>NC_082718.1:104376042-104695895 GCF_030144855.1 Hypanus sabinus
TCATTTAAATGGCAAACCTAAATCTCCATTATATCATTTGGATGTGCATGCTATCTGAAATGAGCTCAACTAAGAAAAGCATGTTTCCAATCCCTCTAGAAAGAGAAAAGCCGAAAGCCACAGGCTAACAATCTAGCTTTAATTTTACAGGAGTTTTTTTTTGTGTACAAAGATGAGTGGTATTGGCTTGGCACTCCATATCCCTGCATTCTTTTCATGACTGCCTCATCCATTTATGGGCTTTTCCATTTTGTCCCTTTACTTTTTACTTACCTTGACAATGGAATAATGCAATCAAGAAAGATAGGAGCTGGACTGCTCCACTATTTAACATGATCGGGGCTGACACGCACCTCATCTCTTTGCACCTGTCATTGCATTGTATCCCTCAGCTTTGTTGCTTGGCACACTATATGTAACTTCATTTTGTAAGCTGCAATTCTCCCTATCAATCTCAGCCTCCTCAGAGAAACGACTTCCACATTTCCAACAACAGTGAGAAAGTGCTTTGTGATTTCTTTCCTGGATGAGATGCCTCTGACGTTAAGACTGGGTCACCCTGATAACATCACCAGAGGTTCTCTCAAATCCATTTAATATGAGCAGTACAGGGGCACAACTGTTAGTCTCCAGTGAACCAGCTTCAAACACCTCCAACATTGACTGTGTGGAGTTCACACCAATGGCTTCTGGGACCAGCTGGTGAAGGAAGCCATTGAAATAAAACTAGAGAAGAAGAACTTTAACAAAGAAGACCTTGCTCTCAGTAAGAATGAATTAAACTGTAAGCAAGGTGGAACAGCAGACACCTGATTGATTGAGGACTAACCAATCAGGAGGGATGGATGACAGGGGTATATATATCACTGGAATAGATGTACCAAGGCATCATCCTTGATGAACATGGTAGGGTTTGTCATCGAAACATCGGTTAAAATCAATACTTGTACCCGGCTGGAAGCCTAAGGAGAGCTTATTTGTTTGCAATTTATTTCTCCGACCATACAGTGTATGTTTCCTCCTGGTGGTCCTGTTTTTATCCACATCCCAATAATGTGCAGAATGGTAGATTAATCTGCTACTGTAAGCCATCCCCATTGCAGGTGGGGTGAAAAGACAATCAAGGAAAATTTGATGGATGTGAGATAAGGATGTGATACAGGGAAATCTTGTGAGAATAGGATTGCTCAGGGAGCTAACATAGCCTGGATGGGGCAAACACCTTATTCATGTGTCATAATAGAAAATATATCTCTATTCCTATCTCTACCTATATCTGCATCTGCATCTGCATCTATCTATCTATATATATATTTTTTCTTTTAACTCTATTGTCAAATGTCCAGATAGGAAAACATGCCTGTAATCATTGCTTTTACTGTTTAACAAAAGCAATTTAACCTGTCGTGCTGTATTTTCACTCAGTTCTTTTAGGTATAATTAAACAGCTAAATGATTGCATGGAGAGTTGTGCAGGTGAGTTAATAGCCCAGTAAACAATCAGGATTCCTGAACACAACTACTACTTCCCCTCCCACAGCACCGCCTGTATATTTTGACCCTTTCTTTCCGGAGGTCAGTCACACACAAACACACAGATATATGTATAGTATATGCACACTCTGTGGCCACTTTGTCAAGTAAACCTGTACCTCTGCTCATTAATGCAAATAACTAATATCTAATCAATGTGGCAACAATTCAATGCAGAAAAGCATCCGGACATGGTCAAGAGATTCAGTTGTTACACAGATCAAACATCAGAATTAAGAAGAAACGCAATCAAAGTGACTTTGACCATGGAATGGATGTTGGTGCCAGACAGGGTGGTTTGAGGATCTCAGAAACTGCTGACCTGCTGGGATTTTCATGCATAACTCTCTCTAGAGTTTAAAGAGAATAGTTCAGGAAACAAAAATACAATCCAGTGAGCAGCAGTTCCGTGGGCAATAACACCTTGTTAATGAGAGAGATCGGAGGAGAATGGCCAGAATGGTTCAAGCTGAAAGGAAGGTGAAAGTAACTCAACTAATCATGTATTACACCAGCAGTGTAGAGAAGAGCATCTCTGAACACAGAACATGTCGAACCTTGAAGTGGATGGGCTACATTAGCAGAAAACCATGAACACACACTCAATGGTAATTTTATTAAGTGCAGGAATGACCTAATAAAGTGGCCACTGAGTGTGTATATGTTACCGATGTGATTGGATAAACATTCCTTATACTAAAGTTCTGGAATGAATTGATAACTCTTAGTCCAACCTTCCTCTGCTGTCTGGGAATGAGCAGTCCAGCCTTATGTTCCTGAAGAGGAGTCTTAGGGTTGTTGGCATATCAACTGCCTGGTCAAAGTAGTTTTTAAATGCAGTAAGAGTTCTTCTCCACCACTCCTTTAAGAACTAAGTTCAAAGACATTTTTAGTAAGTGTTTTTCAAGACTCCAATTCATCCATTATTCTATTGACCCCACGGCTCAGGGAAACAGGCCCTTTTATCTTCTACTCTCTTTAGGCTTCCCATAATTTTATGTACCTCAATTAAATTGCTCCTCATCCTTCTAATTTCTAAACAAGTTCACCTGATCCAATTGAACCACACTTTTAATTATCCACACTTGAGCCATCTTGTAAATGTCCTCTGTACCTCCTCAGTAAGTACTATGACAGGTTTAATTGTAGTGTGGTGACAATCACTGGGAAGCTCTTCAGTGCCCTTTTGAAAATGTACTTTCTTAATTCAAAGTCAGGTGGATTACTACCAGTCTCTGGAAGGAATCTATTAGATCAGATCTCCCGACACAGAGTAAGAGTCCAATTTCATTTTGACTCCCCATTCCCATATTGACATGTCTGTCCAGGGCTTCCTGTACAGTCAAGATGAGGCCAGAATTACAATGGAAGGACAACACTGTGGTGAACTACATATATCTGTCTGGACACGCCCCTCTGCTGACTGCTCCTGTGGCTCCTCCCACAGACCCCTGTATAAAGGCAATTGGAGGCACTGCTCCTCCCTCAGTCTCCAGGATGTTGTGTGATGGTCTCTTGCTGCTGACGGTGCTTTCTTCTAGCCAATAAAAGCCTACCTTGACTCACGTCTCCGAGAGCTATTGATGGTGCATCAAACACCTCATATTCTGTCTGAGTAGCCTCCAACCCAATGGTATGAACATTGATTTCTCTAAATACTAGTAATTACTCTCCCCATTTCTTTTTCCATTTCCCATTCTAGTTATCCCCTCAATGTTCAAAGTTCAGAGTAAATTTATTATCAAAGTACATATTGTATACATCACTGTATACGTACAACACACACAAAATGCTGGTGAAACACAGCAGGCCAGGCAGCATCTATAGGAAGAAGTACAGTCGATGTTTTGGGCCGAGACCCTTTGTCAGGACACAGGGAAGAAGGGTCTCGGCCCGAAACGTCAACAGCGCTTCTCCCTATAGATGCTGCCTGGCCTGCTGTGTTCCACCAGCATTTTGTGTGTGTGTTGCTTGAATTTCCAGCATCTGCAGATTTCCTCGTGTTTACTGTATACGTACCCTGAGATTCATTGTCTCGCAAGCATACTCAACTAATCCATAGAATAATAACCATTACAGAATCAATGACTCAAGACACCTGCCTTGCATTCTGTTTACAATAAAATGTTATCACAAATCATTAAGATTTTCAAGGCATGTGTTTTTCTTCCAAATATTTTCTTAACTTTTTAATTCTGTTTAAGACCTTACTGGGGACAAAGCCAATTACTTCAATATCATGGATGCATACAGTCATGTAAGATCTCATTTAAAAAGAAATCAAGATTCTGGAAATGCCAGCAAAAAGCATTGAAGCACATAAACCGTAGACATGCAGGAATAAGACATTTGGAAGAAAGGTGTTTGTGGGCTTGTCAGACTATTTTATCTGCTACAGCTGGGACTCTGGTAGAATTACAGCAGAACTCAGAAGCCCTTGTACACCAGAGTCACTGAGGATGACTTTAACTTTACAGCATTATGTACACGAGAGCTGGTAAGCTGGCAGACTGTTATACAAGATCTTGAGTTATTGAGGCAGCATCAAGTCTTTGTTCCATCATGACTAATTTATTGCCCTTCTTAATCCTATTCTCCTGCCTTCTCCCCGTAAATGTTGATGCCTTCACTAACTAAGAATCTATCAGCCTCCATTCGCAAAGACTAAGCCCCCCACAGCTGTATGTGGCAATAAATTGCAGAGACTCACCATCCTCTTGCTAACAAAATTCTTCCTCATTTCTGTTCTAAAGGGAAGCCCTTTTTTCTGAGGCTGTGTCTTCTGGTCCCAGACTCCCTCACTATAGAAAACATCCTCTCCATGTCCACTCTATCTAAGCATTTCCTCATTCTTCTAGACTTCAGTGAGTACAGGCCCAGAACCATCAAACGCTCCTCATATGTTAAACATGAGATACTGGAAATCCAAAGTGACAGACACAAAAGGCTGGAGAGGAAGGGATCTGACAGAAGGGGAGAGTAGACCATAGGAGAAAGGGAAGGAGGAGAGATCACAGGGAGTGATAGGTAGGGGGGAATGGAAATCGGAATTAAAATGTTTGGCCGTCGGGAAGTTCCGCTTTCAGTGGATGGAGCAGAAGTACTCGACAAAGTGGTCCCCCAATTTATGACGGGTCTCACCAATGTAGTGTTGGCTCACCTGGAGTGACTGTTTGGGCCCTGAATGCAGGTGAGGGAGGGGGTGAATGGGCATTGTAGCACTTGGGTCGCTTGCAAGGATAAGTGAATGGACAAGGAAATCATGGTGGGAGTGATCCATGGGGGATAGTAAAGTTGTTTGATAGTAGGGTTACTTTGGAGCTGGTGAAAGTTGCGGAGAAAGATGTGATGGATGCGGGGCTCATGGGGTGGTAGGTAAGGACAGGAGAAACTCTATCACTGTTAAGGTGGCAGGAGGATGGGATGATCGCGGATGTTCGGGAAATGGAGAGATGCATGTGTCTCCTCATTTGTTAATCCTTTTATTCCAGGGGTCATTCTTGTGAAAATCCCCTACACTCTCTCTGATGCCAGCACATCCTTTTTTAGATATGGAGCCCAAAACTGCTCACAATATTCAAAATGTGGTCTGGCCAATGTCTTATAAAGCCTCAGCATTAAATCCAAGCTTTTATATTCTACTGCTCTCAAAATTATTCCATTTGTTTTCCTTACCACCAAATCAACTTGCAAGTTAACCCTTATGGGATTGGATTATGATTGATCTATACCCTTAACACCATTTGTCATCTTAATATCTTTATTTAACCTAACCGTATCCGTCTCAGTGTAGAAATTTTCATTTGGTCCAACCCTGGCTTTTAAAGAATTCAAAAATTCCTCAACACTTCGTGTGAAGAAAGCTTAGCTCAACTGGTAAAGCTACACCCTTCTTTTTAGACTCAGTCTCAAGGAGGAAATAACTTAATTAATCCTTTAATCTTTTGACACAGCTCCCTTACTTCACATTGTAATTCTTTTCCTCAAGGGAACACAGGCCTCTCAGTTGAAATCAAAGGAAATATAAGACTTGGGAACTTTAAAACAGGCAAACAATGTGGTATTACATTATCTCCCATGTTGTAATACCCAAAAAGTCAATGATTTCCTTGCTGTAAGTGGCTTCGAGAACCTTGCATTGGAAATATACAGATGACCAGCATGAGCAGCAAACAGATCACCTCACAAGCTAACCACCCACTGTCCCATCAACCATGACCTGTCCCATCTACGGAAGAGTCTGCATCTCCCACTGGCCTCATCACTCACCTCGGAACCCACAGAACAAGGATGGAGGGAAGTCGTTCTTGGCGTCCTCAAAGAAGAAGATCAACTGTTCGCACAAGACAAGTTTAACATTGTAAGCTGCCATGCAGTTAACATTCTGCATTAAGCAGAAAAGTGATTCTAGAACTTCTAATAATCCAGCATGATGGGGCATTGCCAATCAAACATACTTTTTGCACTATTTAACATTATTTCTACTAATACCATGAAAAGTTCCAAATTCACTTTGGATTAGGTCATATAATATTATAATAAATGTCCCTGCAATCTTAGAAAGTTTAAAGAGAGTGTAGAAACTAGAGTTAATGGTTGAAAGGATGGCAGGGTGCTGGTGAGCTGTAAGGGTGTGCACAAACTGTTGCATTAATGTATTGAAGGTGGGAGGGGTGGTTGCAGCAATTATCACTTGGTGTAACAAGTGCCCGATCATCAGAAGTTTCATTAACTGTAGAGTAGATCTTTGGATTTTTACTGGACTAAATTTGGAGCAAAGCTAAGACCAGCTTCACTCCAGGGCCCTATCTCATCCAACTTCAGCTAAGTACTTCCACAATATCCTAAAGAGGCTTCCTGCAGCATGCAGATTAAATATGTGCCGGCAATACTCTGAAATCAATAAATCCACGTATACCTGACAAGAGTCTTTACTACAAGACTACACGACAGATAATAAAATAGAAAGCAGATTACAGGAATATGATTCTGCTTTCAAAGCAATTGCTGGATCCTACATGATAGCAGAATACTCTGATAGCAGAAGCCCAGTGAATTCAGCAGCAAGTGTCACTGAAATAGCTCCACTATCAACTGTGTTTTGTTTTTTTTAAATTTCCTACAGCACTGGGGGGAGTACAGCACTGATCAGCTAGAATGACTGGGTGGCAAGGGGTCTCGGTATGTGGAGAAGCTGAGGTTCCCCACTGGCGACAAACACCACGAAGAAGCATTGGCTAAACGGTCAAAACCAGTAAAAAAAAACATATTTTGTGTTCCAGTGATAATAGGATGTAAACTGAAGGTGGTTGACATTGGTTTCTGAAACTGTTCTTTATTGCTATCAGATACCCTTCACATCCTGGTGGTGCTGCCTTGTTCTCAAACCTCTAGTTCTACCTCTTCCGTTATGTCACCTCAGCATTTCTTCCCTCATTACCTCAGGACTCTACTTTGCACCACCTGCTCCCCAGGACTTCACTTGACCCTCATCGGGGTGGGGGGGGGGGGAGTGGCTAAGCAGGTACTACACTTTGCCCAAGGGTGACCTGCAGGCTAGCGAAGGGAAGGAGTGCCTTACACCTCCTTTGGTAGGCACGTACACCATCTCCACCCTGGCACCCAACACCCACACTATTAATTGTTATGATCTTGTACACTGTTTACACCGTGAGCTTCACACGAGCACGGAATTTCATTCAACCCTGGCGTAAGGGACAATAAACTAATTCTGAATCTGAACAGATTCTTCGGTGTGACAATGCTCTGTTTCACTGGGTGGCAGCGGCAGATTCAACAACAACATTCAAAAGAGAGTTACATAATTGCTTAAGGAAATCAACATTCAAAGGCTATGATTAAAGGGCAGGAAACTGCTGTGGTAAACAGATGGCAGAGGCACAATAAGGAAACTGGTCTCTTTCCTGAATGGATTTTATGATGATTCTTAGACTAATAGTCCATTTTTAGAGGAACCCAAAGCTAGGATGATACCTAATTGAGGCAAATAGGATCAGTGTAAAAGGCTTGGCTGGGATGTGGTGGTCTATATAACTCTATTGTCTTAAATTATGAGGTTTTTATTTCCATAAATATGACCTGACTTAACCCAGATGTCTGTGGAAACATGAGATTCAGCTATTGAAAATCAGAAAACCATGGATGTGGGAGAACAATTGGTTCTGGTAAGAAATGCAAGAACAAGGGAATATAAAATTAGCAACTCCCAATAAGGAGGAAGCTTAGGCCTATTTCCCTCACAGAATCCGTCTTAGAAATCTGGGGTTTTGATATTGGATATGAAGGATCATCTGGTGATTATAAAATGCTGAGAAGGCTGAATGGCAAGCTCAAGAGAGTGAACAATCAGCTCTCCTGTTTCTATGATCTTTTTATTTATTTATTGAGATACAATGTGGAGTAGACCCTCACGGCCCTTTGAGCCACTCCACCCTGCATTTAATTCCTCCATTTTAATCCTAACCTAATCATGGGACAATTTACAATGACCATTTAACCTACCAACTGGTACGTCTTTGGACTCTGGGAGGAAACCGGAGCACCCGGAAGAAATCCATGCAGTCACGGGGAGAATGAACAAGCTCCTTACAGGCTGCCAGAGAACTGAACCTGGGTCACCTGTACTGTAAAGCTTTGTGCTAGCAACAACGCTACCGTGCCTCCCTAGGAAAAGATCTCTCCTAAGGATGTCAGAAAAAGTTGGAAGATAGCTTAAAATAAATGGATATAATTTCAAAAGATTAGGCAGCTGACAAGTAACTTTAAGCAGAGAGGTCTCATAAAGGAAAGGAAATTGACTGAAGTGCCGTGGAATGTGGATTTCTCCTAATTTAGGCCACAGGTATGGTTGATCACCTTTATTAGGTGGGGGCTGGGATGACGGTCATAGGATAGTGGAAGGTGGGATTAAAAAGCAATGAAGTCATTGGCTCTTTCTGGATCAATCATCATCCAGCTCTAGTACTGGCAACATCCCAAATCAAGTTGAATTTATTACCATGCACAAATGTACAGTGAGGTACAGGTACAAAGAATAGCTTGCTTGCTGCACCATCACAGGCACACGAGTTCAGACAATACATAAAATATAAATTATGCATTGACGTTAGAGATAGTGAAGGAAAAAGAGAGTATGCAAAATAAAATTAGTGCAAAAAATAGAGCTGAAACAAGTCCATGGTAGTGTAATAGTGTTCCATTGCTTGGGTAGGATTAGGATGAGCAGGTTAATTCAAAAAACCTGATGGACAGGAAAGTAGCCATTCTTGTTTCGATATGTCAAGGACACGGCCTAGAAGACTAGTGTGCCTTCAGGGTGCCAGATTTTCATGGCTCTGGAGGCGGGCAGGTTCAAGGCTGGTGCCACCGTCACCGACTGATGTGTTGTGGGAGATGGAAGATCAAAGGCAGAGAGCTGGCTGCGGGCTGTGTGCCCAGAGACCTGAGTTCTTTGGGCACAGGGCTCAGAGAAAGCGACGCAACAGACTTCCAACACCATAAATCAGCGAGTTGTTTGTTATGTCTCCCCTCTCACAGTGAAACGGGGACACCTCTTTTCCCTTATTAGGGAGAGAGAGCCTGTGGTATGTCGAGTACCGGGTGAACGAGTAGTCTTTGGGGTACCGCAAGTCTGTGTCTTTACTGATGCCTTGCTGCACGATTGAGTTCTTGGTGGGGGGCACCAATGTTTTTTTGCTGGTGGGGGAGGCTGGGTCATTGCTTTGCTGCTGCTTACATGTGGGAGGGGGAGCTGGGGGGTGGTTTGAGTTCTAACATTTAACTGTTATTCATTCTTTTGGGCACTCCTCTGTTTCTGCGGATATTTGCGAAGAAAAAGAATTTCAGGATGTATATTCTATACATTTCTCTGATGTTAAATGTACCTATTGAAACCTATTGATCCTGGTGGTGTGGGACTTCAGGCTTGAGAGTAACAGCGGTAAGAGGATGGTGGGCTGGGATTCCCATCCTGGTGTCCACGGACCCCTTGCTTCATGGTATAAACAACGCTGGGAACAGCTAATGATAGCTGCCACCTTCTTGAGATAGTGTTCACTGGGGAGGGCTGTGCCAGACGTAAACCAGACTCACTACTACTTTGCAGCTAACATGTTGCATTGGCTCTAATACAAACTTAACAATAGATGGGCAAAATATTTTGGACTGGT
This sequence comes from Hypanus sabinus, assembly GCF_030144855.1. Classification (NCBI taxonomy): domain Eukaryota; kingdom Metazoa; phylum Chordata; class Chondrichthyes; order Myliobatiformes; family Dasyatidae; genus Hypanus; species Hypanus sabinus. The sequence goes on from NC_082718.1 coordinate 104,385,765, forward strand.
TGACTGCCTATTCTCAGTCACCATTACCTATCTGTTTGTTTCAAAGACCTATAATGTTTCAAAGACTGTTAATTAATCAAAAATGTATGTTCCAAAATCAAAGCTCATAATTACAGAAGCCAATTAGTTCATGACTGTTTTAATACAAAGTTGGGCCATTGTGACTTTACAACTGAATAGAAACTGGGACTCTTTCCGTGGAGAATGAGAGAGATGTGGAATAATAAAAAAGTAATATAGAAGAAATGTTGAGTTGAAGTGAACAAGTGAACCTGTATTTTTATAAGCTCCATGTAGAATAAATTACTCTTGTGACTGTTGATATTGGAGAAATTGTAACAGAGCAAAAAAGCTGCTTTATGAGTTTATGGTGGGATTGCGTGCTAACTGAGATTATGAGCTCAAGCTCTTCAACTATAATACTAATGAACAAAGACTAAGTCACAATCAATGGCATCTACTGTAATATGAGCAATCCCGAGTTGCACAGATGTAGAACATCCTATTAAAAGAAACAGATACAGCAGTTAAAAGTGCATGCCAGGAATTAATTGGATGCAGCACTTTGCATTAAACTGTTTCCAGATAGTTTAGAGGAGGCAGAGGGTGTGGAGGTGAGGAGGATTGTGAAATAACAAACCTCCTTCCTTTGGTTGTTGTTTCTGGAATATTCTGCCTTGGAAAAACAGTGCAAAATACTAAATATTGCAACTGGTTGAAGCCATCTTTATAGCTTTTTTAATGCAGCAAGAGCCTACTAGAAGTGATGGACACAGCCCGGTCCATCAAAAGAAAACCCTCCCCACCACTGAGCACATTTACAAGAAGCACTGCCACGAGAAAGCAGCATCCATCATCAAGAATCCCCACCATCTAGACCATTCTCTAATTTTCACTGCTGCCATTGGAAAGGGGGTATAGGAGCCTTAGTCCCACATCATCTGCTTCACAAATATGTCACTGCATTTCAATCATCAGGCTCTGGACCTGCATGGATAACCTCATTCATCTTAACTCTGAACTGGTTCCACAACCTATGCACTCACTTTCAAAGACTCTACAATTCACGTTCTCAATACAGTATTTATTTTTTGTATTTGCACAGATTATCATCTTTTGCAATTTGGTTGTTTGTCAGTCTTTGGGCGTGTTGATTCTATTGTTTTTATTTATTCTACTGTGGATGCCTGCAAGAAAATGAACCTCAGGGTAGTATATGGTGACATATACTGTACATACTTCGATAATAAAGTTACTTTGAACTTTGAAGAACCTATACAACAAAAGGTGATAAAATGACTGCCCAATGAATATGTCTCATTGGAAGCAAATCTGATATTACGGCAAGGTTTTCATTCTGCACTGGCTGGGGTGGGCTAAGAACCTACACCCTATGCTTAAAGACTTGGAGGCAGGAGTCCTGCAACTATATAGAGGGCTTATTCCTGCCCCAATATCTTCAAAATGACACATACTCAACAGCAGGTTTGCAAAAGTCTCTTTCCTATTTCTTGGACTTTCAAGTATTTAGTTCTTGGCACTATAAAACTCTGATCAAACCATACTTGGAGTGTACTGTTCATTTCTGGTCACCTCATTATAGGAAGGATATGGAAGCTTTAGAGACGCTGCAGAGGAAATTCACTCAGTTGCTGCCTGGATTAGAGAACATATTTTATGAGTAAAGGTTGAACAAACTAAGGTTTTTCTTTTTGGGGTGACTGAAAATGAGAGGTTAGTTGACGAAGGTATACAGATTTTGAGAGGCACAGACCGAGGGAACAACAAGCATTTTACCACCATTGGCCAATACCAGAGGATATCTGTTTAAGATGAATGAAGGACAGTTTAGGGGAAACCTCAGAGGAAGGTTTTTTTAAACAGACAGTGGTGGCTGCCTAGAATATACTGCCGGGCAGTTTTAAATGCTGATACAATAGGGACTTTTAAGAGACTATTAGATAGCACATAGATGTAAGAAAAATGGAGGATTATGGGCTATGTTTAAGAGAAAGGTTAGATTAATTGTGGTGTAGGTTTATATGTGTTGGCACATCATTGGCCAAAGAGCCAGTTCTGTTCTATGTTCTAAGATACTGGTCTCTAGAAAAAGATTCAAAATACACTCAGTGGCCCTTTCATTAGGTACACCTGTGCACCTGCTTGTTAATGCAAATACCTAATCAGTCAATCATGTGGCAGCAACTCAATACAGATATTATCAAGAGGTTCAGCTGTTGTTCAGGCCAAACTTCAGAATGGGGAAGAATTTGGCACAGGTGTAGCCTATACCCCTCTTTCACTCTGGCTGTCTCCTGAGTTCTTATCTTTCAACTAAAGATCCAGAACGTGGTGGATGGAGAGTGTCTGATGGGCAGCAACATACAAATTCCCAGATACTGGGGGTGAAGGAGAATGTGCATCTGACAGTGCCCTCATCCTGATGGCGATTTTTGTGTGTGCCTGTATAGAACGGAAGTGTGCAGGCACCTAGTGTCACTGATCAGAGGTTCCACATGTCCCCGATGTTGCAAACAAGGCCTGGCCTTGTTGTCCCGCAGTGTTGTATTCAGTTGTATCTTGTCACACGACCTCTCCTTTATGGAAAAATTGTTTCTGGATGTCACCTTTGACCACAAGTCCATCAGCTAGTGGCCAGCAAGCAACATCTTTCAAGCGCTGCAGGAGAAAGATACGATGGATCCTACGGGCTGGGTGCTCAAGCAGATTGTCAGAATGACTCATCGCCAGGATTCACCAACAGGAGCTCAGTTGGCTGGAATTAGGAGAAGACCTCCCCATGAGACCCTTCCTACTGAGTCAGAGTCACACCCACAGTGCACACCACCTTTTGAGATGAGGACAAGATGATGGACCAGGGAATTGCAAAGGTGTTCTGGCAAAGGGTGTAAAGGTCTTTGTCAAGGTTCATCTCAAGCCATTAAGTAATTCTTCTTTTACGAAGTGGGGCAGCAGGGAAAGCCAAGAAGTTGTAGGTAGAGAAAAATTTGGAGAAGATTATTAGGATGTTTCCTATAGTGGAGGAGTCTAGGCCCAGGGGAACAGCTAAGAATACAGGAACATCCCTTTAAAATAGAGATGAGGAGGGATTTCTTTAGCCAGAGGGTATTGAATCTGTGGAATTCATTGCCACAGCTGATTGTGGGGGAAAAGTCATTGGGTATATTTAAAGAGGAGGTTGATAGGTTCTTGATTAGTAAGGGTGTCAAAGGTTTTGGGGAGAAAGCGGGAGAAAGGTGTTGAGAGGGATAATAAATCAGCCATGGTGGAATGCTGGAGCAAACTCAATGGGCCGAATGGCCTACTTTGCTGCTACGTTTTAAGATCTAAGATCCTTAGGTATACGATATACTCATATCTGACACATTGTGGACTTGTTACGGAGAATCAGCATGGTTTTGTGTGGGGTTGGGGAAGATGGGAGTTTAGTTTGGCCAGCTGGAGCCCAAAGATGGAGTCTTTCCAGCACTGAGATGGCTTCAGCAGTCAGCCTTGCAATTTCCAAAACCTCTCCAAGAAACTGATGGAATTCTATCAGTGCCAGCTCCATGAAAGCACTAGTGGTCTTGCTGATAAATGGCGCTCTGTTTCGGGAACAGCATGTGTTAAGGATTGAAATTCCTCTGGGAGTAGCAGCTTTGCTCGTAACTCTGGCCTCAGGAAATAGTCCTTATAAGTGACACTCCAGCTGCAGAGCAGTGTTAGCAACGAATGTGAACACATTATGAGGATGGAACAGGGATGGAGGAAGCAACACAGGTTACACAGCAACAGTGTGTGCAAGGAGATTGCTTCCTCTTGCAAAGCCAGGAAATGTGTCTACAAAAGGTTCAGATGTCTGAATTTGGGAGCCCTGTTCTTCATCTGAGGAGTTAATTGAGGATTTGAGGATTGTCCAGGGAACAGTCACAATTGCCTGCACTGGTCTCAGTCTGGTTACCCTCAGTCTTAGATAGTGTTGGGTTTTTGTCGTTCCTGTGCTACGCCATACATAACACTGCTACAAGGAAAAAGTCAAGAAAATCTTGGCGAACTGGGGAGCCTTACATTTTAGTTAGATGTAATTTTTGGCAGGCAGGGTTCATGAAAGAGGATCATATAAAGAGGGTACTCATACCCTTACAGGGGTTCCCTGCAAACCTGTGTTTTCAGACTTTTCCCTCCAGATTTTCAACTGGTGGAGATGGAACTAATTCTTTTTCTGCAAGACTCCTTCTTGATACTTTCAAAGGGGAACCTGCTGAAGCCACCAGCTAGCCATCGACTGAGAACCAAGTAAGAATGAGGTTTGCTCCGCAGAGTGCTGAACAGGAGAAGTGTAAATATGCCCTTAAAAGGGATTCAATTATTAAACACAGCTCACTATGACAGAAGAGTGCCAATCATGATTTGATTGAAAATCTTTTCAGAAACTAATTTTTTGTCTTACACATTATTTATGTGTCAGAGAAACAGCAATAAATCCATGAAAAGCTTGCAACAAGAAGTCCATCTTTATTCACAATGCAGGTGCTAGGAATACTGGACAAATTTTGCTTCCTTCAGCCTCTGGTTAATCACCCCTCAGAGACTGAGAATTTTGGAAAGCATTGGACACTTGTGGATTTGAAACAACACAGAATGGAAATCAATCACTGCTACTCGTGAAGAGAATAAGCCTGTGAAACAGCACTTTTGGATGCATGCTGAGCAGTGAGAGTTTGGGAGGGTTTTCGCTGGAGCAATGAACTTTACAATGCAGAGTCCAATCTCACTTGCTGATTGACTAACTCAGCACACTTTCCACTCACATCTGTGTGACAGCTGCACTACTGGTGCCACTGCTGAACACAGAGCTGAAGAGCACAGATCAGGCCCTTTGGCCCATTATGCCAGAGCCTAGGCATGATGCCAATCCTTTCTGCCAGCACATGATCCATATTCCTGCATATTCATGTGTCTTTCTAAAAGCCCCTTGAACACCACTGTCATATCTGCTTCCACTACCACCCCTGGCAGCGAATCACAAACACAAGAGATTCTGCAGGTGCTGGAAATCCACACACACACACACACACACACACACACACACACACACACACACACACACACACACACACACACACACACACACACACACACACAAACACACAGAGCCAGGCCAGGCAGCATCTAAGGAGGGGAATAAGCAGTTGACATTTTGGGTCAACAGATGCCAGGCAATGCGTTTCAGGCACCTACCACACTCTGTAAATAAAACAGCCCTACTCATCCACTTTAAACTTCCCCTCTCACAGCTTAAAGCTATACGCTGTATTGTTTACCATTCAACACCAGGAAAAGGATTCTGATTGTCTATTCTGTCTTTGCCTTCATAATTTTATAAGCTTCTACCAGGTCTCCTTTTAGCCACGATCCTCCAGAAAAAAAGCTACCCATGTGTATCCAAAGTCTCCTTATAGCTAATACCCTCTAATCCAGGTAGCATCCTGGTAAGCTTCTGAATGCTCGCCAAAGCCTCCGCATCCTTCCTGTAGTGGAGTGATGAGTGCCATCCTGGAACTGATTCAGCCCAAACACAAGATATGGAGCAGAAATTTGCTGCTTCCCTCCACTGCAAAGCTCGGAAGAATCAGGCTCTATCACACGGTGGATTTACCGCCCAGGTTTGTGTGGTAAATGTCCACGTATCACAGAGCGGTGAGTGCAAACCATGCATAAATACAGTATACACTACACAGCAGGAGAGGCCTACAGCCACAGCAAGTTTAAGGAGATACTTTTCTGCTTGGTCTTTACTTCTAAAGGAACAAAATGCTTTTGTAATGCATGAAAGGAAGAACGACTTCCCAAAAGCATTCACTATTTCACAGATTAATACCTATTCCAGAAGAGGGAAAACAGGAACACTTCTATTTCTAATTCCATGGTTAGCATTTACCAGGCTGAAGGACAACTTTGACCCTGTTGTTATAAAATGGCTGGATGTTCCTGAGTGTGATAAGATAGACTCTTGACCTCACAGTCTACCTCGTTATGGCTTTGTCAAACCTCACTGTACTTTCTCTGTTGCTGTTACACTTTATTCTGCATTCTGGAATTGTTTTGCTGAATGCTGTTATACCTCAGTGCATGGTGCAATGGATTGATCTGTTATGAACAGTATGCAGGACGAGCTTTTTACTGTACCTCAGTACATGTGACAATTCTAAACCAATTCCAGTCCCAATTTTGGCAATGTCTAATCGGTTACTTCTGAACTTTCCAGATCATTACTAAATGACAGATGTGATCTACATATGTGTGTTGTGCTCACCTTGTCTCCCTCCACCCCCCCACCACCACTCACCCTCACATTTTCTCTCCCAACCCTCTGCCTCCATTCACTAGTGACTAGGATTACACTGAGAACCCATTGAGGGGAACCTGAGTGTGAATGAACATGGTTACGGACACATGAAAACACCCCTAATTGTGTTTTTTTGTTACAGTTCCTTGTTTTGTGTGGACTTTTGCCTTCTTCACTGTCTGATATACAGTAATTTATCTATAACGTGTTTTGTGTGTTGACTTTAACTATATGCCTCTGATAGTGCAGCTGCAAGCAATTTTGTCATTGTCACTGTACCTCACTGTACTTGTGCATCTTCCAATAAACTCAACTCAACTTGATGCCTACCTTCCTGATTTGGAACATACCTTCCCAATTTGGAATATACCTTTAGCCCTTCACTGGTCCTGATCCAGACCGTGGAACTCCCTAAACATGGAGCAACGTGGAGAGCCGATGTTCTCACCATCTTTTCAATGCCAGTAAAGATGTACAAATTGCCAGGCTTATCAACAATTCTCACATTCCACATATACACATAAAGGATTAATGGAGTTCAGTCACAAATTCTAATTTAGGGTAACTGCAAGTCTGTATGACCACAAGGATATTGCTCCCACATTAGGAGAAGAAAAGTTCCACAGATGCACTATTGTCTTCATCACAGTCTTGTAAGGAGTTTGTATGTTCTCCCCGGGACTGGGTTAGTAAATTGTGGCCATTCTATGCTGATGCCAGAAGTGTGGCAACATTACAGGCTGCCCCCAGCGCAATCTGCACAAACCTTGATGCATGTCACTGAATGTTTCGATTGTACACGTGACAAACAAAGCTCGTCTGTTTTTCTTTTATCTTTAAAGTATCCTGACTGGCTACATTATGGCCTGGTATGGCAATTTCCAATAGACAAGAATACAGGAATAGACAAGAATACAAGAACATCTAGTTGAAGCACCGCCTCATGGAAGTGGCATCCATCATCAGCGGTCCTCACACTCCAGGTCATGTCCTCTTCTCATTGCTACCACCAGGCAGGAGGCATGGGAGACTGAAGCCCCACACCACCAGGTTCAGGAACAGCTACCTTCCTGCATCCATCAGGTTCTTGAACCCACATGGACAACACAAAATGACCTCAGGAACAAAACAGCAAGAACCCTCTTTTGCATGAGAAGGAACTTGCCTCTAACTGTTTTCTATGTGCTAATGTCCTGTTTTGCAGAGATTCTGTTCCCTGTCTTGTATAATGTGCATATAATTTATGCTACATGGGTTGTTTGAACCTACGTGCTTGTGATGCTGCTTTTCTTTGCACCTGTACCTCACCGTACTTGTGCACATGACAATGAGCTCAACTAGACTAGAAGTGAGGAAGAAGACATTAATGTAAGCTGCCCAACCTGACCATCGGATGGGTCTTCCCTGCTGGGGGACCGGTGTGACCAAGTTACCTCTGTGTCATTACACATGTACTGTTAAACGTATCATGGCCGCAGAGATGCCCCGATCCCTGCCCCGCAAGCATGCCTCCTACTCACTGTGACACGTTGGTATGTTGCAGTATTTCCAGTACACACCGTCTTCGTGCTCAGCAATGTAGCACCAGGGCCTCACATCATTGTCTGGGTTCCTAGAGAGGCAAGAAACTATTCATTAGGTTGCTCATCGTCAGTCAACCCTCGCCCTCCATACGTCGTTGCCAACTCTGTGACCTCTTTACGTAGAACAGTTTGGTGGGCTACCTTATTGTTGAGTCATTTGCTTCAAAAGGACACTGGACATTCTATTGTGTTCCTTCATGTACAACTGTGTTCAATTTATGTTTCTTTGCATGCAAATGGCGCTCATATAATGCTTCTATAAGTAAGCTTTTCATTGCATTTGTGCATACACGAATGTCTGCATGTGACAATAAACTCGATTTTCACTTTAATCAGGGACTGGAACCAGGCTGGAGGACATCTGGTCTCTTGCACTGCACAACTGCAGGAACTCATTACAGTTGCTCCCCCTCCCCCCGAGACTTCTACCAAAACGAAGTACAATGTTTAGTGTTGCTGTGGAATTACATCACCTGCAGACCCTCCTCCAGAACAGTTGCTGCCTTGACCGAGTCTTGGGCCACTCTTTGTTCCTTGTATATTAATGCAAATACTGGAATGTGTGGTTCCTTAACATTGTTATAACTGGGGTGGTAATGAGGACCAACTCCCACTACCTATTAAATGCTCCCAATGACATGCACCTCAAATAGTCTCGGACAACCCATTCCAGCTCCTGGCCTTCACGTGTGGCTTAGTTACTAAGCCCGGTAGAACCATTTCTACTGACAGGAGAAGTGGCAAAGACGGATTACTGGTGCCTTAAAACCAGTCGCTTTGGGCAGATGGGGCTCCTTAGTCATGGCTGGTATTTTATGTAGGAGAAGGAAAACTCTGATCTCAACTGCAGTTATACCCACTCATGGGGAAGGCATCAGGAGTTAACTCTGAGGAGAAAATCCCTAAGACAGTCCTACATTGAGTTCAACACTGTTTGGTAATTCATGCAACACCGCTGGTGCCAACCTGTATTGATCTCTGCCATTCCTCTGGGTTCATGAGATGTGTGGAGCGGGAGAGTTTGCTACATGGGCAACAGCTTGCTCTCCATATTGTACTGCCCTGGCTTGTGTATCCAGACAGCCAGGACGTAACGTCCATGGCCGAACCTGACAAATGGGAGCCCCTAGGAATGTGTAAACTGATTTCAGTGTGTGTCCTCCACAAGGAAGAAATAGGTGGACGCAAGAAATTCTGCAGATGCTAGAAATCCAAAGAAACACCACCCAAAATGCTGAAGGAACTCAACAGACCAGGCAGCATCTATAGAGAGGAATAAAAAGTCATCGTTTTGTGTCAAGAAATGGGTGGCCTTGCCAGTATGATCACCCCATGAACCAAGTGAAAATAGGAATGATCTAAACATGGTGTTTTTTGTAGACTCAGTATGCACAAGAATGTCTTTAACAAGTTTTCCATCTTGAGCTTTCAAACACAAGCCCTATTTACTCAATTGTTCTCTCACGAAGGCAGTGCCTTTTGAAACCACAACTTTTTTCTTCCAGAACATATGGTTATGATCATTTCCATGGTTTCTGAGAGAGTAATTTTCTGTGTGAATTTTTATTTAATACTGAAACTTGACAGAATGATTGAGCACAATGGAAACCGGCCGTCAAAAAGTAGGAGAAATTTCCTGAAGATATATAGGCCTTATTACAGAGGATACAACATGGGAACAGAGTGCCCAATCTAGCAGATCCCTGGGCAAAGTTTATCTCTTCCAACTGTGCCAGATTTAATCTCAAGTACACACCCTGCTTCCCTACAAACGTTGCTTCATGTCATTTGATTTCTTGGAATGATGTGTTATGAAAAGTGTGATAGAGCAGCAGCCAGTAGCAGATGCTTCCTCAACCACTGAGGACATCTACTAGGGGTGATATCTCAGGAAGATACATTCATTATTAAGGACTCCCACCCTTCTTATTGCCCTCTTCCCATTACTGCCATCAGGCAGAAAGCACAGGTGTCTGAAGACCTACATCTCAAGGTGCATCAACCAATTCTCCTCCACTGCCATCAGTTTCTTAAACTAAACTCAAAAACCCTAATTCTACCTCAGGTCACGTTTACCTCAATTTACACTAATGTCATTGCATTTGTTTTTTTTTGTTTATTTTTAGTTTATATATTATCAAGTGTATGGAATTTACATTTTGTAACACACTCTGCTGTTGTTGCACAAAGCACATGTTCAGTGCATATGTGCTATGGCTATGTATGCCCATAATTATACATTAGTAATTGAAAACAGCAGCCGTCTTGGACCAGTAGTGACCCATGAATGCCAGTGAGATAAATGAAATGTTGCTAATGTTAATTGAGGAAGGAGCATTGATGAGAAGATGAGATTAATTCTTTCCTCCTCTTCTTTTGGTACGCATGATTTTCAATAGACAACAAATCAAAATTCTGGTATTAGCACTTTTATTATCAATAGAAGTAAAAATCAATCAGGTTTCTACTAAAGAAAGATGCCACACAATCTCTGTGTTACAGCTATTCATTAAGTGGGAAAGCATGCTGAGAAATAAAGACACAATGAGCCCAAGGAATGCTTTCACAAAGGCCTGCTGCTGTGAACTTCATTAGAACACAAGGCTAAATGTGCTGTACACTACTAAACAGATTTTGCACACTCAAGGCTGCTTCTTCACAGGTTCCGCCAGTACAGATGCTCAAAGACATTTGCATAGGTTTAAAGGCAACACGAGTGAATCTGCTGATGCCGGAAATAAATAAAAAACACAAAATGCTGGCAGAACTCAGCAGGCCAGACAGCATCTATGGGAGGAGGTAGTGACGATGTTTCGGACCAGAACCCTTCATCAGGAGTGGAGTAACTCCCCCCACTTCTTATCCCCCCTCGACCATCCCATGTTACTTCACTCCTGATGAAGGGTTTCGGCCCGAAACATCATTATTACCTCCTCCCATAGATGCTGTCTGGCCTGCTGAGTTCTGCCAGCATTTTGTGTTTTTTATGCATAGGTTTAAGGGTGGAACTAGGGAGATCCAAAGAGGAACAACGTCTGAATGATGGCTGGTGGGGCGGGGATGGGTGGCCTGTGTTGGGAACAGCTCAGAAAATGGAAGGACGTAACACTGGTCAAACAGAAGGGGACTCGCATCAAGGGTTAGCTGGCACAGATTCTAAAAAGCTGGGTTGATGGTAACAGGCCATGAGTAATAACTGGGATATTGTTAGTCAAAGTACTTGTCAAGAGAATGGTTAGAGGTACACTTAGCAACTAGTGTGAAGCTGGAAGCACTTCGGGTGATGAGAGGTGAGATGAGGATCAGGAAAGTTGTGGTATTTGGAAAGAAGGTAAATTTAACAATCTGGGCGAGACTGGCAGAGAGGAGGGGTAGGTTTGATAGCTGTGAGAGGAAAGTTGTAGTCTGAGACTATCAGCTTTCAGAAAAGAGAATTGTACCCCGGTGGGCGGAGGAGGTGTTATGTCAGATGAACATATTAGTAGGTCGGAAAGGGGTCAGGCTGGCAGATTAATGGCTGACTGTGTATCAAGTATGAATTGTAAATCCTTTTGAGAGACCTGGGATATTCTAGGTCAGAGTCAGGTGGTAAAAGAGAGACACATACGTTCTCATCTTAAAGGGAAACTCAGAACTGCTTTCAGTTAGCACAAAAGCAGGCATCACGGTACAGTGGATTCCGGTCAACTCTTAAGGCTGCAAAAAGGTCTGGGATGCCCTTTGTTTCTGACAGTATGCTGCTTAATTGAGACAGGAGACTGTGCCAAACAGTTTCTTACTAGTGTCAGACACATGCACCTGTGTGACCAATAAGCACTGCACCGTGCTTGGAGTGAACAGCTTTTAAAATAACATCAAGCTATGATTTTTGTCACTGATAGCTAGCGAGAAATAAGCAGTAAGATCATTCAGAGCTATTTTTCTCACTCCATTTTCAAGCATTCAAGCTTGGAGATGCCAGAAACAGCCGGGAGTGAAAATGAAACAATTTCACTACTTCAAACATTAGGAACTACAAAGAATTTGAAGGTATTGACAATCATCTTAAATGTTACAATGAGAATGAGGATTTGGAGGATGCAATTGTTGATAGTGTTGTATGAAGACAATCTATTACCTACACTAGGTTTATGTACTGATTTTGTTCATTTGCAGTCAAACAAAAGAACGCATCATCATACTCTGGAAGAATTCCATTGATAATTATTAGGAACTGATATGATTTTATAGTCCTATAGTAGCATTGATAGTGTTCTAATTTGTTCTGTGTTTTATTTAAATACCTAACTAGTTACTCAGTTCAATGGTAGTTTGTCTTTTTTATAGCTTTTTAACTATTTCCATGAAACTTTGGTTAATTGCATCAGCTGCTTAATTGAGCCAAAATATACACATCCCAATGTGTCCCAGTTAACCAGAGTTAACCAGTACTTGTAAAAAGAACCTGCAGATGCTGGAAATATGATATTAAACAAGAAAATGCAAAGGATAGTTGACAGGTTACCTGAGGAGGTAAAAACAGAATTCCAACAAAAAATCTGATCTGAATGGTTAACAGTGTTTCTCTCTCCACAGACGCTGCCTAATCTACTGAGTATCCACAGAATTTCAAAGTAGTTTGCTTCTTTTGGCTTCATAAAGAACTTAATCAAAAGAATTTATAAAGAACAAAGTACTTTAAACACTTTGAGTTTCTGCAGTGTTAATATTCATTTTGAGAGGACTAGAAAATAAAAACAAGGATGCAATGCTGTGGCTTTATGAGGCATTGGTCAGATCACATTTGTAGCATTGTGAGCAATTTTAGGCTCCTTACCTGGAAAAGGATGTGCTGACATCAGGGAGAGTCCAGAGGAGGCTGATGAGAATGATTCCAGTAATGAAAGGTTAACGTATAAGAAGTGCTTATTGCCTCTGGGTTGGACCTGTTGGAGTTTGAAAGCAAGTGGGGCGGGGGATCTCACTGAAACATATAGAACATTGAAAAACCTAGATAAAGAAGATGGGGAGAGGATGCTTCCAATAGCGGTGGAGACTAGGACCGGAGGGAACAGCCTCAGAATATAAGGGCGTCCCTCTAGAACAGAGATGAGGAGGAATTTCTTTACCCATCGCTGGTGAATCTGATTGCCAGAGATGGCTATGAAGGCCAAGTCATTGGGTATAATGCAAGCGAAAGTTGGCAGGTTCTTGGTTAGTAGGAGTGTCAAAGGTTACGGGGAGAAGGCAGGAGGATGAGCTTGAGAAGTGAAGTTAATCAGCCATGGTCGATTCAATGGGCCAAATTGCCTAATTCAGCTCCTGTGTCTCCTGATCCTAATATTGTTAAGGGTGCTAAATGAATATAAGATCTTTCTTTAAATTTTTCCTTTCTTAATAACATAACATTTTGCATCGGGGGAAGCAAAACTGCTTAGTACTTTTTGCCACTGTGAAGGAAAAGAAATGAACATGCTAGTGGGAGAGAGAAAGGGAGGATACAAGTGGAAGAAACACTTTTGAAAACACAAGCTGCAGTTGGAAGGTCAAGGTGAGGTGAGATAATCAGCGCCAGGTCTGGAGACTTCTCTGATGAAGGGGATGGTACTGATGAAGCTATGAAAAGTTGTCTGCACTACAGGTTGAGAATATTGCCTGCCAATGTGAGCCCAGTGCAAAAACAAGATAAGCTTAAATCATTCTCAAATAGAATAGATAAGTTGGCACATCAAATGCCTTTGAGATTACTTTCTGAGAACTACATTTACAAAGAATCTCCTTAAGTAAGTGGTTTATCTGCCAGCACATAAATATTCAGTTATTAAACAATAACCAGTTCTTGGAATTGCTCCTTAATTAAACATTTTCTGTGTTGATATCAAACATATAACTGTACCACTGCTGATACTGAAGCAGCAGGCCACTTTGTTTCATCTTCAGACTTTCTGAAGTTGGTATCAATGTCAGTGTATGCGTCTAGAGGCACCTGCTGCCTCACACAAACGAAATGCAAACACAATGTGTGTCTTAGAAAGTCCTGTCGAGCTGGACAAGCCATCCATCCTGATCTTACACACACTGGCAGATTGCCTTGAGCTCGCCTTTTTAATAGATGCCTTTCCATCTGTGATGGATTAGAGTTGGTCGGCATACCTGTACTTAGTGGTCACTTTATCAGGTACCTGCTGTTCCTAATAAAGTGATCACTGAGTGTACGTTTGTATCCTTCCACTTCAAGGTTCAAAGTGTTGTGCATTCAGAGATACTCTCCTGCATACCACTGTTGTAACAAGTTACTATTGCCTTTCTTTTAGCTTGAACTATTCTGGTCATTCTCTGATCTTTCTCATTAACAAGACTTTTTCACCCACTGCATGTTTTTTTTTGTTTTTACACCATTCTCTGTAAACTCTAGAAACTGCTGTGCATGAAAATCCCAGGAGATCAGCAGTTTCTGAGATACTCAAACCACCCCATCTGGCACCGACAATCGTTCCACAGGCGAAGTGGCTTAGATCACATTTCTTCCCCCATTCTGATGTTTGGTCTGAACAACAACAAAACTTTTTGACCATGTCTGCATGTGCTTATGCACTGAGTTGTTGAGCTGATTAGATATTTGCATTAATGAGCAGGGTGTACAGCTGCAGCTAATAAAGTGGCCATTGAGTGTAGTTCCATCAGCTGCTTTGAAAGAAAAGAAATAAAGATGACAGAAAAGAACCAAAAATTTAAAAGGAAGCAAAGGTGGGAAAAATTAGAGAAAGAGATTAAGTCAAATACAATATCATCAGAAAACTCAAGCTTAAGAGACTGGGGGAACAGAGTAACAGACTAACATAAATGATGAAACCAGGAAGAAAGCATAGATTAATTTGAACACTGATAACTCCTGCAACCAAGATCCAAAATGTGTCTTGCAGTATTTCTACTGTCCAATATCCCTTGAAATTAAATATATTCTAAGCACTCCACATACTTAAAATTTTTAAAAAGTGAACTTTGGTAAGGGACAGCTTGCAAATATTAAAAGAAAATTCCCACAGACCAAGAGAGAATACCATTGCCAAAGCTGAGCCTGTGTCCGGCTAGGTCAGAGGTCAATTTTTGTAAGTAATACAGAGTAAAAGAGCAAACTGGAGGAATTCAGCATCCGTGGGAGAAAAGGAGTTTTGGATCACGACCTGGCATTAGGATGTCACAGATGCTGCTCGACCCACCAGCAGATTGTTTCTCGCTCGAGATTCCAACATCTGCAGTCTCTTGTCCTCTTTAATACAAAGTTTTGATTGCTTAGGGAGGATGTTTCTAATATAATTAACATCCTGATGAGACTTGATTAAGGGAAGTACCTGTTCTTCTGACCCTCTTGGGTGACCATATAATTCCAGGAGCACAAGCGGTGCGAGATATCACAGCTACAAAGGAGAGGCAAGATGAAGCACTGTGCCTTTTCTATCTGACATTGTGGTACATGGGCTGGATATTCTAGGAACGCTCTAACATTTCAGAGAGATTGTTACTCAGTCCATTATTTCCTAGTCTCAGTTTTAATAACATTATTGACAAATGTCAAAGTTTCACTCCTAACCTCAATGAGGTACCAGCAAGTGAATTAGAACTTAGGCAGATTCAGTTACTCAGATTCTAATGTCCATTTGCTAGAACTTCTAAGCTGGAACAAACAGATATGGTCTGTTGATTCCTGATCAGAGTGCCCACTATTCATTTTCTAACAGGGTTCCTAGTCAGAAGACAGACTGATGGACAAGCTCGGCTTCCTGCGGTCTAGGAGACAGTGATAGGTAACACTGGAGTCCAGGGGAAGAGGAACTTGTATTGAAGGGTTGGGGATGTAACGAGTATATCTGCAGAGAGCAGCTTGCAATGAATCACCGCACACCAGCGCAATCTTGCAGAAATACCCCACCCATCCTAGACATTCACATTTCATGTTCCTTCTGCTGGGCAGAAGATGCAAATCCCAGGAAGCACGTACAAGGACAGGACTCAAGGACAGTTGGTAAGGGACAGCTTGCAAATATTAAAAGAAAATTCCCACAGACCAAGAGAGAATACCATTGCCAAAGCTGAGCCTGTGTCCGGCTAGGTCAGAGGTCAATTTTTGTAAGTAATACAGAGTAAAAGAGCAAACTGGAGGAATTCAGCATCTGTGGGAGAAGACGAATTGTCTGACGTTTTGGGCTCAAGGGCAGTTTGTACCCTGCTGATATAAGACTAACGAATGGTTTCCTAGTACGATAAGATGGACTGTTAACCTCACAATCTATCTCATCGACTGTACTCTTTTCCATTGATGCTGCCTGGACTGCTGAGTTGATCCAAAATTTTGTGTGTGCTTCTTTATTTACGTAATTCATTATGGGTTATGTGTAAGAAATATGTGATTGACATACATCATTTCCATAAAATCATATGACCATAGCATATAAGAGAAGAATTAGGCCAATTGGTTCATTGGTTCTGCTCCATCATCATGGCTGATCCATTTTTCCTCTCAGCTCCAATCTCCTGCCTTCTCCCCATATCCTTTCATACCCTGACAAATCAAGAATTATTACCCTCTGCCTTAAATATACCCAATGACGGCCTCCACAGCTGCCTGTGGCAATGAATTCCGCCATGTCATATGTAAGCACCTCACTAAAAAAGAGATTTAAAAAACTAAGTAGACAATATCCTGGTTCCTGTGTTGTACTTTTAATTAGTTTCTGGAGTTATAAAACATAACATCCCTCATTGAGATATTTCCCAAAACATAAGAGGACGCAGGTTCTTTTGAGAGTAATGTTAAGAATCAAGGTTCATTCATTCATTGGCATGTCTTTGCAGCCTCACATCAGCATCCTCAAGGTTTATCTGCAATTTCCTTTGATGCAAGTTGATCTAATTCTAACGAAGGATGACTCCATACCCCCATGAGCTCAGTGTGTCATGAAGTATGAGGTTATCTCCTTGATGGAAGAATTTAGGAGTAGCTGTCTCATGAAGACTTTACACCTTACATCCAGATGGAGCATGTGCGCGGAGGGTACAGAAGGTTACTCAACTCCCACGACCTACTATTTCCAATAGCTGGCTTGCTATTAAGTGTTCCAGCCTAATTGCTAGTGTCTGCCTATTTAAAAGCAAGATGTTTGTGCTTAAATGATGCACAATACTTTGCCAATGCAACCTTAATCTCCAGCTGTGACAACTAGTTAAGAATGGAGCAGAATTAAATGTAACACATCACACAATGAATTGTTGCATCAAAACCAAGGCAACATTGAGAAACGCAAAGTGGCACCAGCGTTGCGAAGAAAACTCCTGTGGTGAAAAACAGTACACATCTTTGGCTAGGCACAGAAGAACGATCATTAATATTTTATACTATCATTTTCTTTATTGCATCCATGCATAGCCAGGAAATAATTCACTTCATAAGTCTGTAGTTCATAGCTGCATTTTTTTCTCCTTTCAGTGCTTCTCCTTTACTGAGCAGAGGCTCCAAGGGATAAGGTTGCACGAGTGCCCGAGGTTGATCTGTCAGTCTGTCAGATGTGAAGAAGCCTGCTATTGTGCCTGAGTACTTGGGCACATCTGAGCTGATTTGTAAAGGGGATGTGGTGCCTGACTAATTTAGTTGACATTTTATGTGGAAGTCATCAGCAGGGTGGAGAAGGGCAGGTGTGGCTTTCCAGAAGATAAATACATCTCCATAGGGCTTTTGATAAGGTTCCACAAAAGAGATTATCAAAAAAAAGAAATTAGAGACTTCTTTATAACAAGGGATATAGGAGACAAAGAGTAGGAATAAACACTGCACATACTCGATTGACAAAACACGAGAAGTTGTTTCCCCTAAGCAACTGAACGGCGGCCTCAGTTATTGAGATATAGAGACATCTTTCGGTTCATCAAGTCTGTGTTGACCCTTCCAACGACCTTAAACTGATGTTAATATCACTTTCTTATACTCTCCACATTTTCTTCAATTCCCCACAGACTCCACCACTCACCTACAACACTTACTGTGGACAACTAACCTGCCAACCTATCTCTGGGTGGTGCAAGGAAACTGGAGCACATGGTCACAACAGGAACATAGAAATACCACGCAGGCAGCACCCAGTGTCAGGATCAAACCCAGGACGCTGGTGCTGTGAGGAAGTGGCTGCCAGGCCACCTTCTTCATTTATCCATCAAAGGTCCAGATGAAGAAATAGTGTTGAAATCGTCAGGTCACATTAAAGTGGGAGAAAAGTGGGAGCAGAAGCTGGCCAGGACGTAGGGTTCACCGGTGAGAAGTGTAAGGATCAGCTGCTTCAGATCTAGAAAATGATGAAGGATATTCTCTAGAGGATGAGAAACAGGAGAGCACAGCAGGAGATATGGATGTCTGAGGTAGGTATGTAAATCAATGATCAGATTCAAACAAAATGTTTGAAAAATCAAATGGTAATCAGTCTTTTATGTCAGAGTTGGAACAGAACATAATGGCAAGATTGAGTGAAAAATATTACTGGAAATAACAGGCTGGAAATTTATTGGCACAACAGTGAAACATACAATGCAGTGCAGCTGAGAATCAGGTCAACACACCTTCTGTCCTGTATGATTGAACGTCAATTTGGAAATTCTACCTGCAAATGAGAGATCAACCTTTTGTGATAACCTGGGTGACTGACAATAAAATAGCAAGGAGATTTGTAGTATTCAGGTCCTGCTGATGGGTTTTGGCCGGAAACATCAACTGTACTCTTTTCCATAGATGCTGCCTCGCCTGCTGAGTTCCTCCAGCATTTTGTGTGTGTTGTTTGGATTTCCAGCACTTGCAGATTTTCTCTCGTTTGTGAAGAAAATTTTGGAACAGTTTGGGCGGTTTCCATACTAAATCACAGGCAAGAATTTTCTTGATACGTTTCCCATAAGCACTGCCCCCAAAAAGTTTGCTGCTGCCATGTTACTACCCTATTGGCTGCTGGTATATATAATTATCTGGATAGACAGGGTCTGATTAGGAACAGTCAACATGGATTTGTGCGTGGAAGGTCATGTTTCACAAATCTTATTGAATTTTTTGAAGAGGTTACTAGGAAAGTTGACGAGGGTAAAGCAGTGGATGTTGTCTATATGGACTTCAGTAAGGCCCTTGACAAGGTTCCGCACGGAAGGTTAGTTAGGAAGGTTCAATCGTTAGGTACTAATATTGAAGTAGTAAAATGGATTCAACAGTGGCTGGGTGGGAGATTCAGAGAGTAGTGGTGGATAAAAGTTTGTCAGATTGGAGGCCAGTGACTAGTGGTGTGCTGCAGGGATCTGTACTGGGTCCAGTGTTGTTTTTCATATACATTAATGATCTGGATGATGGGGTGGTAAATTGGATTAGTAAGTATGCAGATGATACTAAGATAGGTGGCATCATGAATAATGAAGTAGGTTTTCAAAGCTTGCAGAGAGATTTAGGCCAGTTAGAAGAGTGCGCTGAAAGATGGCAGATGGAGTTTAATGCTGTTAAGTGTGAGGTGCTACATTTTGTTAGGACTAATCAAAATAGGACATACATGGTAAATGGTAGGGCATTGAGGAATGCAGAAGAACAGAGTGATCTAGGAATAATGGTGCATAGTTCCTGAAGGTGTAATCTCATGTGGATTAGGTGGTGAAGAAAGCTTTTGGTATGCTGTCCTTTATAAATCAGAGCATTGAGTATAGGAGTTGAGATGTAATGTTAAAATTGTACAAAGCATTGGTGCGGCCGAATTTGGAGTATTGTGTACAGTTCTGGTCACCGAATTATAGGAAAGATATCAACAAAATAGAGAGAGTACAGAGGAGATTTACTAGAATGTTACCTGGGTTTCAGCACCTAAGTTACAGAGAAAGGTTGAACAGTTAGGTCTTTATTCTTTGGAGCATAGAAGGTTGAGGGGGGACTTGATAGAGGTATTTAAAATTGTGAGGGGGATAGATAGAGTTGATGTGGATAGGCTTTTTCCATTAAGAGGAGGGGAGATTCAAACAAGAGGACGAGTTGAGAGTTAAGGGGCAAAAGTTTAAGGGTAACATGAGGGGGAATTTCTTTACTCAGAGAGTGGTAGCTGTGTGGAACGGGCTTCCAGTAGAAGTGGTAGAGACAGGTTCGATTTTGTCATTTAAAAAAAAAATTGGATAGGTATATGGACAGGAAAGGAATGGAGGGTTATGAGCTGAGTACAGGTAGGTGGAACTAGGTGAGAGTAAGTGTTCGGTATGGACTAGAAGGGCTGAGTTGGCCTGTTTCCGTGCTGTAATTGTTATATGGTTATAGAAGTGAGTCAAACCCTAAAGACTCACACACAGCATCAGAAAAGGCTGTTATGAAGGTAAGGAAAATTAAAGGGAGACGATTCTTTCCAACGTGTCTGGGCAACCTCTCAGTGGGCTGATCCCCCAATTGACACCATACCTTGAAAGGCCTTAAATGCTTGGAAGGCATGTAGATACTGAGGCAGCATCTTACACTTAGGTACAACACAGAGATTTGCTCCTCTTTTACTGTTAGTGAAGGTTGTACCTTTCACAGTCATTCTCTAAAGAAGTGATAACTACAAACTGGATCACAAACGAGAGAAAATCTGCAGATGCTTGAGATCCAAACAACACACATACATTTTGTGTGTGTTGACTGCAAACTGGATGATATCATTGGCTGTGCATTGGACATCAGGCAAACACCGAATATGCAAAAATATATCTAACAACCAGTTTTGCTCTGTTGAAAAGCATCGCTAATTAACATTGACAGCGGTATAACACACATTTCTCTGCGGTGAACTTTTCAATGGTCTTAAACACAACAGTCCTTTATCACAGAAGAACCAACTTTTATTGACATAACTTCTTCTGAAGCTATACTTTTTGAACAACCAATAGTCAAGAAGTAATCTTCACCCAGCCTGAGGTCTGGGATCTCCTGTAGGTCTTCAGGAATGCACTGACTGCCTTCTCCTAGGAGGTCCAGGTCATGGTCACTCTCAGCTTCTCAGCCCCTAAACTATTCCAGGCTGCTGCTGCTCTCCATCACACCTCGAATTCTGCCACTCACTCCTGTCTTAGAATGCCACTCAAATTCCTGACTGAAGGAGGCAATATTCAGGGGCACACTGAGTGGGCAGGGGCATTTACCTGCCAAGTGAATGTATTCAGAGTCTGAATTCATGTCCACGAGCTCCCTGGAAATTGCTTGTAGTAGCTAGTTATAGCCCTGGAAGCCTCCTGTGGATCATAAAGAACTTGCCCCAAGCAGTGTCCTCACTAAATTGTCCAGGTCATCCTGTCTAACTGCCTTACATCACTACACCATCCATTCATTCAATGGATACACACCTAAATAGCTGGAAGAAGTGTTTTCCTTATATAGTAATATGTATCTTTGAGAGCTAGTGGCAGAGATCACACGTGCTGACACCTGCAAGAACTTGCGACGAACCTGCAGGGGACAGCGCGCAGAGACCAACTATCAGTTTCAGCGCTGCATTGAATTGAATTGACTTTATTCCTTACATCCTTCATATACACGAGGAGTAAAAATCTTTACATTATGTCTCCATCTAAATGTGCAATGTGCAATTATAGTAGTTTATAATAAATATTATGTACAACAGGATAGTCAATATCCTGATGGGTGTAGGGTAATAACTGTTCCTGAACCTTGTGGTGTGGGACTTAAGGCTCTTGTACCCACTTCTCAATGGCAGCAGCGAAAAGAGAGCATGGCCTGTATTTCAGTGATGATGAAAGTAATGATGAATAGTTAAATTATCCCTTTACCTGCTTGAATAGTTGTAATCTTAGAGGCAAAGGAAAAACTATTTTCAGTTTTGTGCATCAGCACCTCCTTTCCCAGCACAATCCCGGCCAAATGAAGAAGCGAATATTGCAATCCAGGTATCGAGGCAGCCCAAGTAGAGTGGATAAACACTACAGAACTGTGTTCATAGTATTCTTGAATTAGACTCGCATTGTGAAACGCAAATGGCCAGTAAGATAGAAATTTCAAACGTAGAACGGCCAACTTTAGTGAAACGAGAACTGATCTGGCCTTGATTGAAGATTTAGGCAAAAGTGTAATCAAAATTTAGATAGCCATTTGAAGAGGTTTGGCTTTATTACAGTGCCAAGGAACCTGTAGATTCACATTGTCTTACTACACGTCCTTTCCAGTTATCAATCATCCATCTACACTAAACCAACACTAATCCTCATTTGATTTCCTCAAATTCTCATCAACACCACAGATTCTACCTACATCAAATGGGAAATTTATTAATCTGCCAATTTGCATGCCTTTGGCATGTGGGAGGAAACCAGAGCACCCCTACGGTCACAAAGAGAACAAGCAAACTCAGCAGAGGCAACACTGGAGATCAGAACTGAACCTAGACCAGCAGAAATGCGAGACAGCAGCTCCATTGGTTAGACCGGGGGTCGGCAACCTGCGGCTCCCGAGCCATTTGTGGCTCTTTCACCTCTGTGCTGCAGCTCCCTGTGGCTTTGGGAAATAATTGGTCAGTATTTAATTAAAATGTATTTTATGTTAGTTTGTTAGCTTTTGAAATGTAATTCTAAATTTGAAGATTATGGTGATCTTGTACAATGTAAGTGTGGCGACACATTTTCTGACACATCCGAAACGGCTCTCAATTAGCCAGCATTCCGGCTAAGGGAGATTGCCTACGGGGGTTTGTGAGTACGTGTCTTTTGCAGCATCTGCGTCCATGGGGGCTGGGTTGAGGGAGGCTTAGAAGCAAGGCTGTTTAGTTCGAATAAAGTTATTCGACTGCAGTTTACTGACTGCCTGAACACACCGCTGCAACGTGTTTTTATCGCTATTAATATACGTCACCACTGCCAATACCTGACACCCGCCAGTGCGCGATTTCTTTAATTTTTCGATCCAAGGTAAGCCAACTATGGAGAATTCTAAAAAAAGAAAAGTGACTGAAGAAAACAGAACGTTTAATGATACGTGGGCAGATACATTTGCTTTCACTGTTGACGAGACTGGTTTACCGGTATGCTTAATATGCAATGAGAAACTAGCAAACAACAAAAAGTCAAATGTCGCAAGGCATTTCCAGAGTAAACACGCAGCCTTTGCTCAAAAATATCCGGATGGAGATGAGAGAAAAAAAGCCGTTTCGGAACTGATGCGGAAGGTTGATCTGAGCAAAAATCATTTCCAGAAATGGATGAAGTCAGGAAAATCAACGACATACGCCAGTTATATTGCCGCTCAGGAAATAGTCAGGCACGGGAAGCAGTTTACAGATGGTGAATATATAAAAGAATCTTTCATTAAGATTTCAGAACATCTATTCACGGACTTTAAAAACAAGAGTGAAATTGTGCAGAAAATCAGGGATATGCCCCTCTCTGCAAAGACTGTCAAAGACAGAACCATAAAAATGGCAGAAGACATCACAAGACAGCAAATTAAAGACATCAATTCAGCTGTGGCCTACTCGATTGCCTGTGACGAGTCTAAAGACAAAGGCGATATTGAACAAATAGCGTTGTTCTGCCGGTATGTAAACTCTGCCGGGCCACAGGAAGAACTGATTGAGTTGATACCTCTAAAAGACCAAACACGGGGGGAGGACATCTGTGAGGCTGTCTTGAATTGTTTAAGAGCCAAAGGAATAAAGACCACCCATCTGGTGTCAGTAGCTACTGATGGGGCTCCGAATATGACGGGAACGCACAAGGGATTTGTGGCTTTACTGCAGAAGTCGCTGGACAGAAAGCTGCTGACTTTTCACTGCATCTTGCACCAAGAGGCACTGTGCGCTCAAACATTTCCTCCGGAATGCACAGAAGTAATGGATGTTGTCATTCAGATTGTCAATAAAATAATGGCAAAAAGTTTAAATCACCGTCAATTCCGTTTGTTACTGGACGAGATGGAAAGCGCATATTCTGATCTCCTGCTGCACAACAAAGTCCGGTGGCTGTCCAAAGGGGAGGTGCTGAAACGCTTTGTCGCGTGTCTGGAAGAAGTGAAAACTTTCCTGGGCAGCAAAGGGCTCAACTTTCCTGAGCTGGAACAGCCAGAGTGGCTGGAAAAGCTACACTTCATGGTAGACATGACAGCGCACCTGAACACGCTGAACACAGCTCTTCAGGGGAAAGGACGCACAGCCCTGCACATGTTGGAAGATGTCTTGGCATTCGAGCGCAAGTTGACAGTGCTTGCCAGAGATTTACAGAAAGGCACTTTGTCTCACTTCCCCAATTTGAGAGAGTTCAAACAAGGTCACGACATGATAATTTCGGAGTATTTACATTCTGCAATCATCGCAATGCAAACATCGTTTGGGAAACGCTTCTGTGAGTTCAGAGAGGAAAAAAACACATTATCCTTCCCAGTCACTCCCTTAAGCATCGATCCTTCCCTACTGAATACGACTGCATTGGCAGGTGTGAGTCAACCTGATCTTGAGATGGAACTGGCCGACATAGCCGACAAAGACATATGGGTGTCCAAGTTTAGACGCTTGACAGCAGACCTTGAAGATGTTGCCCGTCAGAAGGCCGTTCTTGCTCAGAATCACAAATGGAGTGATATTGAAAACCTTCCAAATCCGGACCAACTTGTGTTTGAAACATGGAATGCTGTGCCCGACATTTATGTAAACATGAAAAAGTATGCGCTTGGAGTCCTGTCGATCTTTGGATCCACATATGTATGTGAGCAGGTGTTCTCCAACATGAACTTTATTAAAAACAAACATCGCGCATGCTTCACAGATGACAGCTTGCGATCCTGTGTAAAGATGAAGGTGACGTCATACAGCCCTGATGTGCAGACGCTGTGCGCTGAGGTCCAGGAGCAGAAATCCCATTAACCAAGTATGATAAATATTTTAATTGCCTATTATTTTATGTATATTCATATTTTTTCATTGTTCAGTGAAATAGTCCTTTTATTTTTCAGGCTGACAGCTGGCTGATGATATTTTTGGTTTGCTGCTGGCGGAAAATTTAAGTTCGGCGTTTTTCATAAATACAAGAAGGACTCAAATAGACATTGAGTATTTTACTTAAAAGTAACTTTCAACCCAACGTCTTTTTTTCGGAGTTCAAAATGTTTTTGTTGCATGCAGAAATGTAATTTCATTTTCTCTGCAGGAGTTCATCAATTTCATAAATGCAACACATTATAGTTTGTTTATACATAGCATAAAGGCAAAAAAAACGTTGTATGCAGTGTTATTTCATTTTAAATGTCAAACGGGTTTTGCGGCTCCCAGTGTTTTCTTTTCTGTGGGAAACGGGTCCAAGTGGCTCTTTCAGTGGTAAAGGTTGCTGA
The DNA here is from genome assembly GCF_030144855.1 of Hypanus sabinus. Taxonomy (NCBI): domain Eukaryota; kingdom Metazoa; phylum Chordata; class Chondrichthyes; order Myliobatiformes; family Dasyatidae; genus Hypanus; species Hypanus sabinus. Next base: position 104,411,032 of record NC_082718.1, read on the forward strand.
CCCCTGGGTTAGACCATTCTATAGTCCAGGATACCAATTTTTCATTTAAAGCTAGAGGCCCCCAGATGATCAGAAAGATAAAATGTCAAACAAAGAAGGAAGAGGGACCCATGATTGATGTCTAGTTGATATCAGACATGAAAACCAGGGCAATTTGATAAAAGGAGAGAGAGGGAGAAGGAAGGGGAGAGGGAAAGGGAGAGGGAGGGGGAGAGGGAGGGGGAAAAAAGACTATTAGCAGCATAAAAGTGAAATGAATATCTATTTGGATATTAGCATAAATGAGTAGTTAGAGAAGGGGCCAAAAACAAATCTGTTCATGGCCAAGGTAAAAAAGAATTACCTTCAAGCTGTTATTTTGGGGTCTCAGCAAAGGGAGTTGTAGTTATGACACAGGAGTGAAAAGACCAGTTAGATAAATCATCTGGTTTGACTAACTATCTGATGAAGGGTCTCGGCCTGAATGATCGGCTGTTCCTTTCCCTCCATAGATGTCACCCGATCAGTTGAGTTCCTCCTGGAGTTTATGTGTGTTATTGAATAGACCACATGTTTGGTTGCCAAGGGAAGTAAGAGTGAAAACTGTAGATATTAGCCATAAACTACCAAACAATGCAGATATTGGGCTGGTGCCTGAGAACTGCAGAACTGCAAGTATTACATTCTTTCAAAAGGGGGGGTGAGTATAAACCCAGCAACAACAGACCGCCGGTGGTGAGTAAACATTTAGAAATGATAATGAGCAGACAAAGTAGTACTTTGGAAAAGTGATGATTGCTTGGGGAAATACAACATAGATTTGATAAAGGCAAATCATGTCCAACTAATAAAAGTTTTTTATGAAGTAATAGGGAAGTGCAGTTGAATATGTAATTGCAAAACATGATAGGCTTTTCATTGGGGTTGAAGTCCATGCAATAAACAGGACTGTAGCAGCAAGATGGGAAAATTGAGTAAGTAACAGGACCAGACAGCAGTAATGAACAGTTACTCTTCGGACAGGAGGGTGAGGTGCACTGAAGTTCCTGAAGGATAGCTGCCAGATCCGAGGAGTTGACTTCTGGGGTAGATCAGTATGATCATTTCAATGGTGGAGCAGACTGAGTGCTCTATGTCTGCTCCTATTTACTTGTATCCTTGTGTACTAAAATCACTGCTTTCCTCACTGTACATTAATGACTTAGTCTTTTAGAATTGAATTGACTTTATTTCTTACATCCTTCACATACACGAGGAATAAAAATCTTTATCTTACGTCTCCGTCTAAATATGCAATGTGCAATCACAGTAATTTATCATAACTTATAATAAATATGACAGTCAATGTAACATAGAAATACACTCAAACTAGCGCGAGTTCTGTTGTATATAGAGCTCTATGTCCTTCATGGAGAGGGTGGGTGGGGGTAGAGGACTGAGAGGAACACAGTAGTAGGAGGATATGGAAACTGGAAGTGGAATTGGTTTATTAGTGTCACAGGTACTGGAGTACAGTGAAAAGCTTCTCTTGCCATCTGTTCATACAGATTAATTCACTACACAGAGTACCAAGGTAATAAGAGGTAAAACAATAACAGAATGCAGAATAAAGTGAAGCCTGCAGGGAAAGTGCAGCTCAGGTAGCCAATAAAGTGGAAGGTCATTCTAAGGTAGATTATGAGGTCAAGAGTCCATCTTGTCGTACTAGGAACTATTCAATAGTCTTGTGGCAGCTATAGAGAGGCTATAGGCAGATGATGGAATGACACTTAAAACAGCAAAACACAAAGTACTACACTTCGATTAGAAGAATGATGAGAGACTGAGGAAACAAATTTAAATTGTATACAGAACAGAAAAACCCGGGATCGAATTTCACAATTTTTTGAGGACAGCTGTGTCACATGTGAAATTGGTTAAAAAAGAAGCATGGGGTAGGGGATTTCTTTTAAATGTATATAAAAGCAAGTTAGTCAATGAATATACTTAAAAACTAGTTTCATCATAATTGGAGTATTGTACCCAGTTCTGCAACCACATTTTACGAATAGTGTGATTGCCTTAGAGAATGTGCTGTAGAGAGTTAGTAGAGGTGACTTCAGTTATATAAAGAAGTCAAGCCTGATCTCTTGGGAACAAAGGGGGTGAGAGCGGATTTGAAAAAGTTTAAATGGATAAAAGTAGAATACAACGGAAGATGCGAAAATAAGTGGCAAAACAGCGATCCAGAAATCTGGATAATCTTATACTTGAAAGTTCAAGGTAAATTTATTATCGAAGTTCATACTGTATTTGTCACCATATACTAGCCAGAGACTTACCTTCTTCCAGGTATTCACAGTACAGGCAAGGAAACACAATAGAATCAGTGAAAAAACACACGTAACAAAGACAGACAAACATCCAGATGTGCTGATACAAAATAACAAAAAAAAAATAATAATAAATAACTCAGCAATAAACATAGAGAACAAAAGTTGAAACTACCTTGAAATTGAGTTCATAAGTTGTAGATCAGTTCAGTGCTGGGGTCAGTGAAGTTGAGTTATCCCCACTGGTTCAAGAGCCTGATGGTGAGGGGTAATAACTGTTTCTGAACCTGGTGGTATGGGTCCTGAGACTCCTGTACCTCCTTCCTGATGGTTGAGGGGGTAATAACTGTTTCTGAACCTGGTGGTGTGGGTCCTGAGACTCCTGTACCTCCTTCCTGATGGTTGAGGGGGTAATAACTGTTTCTGAACCTGGTGGTGTGGGTCCTGAGACTCCTGTACCTCCTTCCTGATGGTAATAGTGAGATGGCCTGGATGGTGGGGTTTATGATGATGGATGCTGCTTTCCTGTGACAGAACTCCTTGTAGATGTGCTTGATAGTGGGGAGAGCTTTATCTGTGATGGACTGGGCTGTATTCACTACTTTTTCCATACAAGCTCATCAGTGTTTCCACACCAGGCTGTAATGCACCCAGTTTGCGAGCTCCATTAAAGGACTGTATGTGTGTGGTGGGATGGAGGGACCGGGATTGCTCAGTGTTGTCCTGCTGAGCATTGTGGGCATGTGTAATGACAGTTGTGGGCGGTGCGCAGCACACCTCTGGGTGTGTTGGTTGTTAATGACAACTTGACTGTTTCGATGACAAATAAATTGAATCTCAAATTAGTATCAAATCCAGCAACCTGGATTTAAATCTCATCCAGTCAGTAGGGTTAAAATTCAGTTACTAAGATGAACTTAAAAGAAATGTCAAGAGTAAAGACAATAATTAAATAGCCAGATGGTTGTAAAATCTCATTTGATTTGTAATGGGGAGAGGATCACATTTTTACTACAAATGGTCTTTTTGGGACCCCAGAACCTTTAAGGTGGTTGACTCTTAAATGCCCTCCAAAATAACCACTTAATTCAAGGGCAATTAGGAACCATTAGAAACTAGTCCTTCCAGTGTTGCCTAGGTGCTGGAAAAGGAGAAAGTAAAATATCAAATGAATCAGAAAGGACATAAGGTAAAAAAAAAATTTTATGCGGCAGGTAGAGAGAGGGGTCTGGGAAACAATTCAGGGTTAGGTAGTGGGGAATAGAATCAGAAATAATATCTAAACCTGAACAGGATTAGTACTTGAAAAGAAAGAATTTTCAGAGGTATAGAGGCTGCCAATAATGCTTCAATAGGCTACGGTGTGCACTCACTTTTGAGGACACTGTGGTTCAAGCTCTGAGTGTTATTTATTCACTCTTTTATTGTTTACATGATTTGTTCTTTTTTCACCAGACATCAAATGTTTGACTGTCTTTGTTGTGTGGGTTGTCTTCTCATGGATTCTTTTGTTTTTCTTTGTTTTGTGGCTGCCCGCAAGAAGACGAATCTCAAGATTGTCTATGGTATACGTACTTTGGTAATAAATGTACCTTGAACTTCAGCTTTGAAGTTGCTCTTAGGTTGAGCTCTTCTGGAGTGTTGTGTGCAGTCAGGTACGACTTCTCAGAAAGAATATACTGACCTCAGAAATGTCCAAAGAAACTAAAATATGGGCAAGGCAATCTGTTGCAGTTAATGGACAATTAGGGAGCATTCCTTGTTGTTTGTTAAATTGCATCATTTACAAACACTGGGTGGAAGCATAAAGATTTAATAAAGCACCTCAACAATAATGATGATTCCTTTATCTGTACCTCCTCAGACAGCTGTTCATAGTTACATGCTGTAGTCTCTAGTCTAGAACCTATTCAAGAACTACAGCTGAGAGTTAAATGTGACAACTTCTCCAAAATATTAATGGGGAGCACAAGGAGAAAAAAAAGGCTAAATAAGATATTAAACACAAGGGATTCTGCAGACGCTGGAAATCCAAGCAACACACACAAAATGCTGGAGGAACTCAGATGTCAGGCAGCATCTTTGGAGGGGGATGACAGTCAACGTTTCAGATAGAGAGGCTTCATCAGGACTGGAAGGGAAGGGCAAAGAAGCCAAAATGAGAAGCAGTACAAGCTGGCAGGTGGTAGGTGAGACCAGATGTGAGGGAAGGTGGGTGGTGGAAGAAGGAATGAAGTGAGAAGCCAGGAGGTAAAGGGTGGAAGAAGAAAGAATCTAAAGGGAGAGGAGAGTGGACCTTGGGAGAGAGGGATAAAGAAGAGGTACCAGAGGGAGGCGATGAGTAGATGAGAAGGAGAGAAGGGGTGAGAGGGGAGCCAGAATGGGCAATGAAAAAAAAGGGAAGGGGGAAAGAATTTAGTGGAAGATACAGAAGATAAAATATTGACTTTATATGTTAACCTACTTGTTATCCTAAAAACTGGTTTAGGAATGGGCAATAATTAATGAATCTAACTTTCGATATTGGTGCCAGGTAGCTACCATGGGCTATGATTAATTGGAAGGAACTTAATACAGTGCTTTAAGAACTGTCAGACTCTCATCCATCCACAGGGTATTATATCAATGAGCACACAGATACATGAGAGAAAAGACAGCGATAACTCAGTCTGAATTAAGCAAAACATCCCATTTACTGCTTGAGAGGAGACTGCAGATAAGGTGATTCACTTGAAAGCCATTCTGGCTCTCAATTATTGAAAGTGTCTCACACAAAATTACAGATTTACTTTTAGATAGTATGCATCTTCAGCTGAGGGTGTCCTGCTCTTTTTCTCCCGATAAAATACAAAAATGGGTTCCTTCCACAATCAATCAGCCAGAGAAAGAGGTTTAGAAATACAGTACACAGACTTCTCCTTCTCCCCACCCAACATATGTTGGCTCCTCTTTCCACTTAACAACACACAGTCCTTTAATTCCCCAAACTAAAGTACATGGAACTCTGCTCTCCTCCATGCCATAGGGCTCCCATTATTTTGCTTCTCACCACATCGGCCTTCCTACCCCACTTTCATATCCCCCACACACACACACAGTCCTAAATTACACAGATCTCTCCTCCCCAAACAATACCACACAGACCTCTTCTTTCAAATGATATATAAGGTTCACATGTCTCCCACCCAGCCAACCACCCTGTCTTACTGTACTTATATCCCTCCTTCTCCAGATACAACACACATTCATAGAAACATAGAAAATAGGTGCAGGAGTAGGCCATTCAGCCCTTTGAACCTGTACCGCCATTCAGTATGATCATGTCTGATCATCCAACTCAGAACCCTGTACCTGCTTTCTCTCCATCCCCCCTGATCCCTTTAGCCACAAGGGCCATATCTAACTTCCTCTTAAATATAGCCAATGAACTGGCCTCAACTGTTTCCTGTGGCAGAGAATTCCACAGATTCACCACTCTCTGTGTGAAGAAGTTTCTCCTCATCTCAGTCCTAAAAGGCTTCCCCTTTATCCTTAAACTGTGACCCCTCATTCTGGACTTCCCCAACATCGGGAACAATCTTCCTGCATCTAGCCTGTCCAATCCCTTTAGAATTTTATACGTTTCAATAAGATCCCCCTTCTGTCTTCTAAATTCCAGTGAGTATAAGCCCAGTCAATCCAGTCTTTCTTCATATGAAAGTCCTGCCATCCCAGGAATCAATCTGGTGAACCTTCTTTGTACTCCCTCTACGGCAAGAATGTCTTTCCTCAAATTAGGGGACCAAAACTGCACACAATACTCCAGGTGTGGTCTCACCAAGACCTTATACAACTGCAGTAGAACCTCCCTGCTCCTGTACTCGAATCCTCTTGCTATGAATGCCAACATACCATTTGCCTTTTTCACCGCCTGCTGTACCTGCATGCCCACCTTCAATGACTGGTGTACAATGACACCCAGGTCTCGTTGCATCTCCCCTTTTCCTAATCGGCCACCATTCAGATAATAATCTGTTTTCCTGTTCTTACCACCAAAGTGGATAACCTCACATTTATTCACATTAAATTGCATCTACCATGAATTTGCCCACTCACCTAACTTATCCAAGTCACCCTGCATCCTCTTAGCACCTCCTCACAGCTAACATTGCCGCCCAGCTTTGTGTCATCCACAAACTTGGAGATGCTGCATTTAATTCCCTCATCTAAATCATTATATATATTGTAAACAACTGGGGTCCCAGCACTGAGCCTTGCGGTACCCCACTAGTCACTGCCTGCCATTCTGAAAAGGTCCTGTTTATTCCCACTCTTTGCTTCCTGTCTGCCAACCTATTCTCTATCCACATCAATACCATACTCCCAATACCATGTGCTTTAAGTTTGCACACTAATCTCTTGTGTGGAACCTTGTCAAAAGCCTTTTGAAAATCCAAATATGCCACATCCACTGGTTCTCCCCTATCCACTCTACTAGTTACATCCTCAAAAAATTCTATAAGATTCGTCAGACATGATTTTCCTTTCACAAATCCATGCTGACTTTGTCCGATGATTTCACCGCTTTCCTAATGTGTTGTTATCACATCTTTGATAACTGACTCTAGCATTTTCCCCACCACCGATGTCAGGCTAACCGGTCTATAATTCCCCCGTTTCTCTCTCCCTCCTTTTTTAAAAAGTGGGTTTACATTAGCCACCCTCCAATCCTCAGGAACTAATCCAGAATCTAATGAGTTTTGAAAAATTATCACTAATGCATCCAACACACACAAAATGCTGGTGGAACACAGCAGGCCAAGCAGCATCTATAGGGAGAAGCACTGTCGACGTTTCGGGCCGAGACCCTTTGTCAGGACTAACTGAACGTTCCGGCCCGAAACGTCGATAGTGCTTCTCCCTATAGATGCTGCCTGGCCTGCTGTGTTCCACCAGCATTTTGTGTGTGTTGCTTCAATTTCCAGCATCTGCAGATTTCCTCGTGTTTGCCACTAGTGCATCCACTATTTCTTGGGCTACTTCCTTAAGCACTCTGGGATGCAGATCATCAGGTCCTGGGGATTTATCTGCCTTTAATCCCTTCAATTTACCTAACACCACTTTCCTATTAACATGTATTTCCCTCAGTTCCTCCATCTCACTAGACCCTCTGTCCCCTACTATTTCTGGAAGATTATTTATGTCCTCCTTAGTGAAGACCCAACCAAAGTAGTTATTCAATTGGTCTGCCATGTCCTTGTTCCCCATGATCAATTCACCTGTTTCTGACTGTAAGGGACCTACATTTGTCTTAACCAATCTTTTTCTTTTCACATATCTGTAAAAGCTTTTACAGTCAGTTTTTATGTTCCCTGCCAGCTTTCTCTCATAATCTTTTTTCCCTTTCCTAATTAAGCCCTTTGTCCTCTCTGCTGGTCTCTGAATTTCTCCCAGTCCTCAGGTGTGCCGCTTTTTCTGGCTAATTTGTATGTTTCTTCGTTGGACTTGATATTATCCCTAATTTCCCTTGTCAGCCACAGGTGCACTACCTTCCCTGGTTTATTCTTTTGCCAAACTGGGATGAACAATTGTTGTAGATCATCCATGCAATCTTTAAATGCTTGCCATTGCATATCCACCATCAACCCTTTAAGTATCATTTGCCAGTCTATCCTAGCTAATTCACGTCTCATACCTTCAAAGTTACCCTTCTTTAATTCAGAACCTTTGTTTCTGAATTAACTATGTCACTCTCCATCTTAATGAAGAATTCCACCATTTTATGGTCACTTTTACCCAAGGGCCCTCGCACGACAAGACTGCTAACTAACCTTTCCTCATTGCTCAATACCCAGTCTAGAATGGCCTGCTCTCTAGTTGGTTCATCGACATGTTGGTTCAGAAAACCATCCCCCAAAAATTCCAAGAAATCTTCTTCCTCAGCACCCTTACCAATTTGGTTCACCCAATCTATATGTAGATTGAAGACACTCATTATAACTGCTGTTCCTTTATTGCACGCATTTCTAATTTCCTGTTTAATGCCATCCCCAACCTCACTACTACTGTTAGGTGGCCTGTACACAACTCCCACCAGCGTTTTCTGCCCCTTAGTGTTATGCAGCTCTACCCATATCGATTCCACATCCTCCAGGCTAATGTCCTTCCTTTCTATTACATTAATCTCCTCTCTAACCAGCAATGCTACCCCACCTCCTTTTCTTTCCTGTCTATCCCTTCTGAATATTGAATATCCCTGGATGTTGAGCTCCCATCCTTGGTGACCCTGGAGCCATGTCTCTGTGATCCCAACTATATCATATTCATTAATAACTATCTGCACGTTCAATTCATCCACCTTGTTACGAATGCTCCTCGCATTGACACACAAAGCCTTCAGGCTTGTTTTTACAACTCTTAGCCTTTATACAATTATGTTGAAAAGTGGCCCTTTTTGATTTTTGCGCTGGATTTACCTGCCTGCCACTTTTACTTTTCACCTTACTACTTTTTGCTTCTACCCTCATTTTACACCCCTCTGTCTCTCTGCACTTGTTCCCATCCCCCTGCCACATTAGTTTAAACCCTCCCTAACAGCTATATTAAACAATCCCACCAGGATATTAGTACCCTTTGAGTTCAGGTGTAACCTATTGTTTCTGTACAAGTCGTGTCTTCCCCAAAATAGATCCCAGTGATCTAAGAATTTGAAGCCCTGCCCCCTGCACCAGTTACTTAGCCACACATTCATCTGCTTAATTCTGCTATTCTTACAATCATTAGCGCATGGCTCAGGCAGTAATGCTGAGATTATTATTCTGGAGGTCCAGCTTTTCAATTTTCTTCCTAGCTCCCAGTAATCTTCCTTCAGGACTTCCTCTCTTTGTTTCTGTCTATGTCATTGGTACCAACATGTACCAAGACTTCTGGTTGCTCGCCCTCTCTCTTGACAATACTCTGGACCCGATCCGAGATATCTTGTACCCTCGCACCAGGGAGGCAACACACCATTCGGGTATCCTTGTCCGGCTCGCAGAATCTCTTGTCTGTTCCCCTCACGATGGAATCCCCTATAACGACTGCATTTCTCCTTGATCTCTTGATCATGGCACTGGGCAGAGCGCCAGAGTCCCATTCGTTGTGGTCTTCCTCTGTCTGGTCAACCTCTCCAACAGTATCTAGAACTATATACCGATTCCTGAGGGGGACTGTCATAGAGGTGCTGTCCACTATTTCTCTATAGCTACTATCGATCACCTCCCCACTTTCTCTAATAAGCTGAAGGTCATCAAGTTGTTGCTCCAGATCCCTCACATGATCCCTAAGGAGCTTCATCTCATTGCATCTGGAGCAGATGTATTCCTGGGGGAGGCTGGGCGTCTCCCAAGGTCCCCACATCTGGCACTCCAGGCACAACACTAATCCTGACTGCATACCTCTAATGCTACTGTTAGCTCTAAATAAATAAACCTGTATCCTATCACTTAACTGTGAGACTCAACAGTCGTAGGAAGCCTCTTCCCGTTTCCGCCTAAGCCCATTGAGCCAAAGCCCTATCACTCTCTACCCGTTCACTCCGCTGCCTGCTCCGACGCTGCCCACTGGATATGGCGGTGTTCTTTTTAAATCTTCCGCGCTCTGAGGTCACGCGCCTGCGCAGTCATGCTTCTTTTATCCCAAGTAGTTTGAAAAACTATCTGAATTTTTTCCTGAAAAGTGATTCAGAAAGCAGGCAGAAAGATTCTGTGATTCCTTTCATACAAATACCTCTTCCTCCCAGCCACCTCCCCTCTCCCCAACCACGTACAGCACACAGGTCTCTTATCCACCAGATGTTAGGTTTGCGTAGGGTGAGTGGGTATGGCCTATGTTCAGATATTCTCACCCACCCTGTACTTATATCACAAAGAGGTCTCCTGCCCCTCCTGCACACACGATATGGGCCTCACTCCTCTCATGTGCCATGCTTTCTCCCATGCACCTGCATAAAGTACATGCACTTTTCTACTACCCCTCCATACAGATAATATTTAAGCTTCTTCTTCCACCACCTTACATGATGGTAATAGGGAACTCTCCCTGCGGCATATGATTACAGTCCCTTGGAATCTTTAGTGGAGGGAAGGTCATGGGTAATTGTTTATAAATTTGTGATGGGACCTTCCATATTTCATCCCTGGTTTGCATCTGGATAAAATTTGGCCCCACCTATCCTGTGGAAGAAACACTTAATCCTTATTTTATGTATTTAGATAGGACTGAACTTTAAATGCAATCAAATGCAGAAACATTGTAATTTCTGAAGTCACTTAAGCACCATTGATCTACGTATGTGCAAATTCAGACATGAATGGCCGGTGCAGCAAAAGTTAATGGGGTAGACACAGTGATGGCAGGGGAACAGTGACTGCAAAAGTCTTAAATGGGGCCATAAGCCATCCCAGAGCCAAAAGAAGGTGGTATTGACATGCATCTTAGAGCTTTAAGACTCTGTGGTGGTTAGCCAGTGTTGCAAATGCCTCCAGTCAACAGAATTGGTTTGAATGCTATTGCTGCCAAGGGAGGTCATTAGTTTTACCTGTCCAGGCACTACAGGCAAAGTTGCCTAAATAGATGTTTTGGTTTCACTTTGCTGATCTGAAGCCTACATAGACAGTTCCTCTAAGGCTTTTGCACTGAGGATTTGTAGCACTTTGAAGATTGTGAATAAAGTTCTGATGCAGTATCAACCTCTTGATTTAGCCAAAAAATTATAAATTTCAAAATTGCAATTTATCACAGTCTCATTTTGGATGCAAATATATCTGTTTGTACTAATTATCTACCAAGAGACAATCTCCCTACATACCAATCAGTTGCCAACTGGATGAGATCCAGATTTTATCCAAGTATAAACTCAGGTAAAATTTCTACCATCCAGAAACTTATATTATTCTGAAGGTAATGGTCAAGAGAGCTGGAAAGAAAAGTTGGAACTGCAAGTACAATGACTACAAGATAAACATGAATAAGGGAAATAGTCCAATACTGAATACAGCTATTATAACATGAACTTTTCTTTAAACAAGCTTCTGGTTTACTCAGCACTGTCTTGCAACTCTGGATAACTGGCTTTTAGGCACAAAGTTTAATTTTGTTAAGAATGTATCAGTTTTATACCTGAAACTTTAACTTAATCCCTTCTCTTGCAAGTTCTCTTTGTCATTTGCACAGCCTAACAGCAGCTCATCATGGGTTTTGAAGTTCCTGATGTTAAGACATTCTGTGATTGGAGGGCAGGAGTGAACCAAAAACTGTCAAATCAAATTAATTCAATCAACTTTAAAAAAAAATGTAGAATAAGCTCAGCAAAATACATCTGATTGTAGAGAAAGATCTGCTAGAACACAAGAGAGCCAAAGCAAATTATTAACTCAATTTGACTTAATCAAGTTATTTTCAACAGAGTAACATCTACCCTAAAAATAGTAGTAGGTAGATAGGAAATGCCAAGGTAGCAAAATTAATGAAGGGAGATTGAGGTTGTTCAGGGAACTTAACACAGTCTGTTTAACACCAGAACAGAAAAAATGAAAAAGACATCAGAAAAACATTTAGGTGAATTTATGAAAAGCCAAAAGGGATTGTCTTGCTTGATCATCCTCACTATATTCTTTAAAGAGTTAATAAACAAATAGGAATGAGTAATATATCTAGATGTTCATAAGGTCATCAAAGAGAATCCATGTTATAGATTAGTAACTAAGGTAACATCACGTAGAGTCAAAGGACAGGAATTGGAATGGATGGTCTCGTGGACCTCAACATAGAAAGCAGAGAGGAAATATAACAATGTTACAAATGAATTCCATATTAGTCGAATAGAATGACAATAGGATCTTAGAGTACAAGCGAAATCATCATTAAAAGTGATGACAAATGTTAATAACACCATAATTTAAACAAATAAATCATTGAGGTTTACTACCAGAGAGACAGAGAAGACAGGCTAAATCTGAACAGAAACTTTGTCTACACTTGGAGTGATGTCCTCTCTATTATTATTACAAATAGGATAACAATATACTGGACAGGCGCCAGGAAGATTCACAAAGAAGATAATAGAAATATAAGGTTATAAGCTGGGTTGTTTGCTTAAAGAGAGAAGACTATGAGACAACCTGATATAGGTTATTAATATAGTGGAAAGTATGAAAGGAGAGAGAGAGCGAGAGCAAGAGAGCGAGAGAGAGAGAGAGAGAATGAGAGAATCTGTCCATTAGCTGAGAAGAGCAAAGCAATATGAAATCTAAAGAATGACTGAGTCAACAACTTGATTGGAGATGTATATGTTAGAAGGAAATAGAGGGTTAAGATGATAGTGCTATGTGAAGCTTGAGCGGTGCTTAAAACCAAGCTTAGCCCTGTTAGACCCAATGACCTTTGTGCTTTTTTTCTATGTAATGCCCACACCAAAGGACAGACAAGTGCTTTATTCAACTGGTTCAACTTTATACAACCTATTTAAACACAAAGTCCACTGGGATATTTCTTGAAAGTTAATCCCTGTCCCCATTTGAAACTTTCAAATAAGGCAACTCTAGACATGGGATCATTAAGGTTGTTGTAGCTGTGGTGGTAGTGGGGACAAGCTCTGACTACCTATTAAATGCTCCCAATGACATGCACCTCAAATAACCTCTGACAACCAAATCCAGCTCTTGGCTTTCATGTGTAGTTTAGCTACTAAGCCTAGCAGAACCATTTCTACTGACAGGAGAAGGGGCAAAGGCAGATTAATGATGCCTAAAACCAGTCACTTTGGGCAGATGGGACTCATCAGCCGTGGTTGGCAGCTCATCTAGGAGAAGGAAAACTCTGATCTCAAACCTCTGCTGCCTTACAGCTAAACCCACTCATGGGGAAAACATCGGGAATAAACCCTGAGGGAGAAGTCCAGACCTGGAGTCCCTGAGGCAGTCCTCCGTTGAGATCAATAATGATCGACAACTTCTGCAACGTTGCTGGTACCAAAATGTATCAGTCTCTGCCGTTCCTTTGGATTCATCAGATGCATGGAGAGGGGGAGCTTGTTACATGGGCAACAGCTTGCTCTCCATATTGTACTGCCTAGGCTGAGGTACCTAGAAAGCTCGGACATGACATCCATGGTTGACCCTAAATGACAGAGGCCTCACTCACTCAGCTTAGTCCTGGCCATTGGTGCTGTTTGTGTATGGTTTGCACATTCTTCCCATGACCAGATTCTCCAATTTCTTTCTACATCCCAAAGTTACTCTAATTGGGTGATTAGTTGACCCACTGTAAATTGCTTCAAACTTCGCAGGTCAGCATCAGCCAGTTCCTTGCATTCTCCATGTCCGGCTGGATGGTTGGAAGGATCAGGGGATGGAAGACAGAACAGGTTGTAAGGAAGTAGGTTGGGGATGGTATTAATGGGATTGCTCTTAGAGTGGCAGAGACATGGTGGACCAAATGGTCTCTTTCCATGTAATCAGAAAATATAGAAATTTGACTTTCTAAACAGAGCACAAGAAACAGAACATCAAACACAGAACAGTACAGCACAGTACTGTCCCTTTGGCCTATGTTGTTTTCCTAACTTCTTAACCTACTCCATGATCAATCTAGCTCTTCCCTCCTACACAGCCTCTGACCCTCCATTTTTCTTTCATGCATGTGCCTATCTAAAAGTCTCTTAAATGGTTCTATTGTATCAATCTCAAACACCCCACGCCACCAGTCTATTCCAGCTACAGACCACATCTAGTGTAGAAAAACTGCCTCTGACATCTCTCCTAAAATTTCACCTCTTCATCTTAAAATAATGTCCTCTGCTATTAGCTATTGCCACTCTAGAAAAAAAGGCACAGGCTGTCTGCTCTATCTATGCCTCTTATGTACATCTATCAAATCACCTCTCGTCCCCCTTCCCTCCAAAGAGAAAAGCAAAGCTCGCTTAAGCTACCCCCAATCTAAGCTCTCTAATCCAGGCAGCCTCTATCAAATTGCCTCTTCTCCACCTTCACTCCAAAGCAGAAGACATGTTCTCTAATTGAGACAGCATCCTGGTAACCTCCTCTGGACCTTATGAAAAACTTCCCCATCTTCCCTATAATGAGGTGACCAGCACTGAGCACAATACTCCAAATGAAACATCCTATCAAAGAAAAATGTGCAACACATAATTTTCACTGTGATGTTAAAATTACATGATTTAAAATATTTCAGGAATAATTAGCTACTTGGGTCACAAGTGATAGGCAAAATTATTATCAAATTAGTAGCACAAACTGTTCATCTGTTCAAGTGAAAACAGCATTTCCATTCTGCAATCCAGCTCCTTACGTCTAATAGTGCTGGAGGATCTCTGCAAGTTAGGCAGCATCCATAGAGGGAAATGGACAGTTGATGCTTTAAGTGGAGCAAAAGCTGGCAAGTGATAGGTGCTTCCAGGTGAAGAGGGGTAAGAGGGAGGTAGAGGAGGGAAGAATGGAAACTGTAACAGAGGCTGGGAGGCGATGGGGAGGCAACAAAGAGCACGAGGTGATGGAATCTGACAGGGAAGGAAGGTGGAATGTGGAACAAAGTAAAGGAGGTGGCAGTGCAGATGGGAATAGTGCAGGAGGCAGCCCAGTAGGTGGAGTTTGTTCATGATGGGCAGATGGAATGGGTAGAGGAAGGAAAAGAACTTAGGTCTGGGGTGTGTGCAGGAGGAACTGGGTAGATCAGGAGAGAGAAAAGGAATTGAGCAGGAGCAGGTTACCTGAAGTTGGAGAATTCAATGTTCCTGTCATTATTTTGTGGACTACCCAGGTGGAATATAATGTGCTGTTTTCTCTAGTTTGCATTTTGCCTCAACCTGGAGGACAATCAGAATGTTTATTATCACTAACAAATGTCATGAAATTAGTGGTTTTGTGGTAGCGGTGTAGTGTCAGACAAAAGAATCACCACAAATTACCATAACTAGTTTAAGTAGCATAAAAGAGGAATAACAAGGTAACGTTCATGGGTTCATGGACTGTTCAGAAATCTGATGCTAGAGTGGAAGAATCTGTTTCTAAATCATTCAGTGTGGGTCTTCAGGCTCCTGTACCTCCTCCCCAATGGTATCAATGAGAAGAGGGCTTGTCCCAGAGGGTGAGGGTCTTTAATGACGGATGCCACCCTTTTGATGCACCTCCTTTTGAAGATGTCCTCGATGGTGAGAATGAGGAGGTGAATTAATTTGGTTAGCAACTCAGAGCTGTAGGTGGCCATGGTGGATAAAACACAGCTTCATAGAACAGTCATCTGCTCTACATTTAGTCTCATCATGGGAACCTTTGGACCAGGATATGTGTTCTCTGTCAGTAGGTAAATTTGTGCTAAGTAGTAGGATAGGTTCAATGTCTCTGAATTTCATTCCACTGTAGTCAAAGTTTCATTGAACATCTGAAACAGGTAATAGACAATCATAGCTCTTGGCTTTCAGTGGGAGTGAAGCAGCCCGCACTTTGCTGTTTAACAAGTTCAAACAAAATCACCCTTAATTTGTTCTGAGCAACCTAAAGGAAACTTCATTTAGATTCCTCAACTCTCCCCATGTAGTTGTTTTGTAGAAACAGTCTAGCTTGTCCTGAACAGGATTCTCAGAAAGAAAGGTTTCCTGTTGTGTATTTAATATTTCAGTAATATTTGAGTAATATTATAAATATATTTTTGACTAAGCATTCATTTTTGTTTAAAAAATTCTTTATGGGTTAGTGTATACATAAAAATACGTAAATGACATATGTCATCACACCACCACCTAAAAACAAAACAAGACCCATTCTCCTTGATTCCTGTCTTTTGCTTTTAATTAGTTTTATGTTTACAAAACATAACAGTGGTCATGAGTAAGTTTTAAATGAACCTGAGATGACTAACTACCTGTTGAAGCACAATGAGTCATTTCAGTTTTAAAAAATCAATGCAGCACTTGTCTCATCAGAAATGGAGACAGAGAAGATCAAGTTTAAAAAAAAAGCAGATAATACAGAAATTCACACATTCATAAGTAGAGTTATGGGTACTAATAATTATAAATTTTAAAAAAGAGAGCAGAAATGGCTGGCTACATCAGAAAGATAGATGCGATTGATTGCACAAAAGATAACTGGACTAGGTATACAATCAAATTGAGCATTATTTTGAAATGAATTAAACAGCCAATGAGAAGTGAGTTCCAATTTTGCTGAGTGCATTAGGTTTAAAGGCATACAGTTTGCTTCGAAGTTTGACTGCTCAAACCAAACCAGCTGAAATTACCTTTGCTGGTATTGTGGAAGTAAATACAGGAACAATTAGAACCAAAACCATTGTTGATTGCAGTACAGTTTCATAATTGTAATCAAAATGAAGGGTAGGCTTTTTCAGCAAATGTGGCTGAATTGAAGAGATTGCCTGAAAATTGTCAGTTCAGTAATAGGCTTAATGATGCACTGAGCGATTGCTTAGTTCATGGAATGTTACAAGAACCATTTAAAAACAGCATCTAACTAAGTACAACTTACATTTTAAAGAGCAGTTGAAATAGCCAGTTCAATAGAGAGAACAGACAGAGATGCAATTGAGTTGCAGTCAGAAATGAAAGTGAGTTTGAACAAAGCTGCAGTGTCTAAACAGAAATCAGCCTGGCTGAACAAACCATGCTACCATTGTGGCAGTCGCTCACATACACCCAGCCAATCCAGGTTTAAAAGTGAATTTTGCAGAAAATGCAACAAAGTAGGGCACATAGAAAGAATATGTCGGCAGACGAAAGTAAGTGGATTGCACAGGGAAAAGAAAAAAATAAAAAGTTAAGTTGCAGTTTCAACTGGAGCACTAATCTGCACACTGTTGATGGAAAATCTGATTGTGATGAAAGTGAGTGTGGGCGCACCCACTTCAAGCAATGAGAACCACTGATACCCTTGGGTGGGTGTCTTTGTTATTTATGTGTCCGGAGGTGACTGATGAGTCCAATCCAATCTAGGAAGTACTTCCCACATGTGGGAAAAGTGTGTGAAGATTCTGTAGTTGAGGTGTCTGCTGCTCATTCTTCCTGCTTTGGATGTCGTGACTTGTGCGTGAATTTGATTAAAGCGAGGAGAGTTACACAGGTCGTCAACCTCACTCTCTCGCCCTAGTCTATCCAGTGGTAAGACAAGAGTCAAGGTGACTGGAGATAGGTCAGGATGCAGCGGATGAACAGGGAGATAAGCGTGACACAGCACTAAGTAGCCTTGAGATCTACTCTATGAAAACTACAATTGACAAACAATATGGCTTACACCAGAAGTGAATGGCAAATTAATGAAAACAGAATTGGACACTGTTTTGCCTGTTTCAGTCATTCCACAAAATATTTTAATGGCATTTCAAAGATACTGAACTGAAGCCCGCAGATATACAACTAAGAACTTATACTGGAGAAAAGATAACTCCCATGGGAATGACATTGTAACAGTGAAACACAACAACCAACAAGCCACATTCAACTTCTATGTGGTAAATAAAAGGAGGACCAGCAATGTGGAGTCATGAGTGGCTGAGACAACAAACTGATGGGAGATCCATCCACCATTTGCATGCTACATCCCCTCCAATGAAGCCAACTGAAAACAAATTAAGAAAGGTATTGGATGATGCCACAGCAGCATTCAAGGATGCCATTGGAAACTCAAACATATCAAGGTAAAATTTTATTAAATGAAAATGACACACCCAAGTTTTACAAAGCCCATCCAGTTCCTTATATTGTCTATGATAAAGTAACCAGTAAGCTCGATGCTTGGAGGCTGAAGGAATTCTTTCCAAGGTTGCTTGTGGAGCCCTTGAGCAATGGCAATGATCCCAGTAGCAAAGAAGAATAGATCTATCAGGATCTGTGGTGATTTTAAGTTTACCAATACTGAAAGTAGATCAATACTCTCTGCCCAGGATAGAGGAATCTTTGCAAACCTTTCCAAAGGGGAACACTTCAGCAAGGCAGTGTGACATGGCTTTCCAAAAGATAAAGATATTGGTGTTGTCAGACACTGAACTCACATGTTGTGATCCACATATTCCAGTGAAGCTTGTGATGCATTGTTCGGGATGCCAATATGTCCAAAAGAAAGGAGTCCACATATGTCAGAACTACTTCCTATGGTCCTAGTGTGAACTCCTACAACCACCGTGGAGAAACTCTCGGAACCTGAGATTGTTTGACAGCCACAAGTCCCACCTGCCAAGCAGAGTGATCCCCCTGTCAGAAAAAATGTTATTCCACAAGAGTAAGAAAGCCTCTACAGTGATTAAAACTTTAGGCTTGAATGGGACAACTTGAAACTGTGGATGCCTATAATCGGAGCTATGTTGTATATATAGCATAGTACAAAACAACAAATTTCACATCATGGAAGTCAGTGATAATAAAGCTGCTTCTGATTCTGATGACGTGGACAAAAGCAACCGAGACTGATCACATACTGCCCCCATCACAGCTAGCCACACATCAGCAGGCCTGTGGTTTCTCAGTCTCTTCCACTCACCCACCACAGCATGAAAAGCAGATTCTCAGCTTCACTTCAGGTTACAGGTGGGAGACCAGTTGGCACCAGTGATCTGGAATCTGTGTCCCCTTTGGCCAACCACAGAATATTTCTGAAGCTGCTGCTGGTAGTTTTAACTGCTGCTTTGTTTACCCCTTACTTATTCCATCCTTAAGTAAGCACAATCTATTCTGGGATTATTTTTCCGCACAGTTCATAGATACTACTGCTGTCCCCTAAGGGGTTCCATTGACACTGAGTAAGCCGAACAAAAGGGCTACTGTGCCTTTTTTGTTTTGTAAGACAGGCTGACCCACATTCTACCAGGAGCACTGGGTGGAGATCACTATCAAACTGAAATATTCCTTACATTTGTTGAGGAGCTCTATCCCATGTCACATCTGAACCACCCTTTGCTAACGCTGAACACATAGTGGGAGGACTGGTTACTTAGGGCAGTTAGAACAGGAAGCGGTATAGATCCCAACTGCACCCCTCTGCATACATTGGGAACTCCTGCAGCACGATTTGAAATATGATAAACTGCCAAAACTGTGCAATTAATACTCTGCAAAGTCATGACCAGATCTCTGCTGATATCACTTTAGATGAAGATTATTGCAGTCCTGTTTCTAAAGACACTTGGGAAACAACGCTCTGAATATTGTTTACATTCTACCAGTCAATTAATCCTCAATGTGGGCAGAAGTTATAAGGATCTCTAGCTACAAACAATAAAAGGTTTTTTTTAGTTTAACATTCCACGATCTGGGTATTGTGCATGACTGATGTACATTGATAAAGACTTATATCTCCTGAACAATGTGACATTCAATAGGAGCCAATGCCTTGACTTTTAAAGAGCCTCAAAAATTCTTTAACTGACAAGAACATTTTTTTTTGTCAAAGAGAATGGGCTAAGATGTTTTAGGAGGCAGTAAAATTATATCCATTTGGAAAGTAAACAACAGCAAATTCATCCCTTTTAGTCAAAGTTCAAAGTAAATTTATTATTAAAATACATATACGTCACCATATACAACCCCAAGGTTTATTTTCTTGCGGGCATACTCAGTAAATCCAAGAACCAAAACAGAATCAATGGAAGATTGGATCCAACAGGATGGACAAACAACCAATGTGCAAATGACAACAAACTGTGCAAATACAAAAGAAAAAAGAAATAATAATAACAACAAATAAATAAATAAATAAATAAATAAATAATGTCGAGAACATGAAGAGTCTTTGAAAGGGAGTCTTTGAAAGGGATTATGGGAACGATTCAGTAACCGGGCAGGTGAAGTTGAGTTTGGTGATCTCCACTGGTTCAAGAACCTGATGGTTGAGGTGTAGTAACAGTTCCTGAACCTAATGGTGAGAGTCCTGAGGCTCCTGTACCTTCTTCTTGATGGCAGCAGTGAGAAGAGAGCCTGGCCTGAATTGATGGATGCTGCTTTCCTGTGACCGTTCTCTGTGTAGGTGTGCTCGATCGAGGGGAGGGCTTTACCTGTGATGGACAGGGCTGTATCCACTGCTTTTAGTAGGATTTTCTGTTCAGATGCATTAGCGTTTCCATAGCAAGCTGTGATGCAGCCAGTCAATATACTCTTCACTACACATCTACAGAGTTTATCGAAGTTTTAGATGCCATGCTGAATCTTCACAAACTTCTAAGGTAGTAGAGGTGCTCCTGTGCTTTCTTTATAATTGCACTTACATGCTGGGCCCTGGAAATGTCCTCTAAAATGATAAACCGGAGTAATTTAAAGTTGCTCTCCACCTCTTATCCCCCAATGAGAACTGGCTCATGGACCACTGGTTTCCGCCTCCTGACATCAATAATCAGCTCCTTAGCCTTGCTAAAAATCTGCATAACTTCTGTTTGAAAGAGTAGTTGTCCTTCCTACATTATTGTATGGAGCTGAATCATGGACCACCTACAGTAGGCACCCAAAAGCCCTGGAACAATACCACCAAAGAGAAAATCTGCAAATGCTGGAATTCCGATCGACACACACAAAATGCTAGAGGAACTCAGCAGGCCAGGCAACATCTATGGAAGTATCACCAATATATCCTTACAAAAGATTTTGAGGATCAGCTGGAAGAACAGACACACTAACAGCGGCGTAGTAGAGGAACCCAACATGTACAGCATCTCCACCATGGTAAAACTATACCAACTCCAACACGTACAGCATCTCCGCTATGGTAAAACTATACCAACTCCAACACGTATAGCATCTCCACCATGGTAAAACTATACCAACTCCAACATGAACAGCATCTCCACCATGGTAAAACTATACCAACTCCAACGTGTACAGCATCTCCGCCATGGTAAAACTATACCAACTCCAACGTGTACAGCATCTCCACCATGGTAAAACTATACCAACTCCAACACGTACAGCATCTCCGCCATGGTAAAACTATACCAACTCCAACATGTACAGCATCTCCGCTATGGTAAAACTATACCAACTCCAACATGTATAGCATCTCCACCATGGTAAAACTATACCAACTCCAAAGTGTACAGCATCTCCGCCATGGTAAAACTATACCAACTCCAACGTGTACAGCATCTCCACCATGGTAAAACTATACCAACTCCAACACGTACAGCATCTCCGCCATGGTAAAACTATACCAACTCCAACATGTATAGCATCTCCACCATGGTAAAACTATACCAACTCCAACGTGTACAGCATCTCCGCCATGGTAAAACTATACCAACTCCAACACGTACAGCATCTCCGCCATGGTAAAACTATACCAACTCCAACACGTACAGCATCTCCGCCATGATAAAACTATACCAAATCCAACATATACAGCATCTCCGCCATGGTAAAACTATACCAACTCCAACACGTACAGCATCTCCGCCATGGTAAAACTATACCAACTCCAACATGTACAGCATCTCCACCATGGTAAAACTATACCAATTCCAACATGTACAGAATCTCCAGCATGGTAAAACTATACCAGGTCATGTCATCAGGATGCCTAACTCATGTCTTCCCAAACAGATCTTGTACTCTCAGATCCCTGGTGAGCAAAGGAAATGGAAATACGTTCATGAGGGAGCTGCACTACATGAGAATGACCTCTAGCATGCCACAGAGAACCAGCGGTAACTTCAAAAGGAGAAACTGAAAACCACTAACCACAGCCACCACTCACCCATGTCCACAGCACAGCAGAACATGTGGATCCCGGATCAGCCTCTACAACCATCTGAAGGTCCACCGATGGACAATCCCCTAGGCAAACATCTTACCCGATTCAAGTGATCGCACCATTACAGCAACACAAGCTGCAGCACATTGAGAAACACCAACTTAGTCTTGTCTGCTGCTGGATGACTTAAACTGGATGGGTCTAATATTTTAGGGAAGTCACAAGGGCACTTAGGCCTGGATCTCAAAGAAAGTCTCAGTTGCACAGGGAAACAAATGGCTGTACACATCACCAACTAGGCTCACCTGCTTGCATGCAAGTGATCTGGATACTGAGGGCCAACAGAGCTGACCCTGCTTGCACAGGAGTTTTTCCCTCAAGGCTACAAATACTGACTTGTCCTCAAGCCTCAAATCATGAGGACTTGATGGCCTTTACAGTTTTCCACTATCAAAGGCCTTTGAAATATCCTACGTGTTTCTGTTAATCAAGTAGACTTAAAATTTAAAAAAATAAGTAAATAAGAGGTGGTAATTAAAATACCTAGGGCTTAACTACAAATCAAAATGAAGTAAAATAAGTAACAGATCATATCCCTTCCCTTCTATTCAGGGCTGTTAACCCGATGCAAATGAATGATGCTTCTTATAGTACACTGTACACTATGGTCAGAGGTCCGAGTTGGGGATGGTACCAAGCAAATTTCCTGCTGAAATCATCGTGGCAGAACAGGAAAGCTGTCCTTATGCTCTGTCTGGAACATCAACTTTCTGGTTTTAACTTTTTTTAGATCAAGAATGTTTCTTCAGTTATTTCTTTTGGTTATTGATTAATACCTTTAAGCAAATGCAGCAGCTTTGAGTTCAATAACAAACTGCAGCTGCATCAGTAATAACGATAACCAATACCTGTACATATAAAGTCATTCACTTCCCTCTGAGCCTCTGCTAAATTAGGTTTGCTCCAGGAGTTAATCAGTTTCCATCATTGATCAGCTATACATGTATGTCATCAGAGCATAAGAAGTGGGGGCAGGAGTAAGGCATTTAGGCCCTCATGCCCGCTCCACCATTTAACATGATCATAGCTGATTGCTTACCTCAGCACCATTTGCCTGCACTAATCCCTAAACCCGTCAATTCTTTTGATGCCTTGAATATGCTCAGTGATTTAGCCACCACAGTATTCTTGGGCAGAGATTTCCTAAGATGCATTGTCTTCTGCGTGGAGATATTTTTACAAATCTCAGTCCTGAATGGCCAACCCCTTATTTGGAGACTGACTGTGTAGGGTCAAGAGAAATCTCATCCCAGCATCTACCCTGAATTGAACTAGTTTACGTTCCAGCTTTCTAATCTCTGCATAATTTAAGACCATTTAGCTTAACCTATCCCTACTGGTCAACCCCCCATGTCTGCCTCATTATCCTCCTATCCCAAAAATCAAACAGAGGAGTCGTCACTGCATTCCTTTTATAGCAAGTCTTTAGGTAGGGAGAGCAGACCTGGGCACAGAATTCCAGATGCCATCTCATCAGGATCCAAACAATTCCAGTAAGATACTTCCACTCTCTCTCACACTGTATATAGCTCTAATAACGGATATAGCATTTAAGGCGATCAAGGTTTTTAAATGACAACCATGTGACTGCACTTGACTTTAATGTTGTCATTGCAACATATTTCACGCTAGTATTGCACAAACTGGATCCATCTCATTGTGTGGCTAGGCATAGCTCAAATACCACTGTAAATTTGCTGATGATGCAACCGTTGTTGGTAGAATCTTGAGTGGTGACAAGAGGGCATACAGGAGTGAGATATGCCAACTAGTGGAGTGGTGCCGCAGCAACAACCTGGCGCTCAACTTCAGCAAGACGAAAGAGCTGATTGTGGACTTCAGGAAGGGTAAGACGAAGGAACACATACCAATCCTCATAGAGAGATCAGAAGTGGAGAGAGTGAGCAGCTTCAAGTTCAAACTTAAAGGCACACACTCAGCAATTCAGAAACAGCTTCTTCTCCAATGCCATCCGATTCCTAAATGGACGTTAAATCTTTGGACACTACCTCGGTTTAAAAAAATATATACAGTATTTCTGTTTTTGCACTTTTTAAAAATCTATTCAATAGACATAATTCATTTACTTGTTTATTTATTATTCTACTTTATTTTATTTATTATTTTTTCTCTCTCGCTCTGCCAGATGATGTATTGCATTCAGCTGCTGCTGCTAAGTTAACAAATTTCACGCCACATGCCGGTGATAATAAACCTGATTCTGATTTCCCTTTAACTATTCTGCATGCTACAACATCAAAAACTCTTACTGAATACATCAGACTTGATTTTCTTTTATAAATCCATGCTGACTCTGCACAGTCAGTTTTATTTTATCTAAGTTTATGGGGCAGGAGAATGGGGTTGAGCGTGATAACCACTGGACAATAAAATTTTGAAAGTATTGCTTCCTCAGAATTTTTTATGATAGACTGCTTGGAGTTGAACACAAATATAATTTCAGACTACTTGTATTACAGAGGAGTTTGGAGAAATAAGAAATTAACTTTTATTGAATATAATGCATTTAATTGCATCATGGAGCTGACATTTTGCAACAGTTTAACTAAGCTAGAAATGTTTTGTTGGAGATTTTCATTTGTACTCAGTGTCTAAGACTTCTTGCTTAATTGTCCAACAATAATGAGTCAGCATTGATGGATTCCCATTGCCCTGATATCACTTCTCCATGACCACAATGTCCTGGTGAAACCGTTCACCATGCTCATCGCTGACAGTGCCAAGATTTTCAGGGAAGAAGTTTTAATGGACCGCAGAAAATGAATCTGTAGTGACATATTGCACTTCATGGCTTTGTATGCTTGAAGTCTGGTGTAGCCACTGTATGTAGTTTGGTGCTCTGTAGTTGCCAAGAAAAATTTCAACATCCTTAAATGGCTTCCATGTGATTTTCTCCAGTCATCAAATTGCCTATCATTGATTTGTAGTCCAATAAATATTCAGATTGAGATATCAGACGAGGTTCACTCAACATAAAGGGTTCAAAATCTGTGTCAGTCTCAGTGCCATTTTCCATTCCTGGCTCATGCATCATGGCATCTTCGTCTGCCTCCTCTCGACTCGATGTTCTGCTTTTTGAAAACCTGTCCGGCCATGCAGTATCTGCCTTGCCTGAGCATGCCTAGGGATGCCTGGAGAAGATTGAAAACTTTTTGACATACATCGTGGGCAACATTTTAATTGACTTGAATTATGAATTGAAATAATAAATATCAGTAATTTCAAAAAAATTGTTACACAATAGGGAAATTTCATGATGATTTTCATGATCATCAGCCCAAAATTCTTAAGATCCACTCAAAATATTCAGCAAACTCTTTTTTTGTCCAGTGTAATAAATCAGCCATGATTGAATGGTGGAATTTACACGATGGACCGATTGGCTGTATCCTGTCTTATGGTCTAAGTGCTCAGATCTAATTAATAATAGATTCTAGCCTTTTTTCCTTCTACTGTTGTCAGGCTAGCGTCTGATTTTCCAGCTTTCTCTCCCCTCCATTCTTAAGGATTTCAACTATATCTGCATGAACTGCACTGAAATATGTAGTAATTTTAAAGTGATGCCTCCATGATTTCCATAACCATGTCTTACTGATATAGTTCATCAGATCAGATCAGAATTGATTTGCCTTCACTTCCGTTGACTTCTCCAGCGTTGCTCTGTTACCATTGCTAATTTCTTTCAGGCCTATTTTCCACCACCAGAGCTGTTCCCCACTTTTTCCAGGGTCTTCTCTGTATCAGGCGCAAACAATTCGCTTTATTTCTCTGCTGTTTCCTTATTCCCCAGTATAATTCCCCTGTGTCAAACTGTAAGGGATCCATCATTCATTAATCTTTTCCTCTTTATCCATTTATAGAAGCTTCTCACAAGATTATTCTCATGCATTTTCAGAGCCACATTCTTAAAGCATGGTTGACATTATAAAACACACTGCCAAGATTTGATCCTCTGTAACTCAGAAAAATTAAGCTCTGCCCACAAGATACTACTCACAAGTAGAACTGTGCTTGTCAACATGAATGTAGCCCAATAAAACTACTCCTGGTCATTGCTGTAAAAAGCCTGAAGTTGCTTTAGATGGTGCGTCGCTGAAACTATGTGCATACTTGATTTTCTTTGACCATTTTTTTGTTCATTCATCAAAATAATATTGGAGATTGTAAGATGTTGCTGGAAGTCTAGCTTTGGGGCTTGGAAGTGAGGCCATAGAGCCTCACCAAACACTAGAATCTGCAACTGGAGCATTTCCATAGAGATAATAATGTTTGTATTATCATCTCAGTCACTCAAGTCTAGTACATTGTTCTCCAACAGGATTGTCTGTTGGCGGGTCTTCGGGTGGTTGTAGAGGCTGATCCAGGATCCACATGTCCTGGATTAGGGGCACCCAGACCTCACAAACCTGCCTCCATTTGCCACCTGCTGATCACCATGGGACTTTATCCGGGATGTTAGGGTGGATTCCCTTAATGCCTGTGCATGACTTTGTTTAATGTGCGATGGCTGATGTGCAGGCAGCCATCCACGTGGTTCTTGACGGATCGGGGTCAGCCGGGGACCCGTCACTGCTGCATCCTTCCTCCGCCCTCAGTGCCAGTGAGACGTGTCATCGTTTTCTGCAGCTCCACCTTTGGATCTTGGTGGGATCGCTCTTTATCTTGAACCTCCTATTTTACCTCGCTCACCACTACTAAATCGGAGTACCAGCTGGCATTGCTCTTGGCATCTCCGGAATTCACAAGCCTCTCCACCCTGACACGGTGATGGTCCTCGGAGGGTATAATCATTACGCGTGCATAGACTGGATACGTTAAATGCCTACAGTGTGGCCACATTAAGTTTCCAAACAGTGGGTATATTGAGTACCCGCTATGCCCAGAAGGTGGCCACAGCTAGGACCCGCAGACTGGGTATACCTAGCCTTGACCTGAACAGTGGGTAATCGTACACCCACAGGTTCAGTACAGCAAGCACCCGCTGGATGGCTACCATAAGAACCCAAATGTAGATATACCGAGCCTCTGCAGAGTGGTTTCAAGATGCAGAACACTTTGAACTTTGATTCTGATGCAGCCAAATAGTGAATTCATGGCTGGAATTAATATTTAAACATCAGCTTTGTCTACAGCTAAATGGCCTAAAGCAGAATTTAAAGACAGATGTCAGATTCTTTTCATTAGCTGTCTGAAACTTAGATTCAGATCCTGAGAGCTCCAGATTTTAACCCTTTATGTTCCAACAATGCCTAATCTCAAAAGTAGATCATGCTGCTGGGCCTTCAAAGCAATCATAGAGAGGCCCTATTTACATTTGCATTCCATGAATTCTTTCAGAAGAAAGGCAGAACGGATTATTTTAGGAAAAGTAACTCATTATTTTGGTCGCAGTGTTTAGAAACAGAAAGAAGAGTTGGTATTCCTTTCATTGAGCCTGGCCCATGTTCAAATGAACAATGGGAAGTCTTCATCTCAACTCCAAGTCATCCAACTTGGTCATTTGAAACTGATAGACTCTTCTTCTGCTTCTCTCCCGTGTGGCTGGATTAATCAGTTATAAGGCTGCCAACTGCACTTCGATGGCATTACTGACCTGTTATGGCAGTGCAGCCGGTTCCGCCAGGAGAGATGTTGCCTCTCAGTTCCAGTAACACTGGTTCTATCCCGAACTCTGACCTTCTCTGAGTGCACATTTCACTCTCTCTGTGTGACAGTGAGGGCTTCTTCCTGTAGCTCCAGTTTCCTCGCACATCCTAAAGATGTGTGGGTTAGCTGAGTTACACAGCATGGAAATAGACCCTTTGCCCCAACTCATCCATGCCAACCAAGTTGCCTACCTGAGCTAGACCTATTCGCCTGGATTTTGCCCATATCCCTCTAAATCTTTCCTATCCATGAGCTTCTCCAAATTAATCTTAAATGTTATAATTGTACCCACCCCTTCTGCTTCTTCCAGCAGCTCATCCCATCTATCCTCCACCATCTGTGTCCAACTTTTTACTCTTGGGTCCTTTTTAAGCCTTTTCCTGCTCTTAAACGTGCCCTCAAGTCTTAGATTTTCCCTACCCTAGGAAACATACTGTAACCAATCAGGCCACTTATAATCTTAACAATCCCATCACCTCCACAGAGTCAGACTCAGATTCACAGTCACTTATCGCAAGAATCATGCAGTGTAATGTGTTATTTGTGTTAACAACCGATACACCCAAGGATGTACCGGGGGCACACTTCCCGGCACCAACATAGCGCACCCACGATGCTCAGCAGAACAACACAAAACAGAACACAGCAAGCAACAAACCAATAACAGCAAAAGCAAGTTCTTCTTCTCCCTCCCACCCCCCCCCCCCCACACACACGGACGGTCCCCCAACTCCAAGACAAGCCTCCAGGCCTCAGCCACTGGGGAGCAACCCCTGGACTAGTTGATGACGGGATCCCAAACTCCAGACTCAGACTCCGGGTCATCCCTGAGCCACCTCCATTCCGGAAAACAAAACCTCAACACAAGCAGTCTCTCCCCACAACACAAATCCTCTAGTCCCAGCATGGCAGACAACTGGGTTTCTGCCCACTAGTGTTGTGGAGAAATGTTTAATGAGGTAGAAATTTGGTGTTACCTACTTTTGCAATAGGTTAATTGGTCAGTGTGAGTTGCCCACAGTCCGTCAGTAGAATTGGGATTGGAGCTTAGACAAATGCACGATTGGTGGAAATGGATGCCTGATAGTCAACACAGGTTTCGTAGACTGAAGGGCCTGTGTCATTGCTGTGAACTCTGAGACTATAGACTTTGTTATCTCTTATCAAGCTTCCTTGAAACAAGTGCCCTCTACATTCCATTGCCTTTTATTGACAAATATTTAGCATCCCTCTTTATTGACAAGTAAAGCAGTCACACATATGGACCAAAATCTTTAACTTCTAGGTGCAGAGAGTTCCTGACTGCCAGACGCCTTGTGCATGGTGAAGTGTTTCCAGACATCCTCCTCAGAGAACTGGACTCTAATTTTAAGATTAAGCCCTGTAATTTTCCATCAGGGAAAAAGTTTCTTTCTATTGAGACAATCAATGTCTTTAATCATCCTAAACGCTTCAGTGAAATCATCCTGTGGTCTTCCGTGGTGCGGGAATATGAAGCTACTCTACTCAATCTTCATAGTCAAACTATCATTTTGTTTTGCACTACCTCTGCACTTATTTCATCCTTGCTGAGGTGCAATACCTATTATTGAACCGTGCAATCTAACTTAAGCTTTGCACAACTGTAGTATACCTTTCAGCACTTTTAATTCTTGTTTCGTTTAAACGCATATTATCAGTCTGTCTCTCAAATGATACCTTTACCTTCTGCCTTCATTAATATTAATATCCAGGGTGGATATCACTAATAATAATTAACCACGCATAGAACTTCATTCTAATTCCATACTTCCTTACAAGGCAGAAGGTGGCCATTTGGGCCATCAAATCTATGCCAGTTCCTAGAGCAATTTCCCTCCCCCACAAATTTTCCTTGTAATCTAATCTCATCAATTCTGTGAACCATTGGTGCGTTGGTAGCAAATTCCACTGGCCCATTAAATATGAGTCCACAAGGTCCTGTGTTGTGCTGTAATGTTCTGTGTTTTAAGTCTTTGGCAGGTGGAAGTGAGTCACAGTCTCCAGAGGAAACCCACACAATCATAGGAGAATTTGCCGACTCCACACAGACAAGACAACATCAAAGTAAACTTATTATCAAAGTACATATGTATCACCCTATACAACCCTAATATTCATTTTCTTGCGGGCATGCACAGTGATTACAAGAAACACAACAGAATTAATGAAAGACTGCACTCAGAAGGATGGACAAACAACCAACGTGAAAAAAGGATGGACAACAAACTGTGCAAATACAAGAGAAAAAAAAAGTATAAAAAAGCAATAAAGATCAAAAATATGAGATGAAGAGTCCTTGATGGTGAGTCCATAAGTTATGGGAACAGTTCAGTGATGGGGTGAGTGAAGTTTTCTCCTCTGGTTCAAGAGCCTGATGGTTGAAGGGTAATAACAGTTCCTGAATCTGAGGCTCCTGTACCTCCTTCCTGATGGTGGCAGTGAGAAGAGAGCATGGCCTGGATGGTGAGGGTCCTTGTTGATGGATGCTGCCTTCCTGCAGCAGCACTCCATGTAGATGAGCTCTATGATAAGCAGAGCTTTACCCATGATGGACTGGGCTGTATCCACTAGTTTTTGTAGGATTTTCCATTCAAGGGCATCGGTGTTTCCATACCAAGCTGTAACACAATCAATCAATGTACTTTGCACCACAAATCTATAGAAATTTGCCAAAGCTTTAGATGTCACGCCGAACCTTTGTAAACTTCTAAGTAGAGGTGCTGCTGTTCTTTCTTCATAATTGTACTTAGCTGAGCCCAGGACAGATCCTCTGACATAACATCAGGGAATTTAAAGTTGCTGACCCTCTCCACCTCTGATCCCCAAGTGAGGCTCATGGACCTCCGCTTTCTTCCTCCTGTAGTCAATAATCATCTCTTTGGTTTTACTGACATTGAGTGAAAGGTTACTGTCGTGGCACCACTCAGCCAGATTTCCAGTATCCCTCCTACATGCTGATTTGTTATCCCCTTTGATTCAGCCAATAACACTGGTGTTGTCAGCCAACTTCAATATGACTGTCATAAGTGGCCAAGTGGACAAGCAGTCAGGATTAAAGTGGAGCTCTGAGGCATTAACCACACCAGACTTGCCACTGCCCTGCACCTGAACAACACCGAAGTTTCTGAAATCCTCATAGATACAGTGCACAACTTAACATGGTGTAAGGCTGTCAGCTGCATTTTGAGGTGACTTCTGACCTATTAATACCTGGTTCGGACAGTGAAAATCAAAGTTATTGAGAACATACGAGACTAAGAAAATATACATATGGGAGGAAGAAGGAAGTCAGATTTATTTAGTTATGTTTCATCAGGATTTCTCATGCTCAGAAAGTGATGAGATGAGTAGTGACTTGCCAGGGTGAAGAAAGTAAGAACGTGAAACTCAAAGCATGGCCTGTTCTCCTTTGTATCGTTTATGATCATGACTTAGACAAGAGTGGCAAACATGACTAGTTGAACATCTTATTCAAACGACGACAGTACCAACAGTGCAGTGCCACTGTTACTTAACGTTCTGCAGATAAGCTTGAACATGCAACTTCCCAGAGATGAAAGTACAACAAACACAATGAACAAACACAAGTTCCACGTGCAGCATTGCCAATTATTCATTTAAGGATTGATCAAAGTTGTCAACTCCACTCTCCTGCTGTAAAATGGGCAACATTGCTATTATGTGCCTGGCAGATAGCTGGCCTGACCTTCCAGTCCATTTATTGTTTAAGAGGCAACCTATCTGATCTTGTCTGTTTTCCACTATTGCCAAGAGTTAAAGTCATCACCAGTGAGATTTAAATAAACCTTTTAGTCAGATCATAATACAATAACAAATGCAATTTAAATATTCCCAAGACTGATCAATTATGTAGATTGAAATCAATGTACTTTGGTTAAGTTCCCTATTGAATGGTGGTTTCTTCAGCCAACCATACATGAAGCAAGATAAGTGTTGAAAATAATCTACTATACACTCATGGCCACTTTATTAGGTACAGACTGGAACCCGCTGTGGTCTTCTGCTGCTACAGCCAATACTCTTCAAGGTTTGATGTGCTGTGTGTTCGGAGACGCTCGTCTACACACCACTGTTGTAATGCCTAATTATTTAAGCTACTGTCACCTTTCCAGTCAGCTTGAACTATTCTGGCCATTCCCCTCTAACCTCTCTCATTAACAAGGCATTTTCGCCCACAGAACTTTCATTCACTGGATGCTTTTTATTTGTCTAATGCTCCATTCACTGTAATCTCTAGAGACTGTTCCGTGTGAAAATCCCAGGTCAGCAGTTTCTGAGATATTCAAACCACCCACCTGGCAACAACAATCATTCCACGGTCAAAGTCCCTTAGATCACATTTCTTCCCCGTTCTGATGTTTGGTCTGAACAACAAATGAGCCTCTTGACCATGTCTGCATGCTTTTATGCATTGAGTTGCTGCCACGTGATTGGCTGATTAGATATTTGCATTAAAGAGCAGGTGTCCCTAATAAGGTGACCACTGTGCTTATGTTTGAGTCAGGCATCCTGATGTCAGTTTCCACTTGACCCCTCAAACGGAAATACTTAATTCCATTGCTTTCTTTTAGTCTCAATTGGACAATTCTTCTACCTATATCTGCCCCTGATCAACAATGTCTTAGTTCTCTCCAGTTGCCCTGAGGTGACCTGGGATGATTCAGCGTCGTTTTCCAGTTGAGGATTTGCCAGGGCTTTGTATCATGTGACAAGTGGGGTAATCACAGGGGTCTGGAAATGAGTTAGGGAACAGCTACACAGTGAATTTCATTCAATCAATGATCATAGCTATTGCAAAAGGCTTTTTTTTAAGGACCACTGGAACACAAGGGAAAGCCCACTTATATGGTACACTGGAACTAATGAGGGCCATATTGCTGTCCTTTCAACTTATCACTTTATGGCAACTTCATCTCTGAACTTCTGAGATTTCCAACACTGCCTAACATTGAGATGTCACAACCTTGATCCTCTGTAACCGGACCAAAAAAAACCAGACTGCTGGGGGAGCTCAGCAAGTCAGGTGGCATCTGAAAAGGCAGAGAAATGGTTGAATTTTCAGGTTGAGGCTGTGCATCAAGGCTGAACGTTGCAGGACCTCGACCCAAAACAGCAACAACTTCTCTGCATCTGCCAGATGCTGTCTGACCCATTGAGTTCTTACATCAGTTTATTCTTTTACTCCAGAGAATAGCATCTGCAGCTGGTTGTGTATCCTCTGTAAGTAGCTGTGATAAAATGACTTTTGTCCAGTTGATTATATTATTTGGGTACCTCATACTGCGATTGCTTGTTCCATTCCAAGCTACCCTGTTGCAACTGGATGCTGATAATTTTTGCACCTTCACTCCCATATCCTCCCTCTCTCTACTCTTGCAGGTAGATGAAATTCTATTCTGCCCAAACAGTGTCATCTATTCATGTATACTCCATCAAGGGCAATTATTCTGTTCTCTCCAACCCTCCCCTTCATTGCAATTGCAATAGTCAATTTTCTCACTGTCTCCAGTTGTGATAGAAGGTCATCAGACTGACGTGGCTATTCTATTTCTTTCTCTATTTATGCTAACTACAATGCTGAATTTTTCCCATTGCTTTTCAATTTCTGATGCTACCTAAAATTACTTCCTGGTCCCAATCTATACCTAACACCCTGTGCACTTTTACAATTAAACTAATGCTCAATTAACCTGAAAAAAATTTATATGTTCCCATCACCGCTTTGGGCAGAAGACAGTATCCCAGAGAGTAGCAACTGGATGCATATGCTTGTCACTCATATTACTTGTGATTGTTTGTCAATTATTTTGGAATTATCCTCATGATATCTGAGCTGTTGGATTCCGATGCTTTTAAGACAAAGGATATCGCCCATTGTGTCTGCTCCACCATTCCATCACAGATGACTTATTATCCCTCTCAACCCCTTTTACTGCCTTCTCCCCGTAACCTTTGATGCCCTGACTAATCAAGAACCGCTGCTTTAAATATACCCAATGACTTGTTCTTCACTGTCACCTGTGGAAATGAATTCCACAGATTCTTCACCCTCTACCTAAAGAAATTCTTCTTCATCTCTGTTTTGAAGGGACACCCTTCTATTCTGAGACTATGTCCTCTGGTCCTAGACTCACCACTATAGCAACATCTTCTCCACCTCCAACCTATGTAGGCCTTTGATATTTCAATCTGACCCCCCCCCCCAATTCTTTTGTGATCCATAGGTTCCTCAGAAGTGAAAATATTGTTAGCTAGTTTACCAAGTGTTACATGAACAAAGAATGAACAGAAAAGGACAAAGGAAAGAACAGTTGTGGCCTTCTTGTACTCAGACTCAAGATACTGTAATCAAAAATTCTATTTGATAACAATTAACCTATAAAATAGTCAAATTTGAGTGGTTTGACACCTGTTATTGAAAACTTAGAAGTTTCTAGAAAAATCGGAAGCCACTGTACTGCAATCACTGGAAATTTCACTGTAACAATTACATGTTCATAAGTGACTATGTAAAATTGCAAGAAAGCACAGGAAAGTCAAACTACAAGAAAAATAACATTTCTACATTCCAATCCAACAAGGGTATTGCCAAAACTCCACAGCACAAGCTTCAGAATACCCTGAGCTGAATTCACACTTAAGTGGATTAAATAAAATAATGCAATAAACCTTCTGAGTCCTGAATACTTTTCAATTACTGTATTGCTCTCATGTTCTGTTATAATCACTTTGAATGAGAGAAGTCAAAATATGCCTTAAATTATTATTCAACTGGCAAAGGAAAAGTTGTATTTCATTAATTAAGCACATAAGAAACACAAAACTTATTAATATTAATTACAGCACTGTTGCTGCTTGATATCAATGTAGTCAATATAACGATTTTTTAGCCCAAAAACATCAAAGTCTAAAAGGAGATCACTGAAAAATAATCTGTTTTTACAAAATAAAGTCAATACAAGATGCTGCTCCCTAGGCTGATGAACAACTCCAAACACAAACCCACCCCACCACATCCACTTTTATCATTTCCTGCCAGAGTCACCTTATGCACAAACATTCCTGTGCCTAGTGTCACTTTATGCACATACATCCAATCTATGTGTATTAACTGTCATGTATTTATATTTATTGTGATTTTTTAATTATTGTGTTTTTTATAACCATATAACAATTACAGCGTGGAAACAGGCCATCTCAGCCCTTCTAGTCCGTGCCGAACACTTACTCTCACCTAGTCCCACTGACCTGCACAGCTCATAACTCTCCCATTCCTTTCCTGTCCATGTACCTATCCAATTTTGCTTTAAATGACAATACCGAACCTGCCTCTACCACTTCTACTGGAAGCTCATTCCACACAGCTACCACTCTCTGAGTAAAGAAATTTCCCCTCATGTTACCCTTAAACCTTTGCCCCATAACTCTCAACTCATGTCCTCTTGTTTGAATCTCCCCTACTCTCAATGGAAAAAGCCTATCCACGTCAACTCTATCTTTCCCCCTCATAATTTTAAATACCTCTATCAAGTTCCCCCCTCAACCTTCTACACTCCAAAGAATAAAGACCTAACTTGTTCAACCTTTCCCTGTAACTTAGGTGCTGAAACCCAGGTAACATTCTAGTAAATCTTCTCTGTGCTCTCTCTATTTTGTTGACATCTTTCCTATAATTCAGATACCAGAACTGTACACAATACTCCAAATGAGTATCTTATTGTGTTTTTGTTTGTGCTGCATCAGATCTGGAAAATCAATTATTTTGTTCTTCACTTGTGCACATTAAACAATCATGAATCTTAAGCAAAGTGCTGATATTGGTATTAGAGAGTTTGCTGAAATCTGTCCAGGTATGCTGCAAACCTTGGTGTTTAACTTAGTAAGTCAATGAAATATTATGCATGGCAGCACAAATATCAGATGTCATCTACATATGCAGCATGCATTCAGAGTATCAGCATAGTCAAACCATTTTGGATGAATGTTATTGGCATGTTGTGATTTCTTAAGATCCTCCTGCTACAACATGAGGCATTGATTGGAGTTGTGGGGCGGTGGGGGGGGGGGAAGGACAAGTGTTTGGAAAAGAAAGTTAAGTGAAAGAGTCTGAGAAAACAAGTGAAACATAGAGATAAAGAACAACAGCCCCTCTAAGGTGTGTGTGCACTACTGGCGCACAAAGGAACTTAAACTGCGCACCAAACAGCTATAACCTTCCACTTCATTGGCATGTTAATTATATTTCATAATCATACACAATCACATTTCCTTCTGCTGTTTCCGATGCAGATGGTGTTGACAACATGGAGTTTGCAATGATTTGTCAGCAGATTTTAGAACTGGCTTATTTATACTGTTTTTATTGAAGTATTCGGTGTACACATGTCACCGGACAAAAAATTGCACAGCACAAGATTTTTGTGCACACTGGGCATTACAAATTAGAAGTAACATTGTAAAGAGAGGGAGAGGTGGCACCCATTTCTCACAACCCAGTGACCCATGAAGACAGTTCCAAATACAATTACACTCAGTGGCCACTTTATTAGGTACACCTATACACTTGCTCATTAACACAAACATATAATCAGCCAGTTGTGAGGCAGCAACTTAACGCATGAAGGCATACCAACAAGGCCAAGAGGTCCAGTTTTTTTTTTCAAACCAAACAACAAAATGGGAAAGAAATGTGATTTAATTGACTTTGACTGTGGAATGATTGTTGGTGCTAGACAGGGTGGTTTGAGTATCTCAGACTCCGCTGATCTCCCGGGATTTTCAGACACAACAGTCTCTGGAGTTTATAGAGAATAGTGCAATAAGCAAAAAATCACCTATAGTGCGGCAGCTCTGTGGGTGAAAATGCCCTATTAATGGGCGAGGTCAGAGGAGGCTGGCCTGACTGTTTCAAGCTGACAGAAAGGCAACTCAGATAACCATGTGTTACAACAGTGGTGTACAGAAGAGCATCTCTGAATGCACAGCACATTGAACATTTAAGTGGATAGGGTAGAACAGCAGAAGACCATGCACATATAGGAGGCACCTCATAAAGTGGCCACTGACTGTACATTTCCATTACAGTTCTGAGTAAGGTTCAAGACATCCTACTGAAGCTTAATATTTAGGAGGCTTATATTCAATAGCAGTAAGAAAAGTTCTTTGGCCTGTTCACTGAAGCATTTGGAGTCTGAGACTGTCTTAAATTCTCTGTCTTGGAGTTACGCTTTTACAGTGAAAGCCTTTTCTTGGTGACTTTGTAATCACAGGCTCAGAAAATTAAACCTTAGAATGTGGCCAACTGTTTATTTCAGACTAAATTAATGGACTTTGTTAGTGTCACTCTCCGGTCTTCGTCCATAGCTCATCAAATGCCTCTCTTTATGAAGTGTTTCTGCTTCCACCACCTCACAAAGCAGTGATCCCCACAATAAAACTGTGCTCTAATAATTCCCCTAAAAATCTCATACCAATTAACTTTAATGTATGGTCCTTATTTACTATGGGTGGTCTGGGTGTCTCATAATTTTGCACATCTCAATTAGTTCTCCCTACTGTGCTCCAAAGGAATTGATCCGAGGATGGTCAGTTGCTTTTTTACATTTATAATACAATGGTCTTGGCAAACTAATAATTCTGTTCTGCACCCTTTCAAGTATTGTTGCATCCTTTTTGAAATGTGGTGACCAGAACAATACACGAGTACTCTGGCTGTTACCTAATGTTTCATACACAAGAAGACAAGATCATAGGAGCAGAAGTAGACCCGCAAGCCCCTCAAGACTGTCCCACAATTTCATATGATCATGGTTGATATATGCTGGCCTGAACTCCTCTTTAGTTAAATCATTTTCAGCATGAGTCTGAGGATTTTGCTCTTTTATTCTACATCTTGGCCAACAAAGTATTGCATATCTGAATCATAACACACATCAGAATCAGAACCAAGTTTATGATCACTGGCACCTGTTGTGAAATTTATTAACTGAGCAGCAGCAGTTCAAAGCAATATATGATAATATAGAAAGATAAATAAATGACCAAGTAAATCGACTACAGTATATAGATATATAGAATAGATTTTAAATGCAGTATTGCAAAAAGAGAAATAAAGTATATTTTTTAAAAAGTGAGTTCGTGCTCATGGGTTCAATGTCCATTTAGGAATTGGATGGCAGAAGGGAAGAAGTTGTTCCTGAATTGCTGAGTGTGCACCTTCAGGCTTCGGTACCTCCTACCTGACAGTAACAATGAGAAGAGGGCAGGCCCTGGGTGATGAAGGTCCTTAACAATGGATGTCGCCTTTCTGAGGCACCGCTCCTTGACGGTGTCTTGGATACTATGGAAGCTAGTACCCAAGATGGAGACTTTCTGTCACTTCTCTCGGTCCTGTGCAGTAGCCCCCCCACCCCCCACCCATACCAGACAGTGATGCAGCCTGTCACAATGTTCTCCATTATACATCTATAGAAATCTTTTCAAACTCTTATGAAATATAGCCACTGTCTTGGCTTCTTTACACATGCATTGATATGTTGGGAGCAGGTTAGATCTCAGAGATCTAGATACACAGGAACTTGAAATTGCTCACTTTCCCCACTCCAAACCCTCTATGAAGATTGGTCCATGTTCCTTTGTCGTACCCTTCCTCTCATCTCCATCTGAGATTCTACCAACAATGGTTAAATCATCAGCAAATTAATAGATGGTATTTGAGCTATACCTAGATGCACAGTCACGGGTATAGAGGGAGTAGAGCAGTGGGCTAGGCAGACACCCCTGAGATGTGCCACTGTTGTTTGTCAGTGAGGAGGAAATATTACCAATCTGCACAGATTGTGATCTTCCAATTAGGGTCAAGGATCCAATTGCCAAGGGAGGTACAGAAGCCCAGGTTCTGCGGCTTGTCGATCATGACTGTAAGGATGATGGTGCTAAGCACTGAGCTATAGTCAACAAACAGCATCCTGAGATAGGGGTTTATATTGTCCAGGTGTTCTAAGGCTGTGTAAGAGCCAATGAGATTGTATTTGCTGTAGACCTATTGTGGCAATCGGCAAATTGCAGTGGGTCCAGGTCTTTGCAGAGGTGGAAGTTCATTCCAACCATTACCAACCTCTCAAAGCATTTCATCACCAGCGAATTGAGTGCGACTGGGTGATAGTCTATGAGACAGCTCACACTACTCTTCTTAGGGACTGGCATAATTGTTGCCTTTTTCTGGCAGATGTGAACTTCCGACCATAGCAATGAGAAGTTGAAAATGTCCTTGAATACTCCTGCCAAATGGTTGGCATGAGTTTTTAGAGCCTTACCATCGGGGCCTACTGCTTTGCAAGGGTTTACCCTCCTTCATGGCAGTCTAACATAAGCCTCCAAGACAGAGATCACAGGGTCACTGGGTGCAGCAGGGATCTTCACAGCTGCAGTTATATTTTCCCTTTCATTGAATTGATCTGGTAGTGAAGCATCACTATCATTCATGCCATTGGGTTTTGTAGGAAGTAATATCTTGCAAACCCTGCCGGAGTTGACATGCATTTGGTGTCACTTCCAACCTCACTCAGAATTGTTTCTTTGCTCTTGAAATGACCCTCTACAAGCCATACCTAACTTTCTTGTATAGACCTGGGTCACCAGATTTAAATGCCACAGATCTAGCCCTCAGCTTATGATGTACCTCCTAGTTCATCCACGGCTTTCGGTTTGGGAATGTACAGCAAGTTTTCAGAGGCGCACACTCATCCACACAGCTTTCAATGAAGTTGGTAACAACTGCAGCATACTCATCCAGGTTCGAAGATGAATCCCTGAATACAGTCCAGCCCACAGATTCAAAGCCATCCTGTAGGTGCTCCTGTGCCTCCCTTGTCCATACCTTCTTGTCTTCACTACTGGTGCTGCAGTCTTCAGTCTTTGCCTATATTCAGGGAGCAGAAGTACAGCCAGGTGATCAGACTTTCCAAAGTGTGGGCGTGGAATAGCACGGTAAGCATTCTTGATGATGGTGTTGTTTCCTCCGGTACTATGAGTGATTTGTTGATGTTAATTATTTAGTGACTTCTTCAGCCTGGCCTGGTTAAGATACTACAAAACGATGGTGAAGGCATTAGGGTGCACTGTTTCATGCAAGTTGATCCCATTGCTCAGATCATCTAGAGCCTGATTGACATTGGCCTGAGGTGGAATGTACTCTGTAACCAAAGTGATCGCAGAAATCTCTCTTGGCAGGCAAAATAGACAGCACTTAATTGTGAGATATTCCTGGTCTGCTGAGCAGAATTGGACAACACTTTGTTTACAGAGAGGAGTTGATTTTGAGGCATACTCCCCCACCTCTGCTTTTGAGAGACTTGACATATTCCATTTGCTTCCAAAACCACTTTATCTCCCTCCTTTTCCCTACTTAGTGGGTAATTCTGTTCATTCATACTTCTTCGTCTCCTACCATCCACTGTGTGTTCCACTGTCTTGTTTGTCCTCCCCAAGAGCACAACTTCATTACTTAGCTAATTGAACTCTACATGCCATCAGTGAGCAGGCTAAACTGTCCGCCATTACATTCTAGTAACTGAGAACACTAAATAAACACAAACAATTTTGATATCATCTGAAAACATCTTAATTATCACTTGGTTCACTTAAGTATAAATCAGTTATTTTAAAGAACATTTATTCTGCGGATTATTTATTTTAATGAAGTCCATGATATAATAGACATAAAACATAAAGACAAGGTGTGACTGATTTATGCACAAGTTTGATTCAAACTGTACTTGCTTATATTAATAGAGATGAATGTATTGTATATATTTACATAAATTATAATGTTTCCTTTTTTTAGATAAAAATATTAGCTGATTTAAATTGCCTTAAAATCTAACCAAATTATCTGTTACTGTACCCCGTGATCTTCACAATAGATTTGATGCTACGTCTGTTAATTTTATTGAACAGAACACCACCCATCTCAGGACTCAGTGATTTGTCTCATCTTGACTTTCATCATAAATTTGTATTTGCTTTTATTGAAAAATGTGGATTTACTTCAGTAACATATTCACTTCGTTTTCTTCACTATTATTTGAGCCAGGAAAAAGAGATCTGTGTGATTCTATTCTGAAGTTCTAATCAACTGCGATGATTCTCAGAAGAGAGCAGCTCTGTTACTTCATTGGTTTCGCATCTTCTCATCTCCAAACAGCTGGGGGGACTCAGTGCACAAATTTTATCATGAAGGCTAAACCCTCTTCTGCTTGTGACTTCTGTCGCTTCCTTTACCTGAAATGTCTTTCCACAATCTATCTCTCCAATTTGGATTGAACGAAGCTGGCCAAATCTTCCTGTGAATTCCCATTGAGCAGTGGAGTGTGCTGTAGAAAAACTGCTGCAAGTCCATGTTTCACAGTGATGTTTGATCAGTCCTCAGCTACAAATTGCTTCAATGCTTGTGTACAGCACAAATGGACCTTAACATTTCCCATTTAAAAATGGATGAGAAGAAGAACTAAAACTATTCTTTGCTCAATTACTGGATTCTCCATAAATTGTATCATCTGAAACAACATGAATTCTGAACAATTACCTTATACATCTTCTAGAAGATAATGTGATAATTAAAAAAGAACGTGACAATGCACATATACTGTACTTATAATATCTGCTTGTTTAGACCGTAAGACCATGAGATATAGGAGCAGAATTAGGCCATCTAGCCCATCGAGTCTGCTCTGCCATTCAATCATGGCTGATCCATTTTTCCCTTCAGCCCACTCCCCAGCCTTCTCCCATAACCTTTGATGCCATGTCCAATCAAGAACCTATCAATCTCTGCCCTAAATACACCCAATGAACAGACGTCCACATCTGCCTGTGGTAACCAATTCCACAAATTCACCACACTCTGGCTAAAGAAAATCTTTGTTTTAAATGGACACCCCTCTATCCTGAGGCTGTGCCCTCTTGTCCTAGGTTCCCCCACTATGGGAAACATCTACATGTACCTTTCAACATCTGGAAGGTTTCAATGAGATCCCTCCTCACCCTTCTAAATTCCAGTGAGAACAGACCCAGAGCCATCAAATGTCCCTCATATGATAACCCTTTCATTCCCAGAATCATCCTTGTGAACCTCCTCTGAATCCCCTCCAATGCCAGCACATCTTTTCTTAGACGAGGAGCTCAAAACTGTTCACACTACTCCAGTTTCTTATAAAGCTTCAGCATCACATCCCTGCTCTTGTATTCTAGACCTCTTGAAATGAATGCTAACAATGCATTTCCCTTCCTCACCATTGACTCTACCTGCAAGTTAACTTTTCAGTTATTCTACAGAAGGACTCCCAAGTCCCTTTGTATCTCAGATTTGTGGATTTTCTCCCCATTTTGAAAATAGTCTTCTCATTTATTTCTTCTATCAAAATGCATGACCCTGTATTTTCCAACACTGCACTTCATTTGCCACTTTCTTGCCCATTCTGCTAATCTGTCTAAGTACTTTTGCAGCCTTCCTCAATACTACCACTACCCCTCTACCAATCTTTGTATCATCTGCAAACTTGGTAACAAAACCATCTATTCCATCATCTAAATCATTGATATACAGCCTAAAAGAAAGTGGTACCAATACAAACCCCTGCGGAATTCCACTAGTGACTGGTAGCCAACCAGAAAAGGATCTTTTTATTCCCGCTCACTGCCTCCGACCAATCAGCAAATGCTCTAACCATGCCAGTAACTTTCCTGTAATATCATGGACTCCTAACTTGGTAAGCAGGCTCATGTGTGGCACTTTGTCAAAGACCTTCTTAAAGTTCAAATATACAACATCCATTACATTCCCTTTATTTATCCTACTTGTAATCTCCTCAAAGAGTTCCAACAGGTTTGTGAGGCAAGATTTTCCCTTAAGGAAACCCCACTGACTTTGTCCTATCTTGCCCTGTCACCAAGTACTTCATAACCTCAACCTTAACAATTGACTCCAACATCTTCCCATCCACCGAGGTGAGGCCAATTGGTCTACAATTTCCTTCCTGCTGCCTTCCTCCTTTCTTAAAGAGTGGAATGACATTTGCAATTTTCCAGTCCTCTGGCACCATACTAGATTCCAATGATTTTTGAAATGAGAATCTGGATAGTGGTGTTGCACATTTCCCCAATGTTGACCATTTCTTTTGAGCCCTGGTAACCAAAGGCTGAAAGCAAATATTTTGAGACTAGTGGAAATCCATAAGGTTTCACCTATTCTCCTTGTACACACAATTCAATCCATTGATAAGAAACACAGCGCAAAATTGGGCTTCCATAACCTCAAGATCCAGTTCTCTCTTTTTATTTACTTAGTCTCTCAGATTTGGAGACACAGATTAAATGAAATAGTCCCAAAACCCAAACCATCCCAAAATTGGCATCCAAGTTCTCAATACCTCTTTACTTCAACCTAATTGACAGAACATAATTTGTTTCATTTAAGTCTATGACTCACATCATGGTTCAAAATTCAGTATTTCCCATCAAGGTTATTCTAAATTATGTGAACAACTTTCAACTTCCCAGGAATTATTGTAAAAAAAATGCATTCGTGTTTTCAGTGAATCAGTACAGCCTTGGCAATAAGACCTCAAAACCGGTACATCACTTCTTCCACACCTGTATATTTCTAAGATGTAGACTACAAATAATAGTCGTCTTAAAGCTGAAGAAAGATGTCACAAAAAATTCCAAGTTCACTGGTAGAAGAAGCAAACCAACAGCAGCATCCACCCCCACCTCCCCCGCCAATATTACCAGTTACACGCAGT
Source organism: Hypanus sabinus (assembly GCF_030144855.1). Classification (NCBI taxonomy): domain Eukaryota; kingdom Metazoa; phylum Chordata; class Chondrichthyes; order Myliobatiformes; family Dasyatidae; genus Hypanus; species Hypanus sabinus. The sequence continues at coordinate 104,454,613 of NC_082718.1, forward strand.
CAGCTCCAATTGGAAAGCCAGACTCTCAAAGCAAACACAAAGTACACTGCAGATGCTGTGGTCAAATCAACACGTACAAACAAGCTGGATGAACTCAGCAGGTCGGGCAGCATCCGTTGAAAGGAGCAGTCAGCGTTTCGGGCCGAGACTCTTCGTCAGGACTGAAGGAGGGGGCAGGGGCCCCATAAAGAAGGTGGGGGGAGGGAAACTCTCAAAGCAAATGCTGTTCTGAGTTCCTACAAGGAAAGAGATTAGCAGGTGGACAGAAGAAAAGATTCCAGGACATTCTCGAAACGTCCTTGAAAACGTGTAAAATCCCTATCCATTACCACTCAAAATTCAGGGTGGCACATCAAGTCCACAAATCACGAGGAATCCCATGCCCAGAATGTGACATCACAAAATACACACCCAGCCATCAGCAGCAAAGCTGCAAATCCATCACTAGCTTCATCAGTTGCCTCAGAACCCACTAGCCTGGAGTGGGAACAGTCATCTTCAATCTTAAGAGACTGACAATAACGAAAGAAACAGAGAACAGCCTAAAGTGATAATAATCTGTTGGACCACCGAAAGGAACTTTATCCCAATCCACTCTTCATGAAATTACTTCCCTCTCTTAGAGTTTTACACTGTAAAGTGATTACTCAATAGCATATCCAAATCCAAGAAGTCATTAATTGGATTAATTCTATTTGTATACAAGGGTCCTAATAGTGGCATTTGTAATGACAATGAACATCTATTTATACATAAAGATAAAGAATAGCTTTATTTGTCATATATACATTGAAACATACAGTGAAATACATTGTTTGTGTCAATGACACAACACAGTCCGATTAAGATAAAAGGAGGAATAGTACAGACTATTATCTAAATGAGGTGAAAATTCAAACATCAGAGGTGCAGAAGGACTTGTGCAGAACTCACAGAAGGTTAATTTACAGGTTGAGTCTGTGGAAAGGAAGGTAAATACAATGTTGCCATTTGTTTCAAGGAGAATAGAATATAAAACAAGGAGATAATGCTGAGGCTTTTTAAGACACTAGTCAGGCTGCACTTGGAGCATTATCAATAGTTTTGGGCCCCGTATCTCAGAAAGGACATCTTGTCATCGGAGAAAGGCCAGTGAAGGTTCACGAGGATTATTCTGGGAACGAAGGGGTTAACATATGAGGAGCGTTTGGCAGCTTTGGGCCTGTACTCACTGGAATTTAGAAGAATGCGAGGGGATCTCATTGAAAACTCCCAAATGTAGTTAAAGTGGATGTGGAGAGGATGTTTCCTATGGTGGGGCTTTCCAAAATTGAGGAGCAGCCTTTTAGAACAGAGGTATGGAGGAAATTTTTTAGCCACAGAGCAGTGAATCTGTAGAATGCTCTGCCACAGACTGCAGTGGAGGCCAAGTCAATGGAAATACTTAAAGTGGAAGTTGATAGTTTCCTGATTTGTCAGGGCATCAAAATATGGCAAGAAGGCAGATGTATGGGGATGAGTGGAATCCAGGATCAGCCACGATGGAATGGTGGAACAGATTCGATGAATAGCCCAACTCTGCTTCTATGCCTTATGGTCTTTTGGTCTAATTGTGAGTGTCCCCATGCTAACATTACATGCCTACAATTTACTAACCCTAACAGGTATACCTTTGGAATGTGCGAGGAAACACACACAACCCTGGGGAGGACATACAAGCTCCTTGCATACAGTGGCGGGAATCAAGCCTGATCCCTGATTGTGAATGGCTATGCTATTCTACTGCCCTTATTTAAGATAATATGCCCTTTAAAGAAGGTCCATTTGTAATATTCTCTTCGTCATTTTTAAAATCAATCTTCTTTCAGCTGAAACCTACAATAACATACTACTGCCACGGGACATGATATAGTTGAAACAGGATGGCTTACTGATAGCTACTGAAGCTGAAAACAAATGGTTTGACATTTTTACTGAAGTAGCAGGTGGAATAATTCCGTTGGTAGCATTAATCAATTTCTGGTAGCAAGGCTTCGGCTGCGGTAGTTTCGCATCAGAAGTTCCACTCCAGGTCTTCAGCTTTTAATCTAGTCTGGCACCTGTCCTCTGTCATAGAAGACATCTTCTGAATAAAATTTACACAATATCTCCATACACCTATTCAGAACAGCAAGACAAATCGATTTGGGTTTTTTAATATCATTATTAATCCTTCCTTGCCAAATCATGGTTAACCCATTATTTACTCAGTTTGTCATGTGTGAGAACTGCCCGACTCAATTTTATTCATCCCCCGTTTATGCCTTCTCCAGACAAATCGGCTGTGGTTAATCACTCACTCTCAATCAGTTCACTACACAGGTTCCATTCACTCTCATTGGTCACCACTCCATTAGATATTCCCTTCACCTCTACCGCTTCCCTGCAATTTAAGGCAACATTGTTTTGTCATTTTTCCTGATTCCGAAGCAAAGCTCTCAGCCTGAAACATTAACCCTTTTTCTTCTCCCACAGATGTTGCCCAACCTGCTAGTTGAGAGTTACAGGGTCTGTAATTATTTTGTATTTTGACTGCCGGCAACTACAGTCCAAAAGTAATTTGTTGGCTGGGCAGCACACTGGTTCACTTTAAAGAAGCTATTTCAGGTTCTTTTTAACAATGTTAATTCACATTGTCCTGTCAGTAAAGCTTTGAGAGTACAGAAACCAGCAGGAAATGAAATGCATCCTTAACTAATAGACTTTCAGTTAAACTCACTTTCTATTAGGCAAAATTATTGACTAGTTGATCTATTCATGGTGAACAGCTCTCCAAAGATTATAGTGTTTGAAATGCTTATTGCTTCTCTGATGTTTTCCTTTTTTCGTGAACACTGGTTTATTGCAGAATTTCTGATCTATGTGCATAATTTATCAGCTTGTTAATATTCATAAGCCCCTGCCACAATCTGAAGAAATAAAGTGTATGTCTGCTTATCAGCAAAGAAAAGGAATTAACTCAACTTTAAGAAGAGCAATCTGTTGATATTAATGACTGGAATAACATGCAGGGTTTGGATATTCTTAAGAACAATCTTTAAGAAAACTGATTATACTGAGGGATATTATTACAGGTAAATAGAATTTAATCTTTTTTCAGGCCCCCATTATCAGCACTGAATGTTAACAAGTCAATGGTTAGTTAAAAAGCAAAGTTTTCTCTGCCCAGAATGAACAGTGTTGTAGATTTTCTTTGAAAAAAGAAGTTGGATGTTTATATTATTTACCAAGCACTTGAACAATATAAATTGTTCTATAATTTGCTGCAATATTTTACTTCTCTTCCAAAGTATCGAATGCAGTATTTCTTGGCCAGTGAGGCATTTTCCAGTTGTCACTCCAGTCTCCTCATTCAGTGCCGATCTTAATTCCAAAAAGCAGAAGATTTATGCTCGAACCATGCCCTTTGAGAATTAGGTTCAGACTGCAAAAGCTTAAGGGTAAAATACTGCAGGTCTTCTACCTTGTCAAATCCATGTCCTGAGGAACTGATAAGATGAGACTCTGGAGCAGAAGTAGGCCATATGTCCCTTTAAACCATCACTAATTTTTTATCCCTCTCAACCCCATACTCCTGCCTTCTCCCCACAACCTTTGATGCCCATTTTAATCAAGAACCTATCAAACTCCACTTTAAATATGCCGAATGACTTGGCCTCACAGCTGTTTGTAGCAATAAATCCACAGATTTACCACCCTCCGGCTAAAGAAATTCCTCCTCATCTCTGTTCTAAAGAGATGTGCTTCTATTCTGAGGCAGTACCCTGTGGTCCTGGACTCTCCCAGTGCAGGAAACATTCTCTGCCCTTCCACTCTATCTAGACCTTTCAACTTTCAATAGGTTTCAATGAGATCTCCCCCTTATTCTTCTAAACTCCTGCGAGTACAGCCCAGAGGCATCAAGTGCTCTTCAAATATTAAATATTTCATTTCTGAGATAATTCCAGTGACTCTCCTCTGGAACCACTCCAGTGCCAGCACATTCTTTCTTAGATAAGGGGCCCAGAACTGCTCACAATGCTCCTAGTCTGACTAATGCTTTAGACAGCTTCAGCATTACATCCTTGTTTTCATGTTCTGGTCTTCTTGAAATTAATGCTAACATTACATTTGCCTTCCTTACTATCAACTCAACCTGCACATTTACTCGGTATGATTTTTATTATTAGATGGACCAAGATACTGGTCACGCAGGCCAAATCATTACACGGTGCATTGAGACAGAACAAGGCAAGCAAATAACAATGCAGAATAAAGGGTAACGGCTCCAGAGAGAGTGCAGTGCAGGTGCAAGGTCACATCAAGGTGGAGTGTGAGGTCTAGAGTCTGTTTTATCACACTAGAGAACCATTTAACAGCAGGGTAGTAGCCGTTCCTGAGCCTGTTGGAATGTGCTTTCTGGTGTTTGTATCTTCTGCTCGGTGGAAGAGGTGAGAAGAGGGAATATCTGAGATGGGCAGGGTCTTTGAATGGCATAGCCCAATCAACTGTCCAGGTTGCCAAGCGCCTGAAAAGCCCCCAACCTCCAATGCCCCCTTTTCCAGTTTCCTGCATTGCATTCACTTTTATCAATGTAGCATTCATATTTACATTAGGCCAAAGAAAATCTTGACACATTGTCCCCAAGCCAGAGGGGAGCTGCAGATTGAAGTAAGTAACATTTATGTTTATGTAGACGTTCCACTCATAATCCTTTGTTGCTACACAGAAAGGATTAAGAGATGTTTTCCAACATCTGCTGCTACTCAGTGTTAGTTATCTCAAACATGTATCTGTAGTTGATTCACCTCTCACCAAACTAAAGCTAACAAAACATCACATCCTGGGTAATGCCAGAAGGCACTTCATCACATAAAAGCCAGCAGAAATCTGGAATCTACTTCCTACATAGGTCACAAGCCAGCTGAAAGGTTCCAAGCAGATTTGGATTGATTGGATAAATGGAGCTAAGATGCAAATCAGCGATAGTCTAATGAAAGGCAGAGAAGTGTGCAGAATGACCTGCTCTTGTTCCTGTTTCTCTGAGGAAACCACACCAGTTTTTAAATAAAAGTCACATTCAAAGGATAAGAAGGGCTTCACCGCAGAGCGTTTGTTACCTGCAATAGTTATGATTCCCAAGGCCTCCTTCCCCATTTGGGTACTTGAGGGTGTTGTAGGGGTGCTGGAAGGTTTCATTCCAATACAAGCAGGGCTTTCCTCCGTGGTCTGAGGTTTTGTTCTGGCAGCCTCGGTAGTCGGCCCCATTTGCTGTGTAGCATTCTATAAGTGGCATAGAAAGAACCTTGTTAAACTGTCTGAGTAAGCCCTCTTGAAAGACACCTGATCTAGTACTGTTGGCACAGATAAAGTCATTTATTTTGCTTTAGAAGACGAAATCCAATTTACATTAAATTTTTTAAGACAGCTCCATTTCAGCCCGCAGAATTATTTTCAGAAGCGTGGCTTATCTCAGATAGGACGCAATTACTACTCGCTTGACTTTCCTGCTGACTTGGTCGGTCAGACAAAGAGCATGCGGGAATTTCTGATTTAATTAAATTTCAATGTAATGTTTAAAATAACAATCCCTAAAGGAATTAGGAATGTTCCATTCTACTTAGCTCTTTATCTTGACCCAGAAGCTTTACCGGTAAATATGCAACAAACAAGTAGAAACAGGTATAGAGAGGCTCATGTCATAGACACTTTATTCACGGGGCATTGGTATTGTGAAGCCACACTCCCAATATCTGTGCCAACCCCCAACACGTCCTTAGTTGTTAGTGCAAATGAACTGTACCTGTTGATTACACAAGATAAATGAATCAGAGAGAATAGGAGGCAGCCTCAGTGCAGAACAGAATAACTGCTGTCTTCAAACAGAGTAGAAAGAGGCCTCAGAGTACCATGTACATACATGCAGTGCCCACTTCACGCAGTACCTCCTGCACCTAATAAAGTGGGCACTGGGTGTGTGTTCATGCTCTTGTGTTGCTGTACACCGTCCACTTCAGAGAGCGACGTGTTGGGCATCAGTGATGCTCTCCTGCACACCACTGTTGTAATGTGTGGAGATTTGAGTCACTGTCACCCTCCTGGCCATTCTCTTCTGATCCCTCTCATTAATAAGGCATTTTCACCCACAGAAAAGCCACTCACTGGATGTCTTTTTTTCTTTTTCCACGCCATTCTCTGTAAGCTTTAGAGACTGCTGTGCGCAAAAATCCCAGGGGACCAGCAGGTTCTCAGATGCTCTCAAACTACTCCATCTAGCACCAATAATCATTCCATGATCCAAGTCACTTAGGTCACATTTCTTCTCCATTCTGATGTTTGATCTGAACAACAACTGAACCTCTTGACCATGTCTGCATGGTTTTATGCAATGAGTTGCTGTCACATGATTGGCTGATTAGATATTTAAATTAATGAGCATGTGTACAGGTGTACCTGATAAAGTGGCCACTGACTGTATGGCCCCTGAAAAAAATCTGCCCAATTTGTTCATATTCCCCTGCCTTTTACCTGTGCTCCTGCAATATTCTTCTTTTCAGCTATACATGTCTTTTGCTAATTGGATGGAAAAGCAAGAAAAACAGATGGTAGCACCATTGGCAAATTTCACATTTAAATGCCCCACCTCCTCACACGTCATCACTTGTTCAAGCAGAAGTCTATATCAGTGCAAGTAATTATGGCCAAACACCCTTCTCCTACCCTTTCTTATCTTCAATACCTAAAAGTGGGCTACATTCTCACCAACAGTAAATAAATACTCATTTACGTACAGTGGATTCTACCGTTAACTATGGGATCAATAGCTTGCAACCCTATTGCCACACTATTTGGTTTTGGTGCTGGTACTTTGACTTGGTGGTGCAAAATCTAAGTTAGTAAGTCTTTGAAGGTCTTCTCATGTGGTGGGCATCAGATGCTGCTGAGACCAAGGTCACTTTGAAGGCCATCTTTGGTTAGATCCTGAGATCTCCTGGGCTATATGTTATAAATAGCCACATAAATTATATGAACGAACAATGGCTGGGAAGAAGGTAACTAAGTGATGTTGCATGCTCTCAGGAATGTTCATGCCTTGAAGATGCAGAATTGATACAGTTTTCTTATTCCTGGCCATTCTCCAATATTCAAAATGGGCTTGGACATTGGCCTAATATAAGGCTGAACTCAGCCATGATGCCCCACATGGTGAAATAAACCAGTGCCCATAACCAGGGCTCCCACATGCATATTAATGGCCACTCAGATGAGAATGCTGCAGAAATCTGCCTCCTTGCAGTAAACTCCAGCAAGGAATCAAATTCCTCAAGTGTTTCAAAAGATCAGAATAGTGCAGATGCTGAAAATCTGAAGCAAATTCAGGAAACACTAGAGTCAAGCCATTGACCTGAACCAATATTTCTCTGCAGATGCTGCCTGACCTGACAAGTATTTCTACAGTTTCTACAGATACTGAGAAGCTGTCTCCTTGATATAAGGAAATAGTGTGCAGGAAATGGTGATAGTTATGATGCAGTTTTTTATTTTCATAGGTGTGAAGTTCAAATGTAGCCAATTCCATCAAATTAAATTGAAAGTCTTGGAGCAGTTGCTTTTGCATCTCCAAATAACCATCCATGGGGACTTAATTTGCTCCACATGCTATTTTTATCATATCAGTTCACACCTTTTTGTTAAATTTCTGTCTGCACTATTTTAACACAGTTGTTAACTCGTGATTAATACACATTACATTGACTCTTGCCTGCTATTTTTGCAGAGCCATTAGTGTGCTTGAAGATAACAACAAGTTAAAGAAATACAGACATCAACTAAACACAAACAAATCCCTTTGGCCCTTGTGGCTAAAGGGATCAGGGGGTATGGAGAGAAAGCAGGTATAGGGTTCTGAGTTGGATGATCAGCCATGATCATACTGAATGGTGGTGCAGGCTCGAAGGGCCGAATGACCTACTCCTGCACATATTTTCTATGTTTCTATGTTTAAACATGTTAATCAGTAACCAACCTTCAACACAGAGCTAATTAAATTTCTTTATAATTCCTTGTTCCACTAGGATTAAGGTTCATAACATGAAAGTATTTCTCTCTGCACAGATGCTGCCTGACCTGCTGAATATTTCCATCTCTTTCCCTACCCCTTCGCTGCTACCAAGACTAACTTGGTTACCTTCTTTTACAGTCTGATTAAGGGTTTCAGATCTAAAAATTTAATCACTTCTGCATCCGTGGAGACACCTTGGCCTATTCAGTTTTTCCAACATATTCTGATTTTATTTCAGATTAAAATCACCTTCAGTTCTTTTAATGGAACTTTGTGAAATTGTGCAATTACTGAACATAAAAAGCAATTGGTTGTAACATGCATTTTAACTGTCACCTGGTTACATTATTGCACACTGCTTCTTCTCTCCTTTCTCACCCAGTTACTAACTCCTAAATTTGACCACAAACTGGTCTGTTCCTTGGTTCCACACCATACACTTGGCTCAATTCCTAATGTCAGACAACCAATTCCAAGCCCTGTCAAAGGAATGCATTACAAAGTGGACAGAGAAAGCTATTCAGGAATGTGCTCAAAGCGTGCTTGAAGCAATGCAAGACCCCCAGAGACTCTTGGGAATCTGTGAACCATTACCGCTCAGAAAATGACTATTCTACATAGCAATGACAACCTCATGCAGTATTCATATATCAGGAACTGACAGGGAACTACATAAGTGGCTAGACTGGAGCCCACATTCATAACCTATTCAACCACCCTCTACCTGTCCCCATGAAGCCAATATGGGAACCATCAATTCTTTCATAGTTTATGGCCTCGTTTGTCATCTCAAAGTTCAAAAAGGCATCCTTAACTGCAGAAGAAGCCTAGGAGCAGAAGGAAGAGAATTTTACAAGGTCTAAATGATGAAGGATGAAGGTCTCACCTATCTAAAAAACAAACTCAGACACCTTAAAATTACAAAGGTCTTTTGTCTTATGACACGTTAACAGTAATCTGTGAAAATTTATCTTAAATATTTAGTTGATTTAGTGACTATTCTCTTTTGAAGGAGAGAACTTTGGGTTCAAATTAAATGAAAGACCGTTTGATATTCTTACTTATTAATCGAAATAATTGAAGATATTCTTACTTATTAATTCTTACTTATTACTTATTAACTACAGCTTCAATAGTAACACTTAACCTTCTTTCTTCTGAGTTACTCCTTCAGTGCAAGTAGTTGTTCTTTATCTGCCCTATTGAATCATTTTATCATTACTTTCACCTTGAATGGGCCACCTTTTAATCTGTTGTACAACTTGCCACATGTATCTCTAAGCACAAACAAAAGAAAATCTGCCGATTGGAGTAACTGACAGAGGATGAAATAACGGGCAGGTCCATTACTGCCAATGCCGGAAATCTGAGCTACACTCACAGAATGCTGGAGGAACTCAGCAGGCCAGGCAGCATCAGGACCCTGAAGAAGGGTCTTGGCCCAAAATGTCGACTGTTCCATAGATGCTGCCTGGCTTGATGAGTTCCTCCAGCATTTTGTGTGTGTTGCTTAAATCTCAGATGCTTTGTTGAATCAAGTCCCTGATCTTGAAGCATTAGAATAGGGATGCAGGTGCCTTCAAACCTGTTCCACCAGGTATCTACCTCAACTCTACTTTCCCTTCCTGGCTCAGCATCCCATAACTTTAGCAAACAAAAACCTATCAAATTTAAGATTTGAAAGCATCAGAGGCAGATGCATATGTAAAAAAAGGTTCTAGTGCTTTCCTGGTGTATATAATCTGAATAAAGCACATTTACTGCATAAATTCTGAGGTGGCGCTGTGGCACAGGCGGAAGAGTCACTTCCTCATAGTTTCAGCTGAGCCAGGTTCAATCCTGATCTAAGCTGCTGTCTGTGAGGTGTTGGCTCATTCTCCCTGCAACTGTGTGGGCTCCTCCTGGGTGCTTCAGTTTTCTTTAAGGTCTTAAAGAAATGTGTGTTGTCTAGGTCAGCTGGCCAGTGTGAATTGTCCCACGTGTGCATGTGTACTATGACCACAAGATATAGGAGCATAATTAAGCTATTCGGCCCATCAAGTCTGCTCCATCATTCAATCATGACTGGTTTATTTTCCCTCTCAACCCCATTCTCCTGTCTTATCCCTGTAAGCTTTGATGACCTTACTATATAAGTACATACCAACCTCCATTTTAAATATACCCAATGACTTGGTCTCCACAGCAATGAATTCCGCAGATTCACTACCCTCTGGCTAAAGAAATTCCTCCTCATCTCTGTCCTAAAAGAAAGTATTAGGTACTATGAATAATTGATGGGAAGTATAAGATCAGATTTATCCAAGATGTGTGACAAACAGATGTTTGATAGTGACTATTTACTTAGTGCTTTTCTGTGAAGTTTGAAAGACTAGATTTTACAATTTATCATCATTCTTTGCATCACATGACATTTAAGATGGGTTTGAGTTCTTTCAATACAAGTCTAGCCCAGGTGCCTGAAGTTAAAGTCTCCTCTTTCTGCTGGTGGATAAAACACTCTGTGAAACAAGTGCAGGCAAATTGAATCCAGCTTCATGTCAATACAAGTCTGATACTTAAAACTGCTTGAAGCACAATGCTAATTGGTATTAAAGTGATTCTCTCACTCGAGGGCAGTAAGAAGTGTTCTCGTTGGTTATGTGAGTGAGTGTTAAAATATTCTCAGCATCGCCTCCCCTCTGAAGACAGCAAGCACCAATCTCAAAAGGAATATAATTAAAGAGTCAGAATCACTATATTATCACAAGCAATTTACTATGTTTATACACAGGGGATCTTCTGCATATTTATCATTAATAAGCGAAGACTGTGTTGTAAACTTCACACCTGAGATGTGAACAGCCTCTGCCCATGAGCAAAGCTGCCACCGTATCAAGCATAAACTATTTAACCAGTTTAAGAGTATCATTTGCTCCAGTATCTGAGTCTGATTTCCAATGCTCTGAGGTTACAACATCAAGAAACTGAGTTTTAAAGGTTGTTCCTCAGGTTCAAAGTTCAATGTAAGTTTATTATCAAAGTTAATTTCTTATATGTCACCATACAGAGTACCATCCTGAGATTCATCCTCTTGCAGGCATTTGTAGTAGAACAGAGATATACAAGAGAATCAATATAAAACCACACACAAAGGGTAACAACCAATGTGTAAATAGAACAAATACGCAAACAAAAATAAATAATACAGAGAGCATGAGTTGCAAGAGGCCTTGACATCGAGTCCGTAGTTTTTGAAATCAGTTTAGAGTTGAGGTGAGTGAAGTTTGAAAATTTTTAAGACTTCTCAGGAGTGAGTCACCATTCCGTGTAACAAGTATGAGAACCACATCTTGCAGGGCAGGAGCCTTTTGAAAACATCAGATCTCATTGGGATTGAGTCATTGTTCTTAGTAGAAAATGAAAGTGTGGCACCTTATAGGGAAGGAGCCATTTGGAAACATCAGATCTCACTGGGAGTGAGTCATTGTTCAGAGTGGCAAATGAGAGTGTGACATCTTTCAGGGTAGGAGCGTTTGAAAACTCCAAGTCTCATCGGGAGTGAGTCTGATTTGAGCCAATAAAAAGAAAGGAGTTACAAGCAGAGCAGCCATTGTGGGAGTGGGCCGTCTTAGGTGCGAACAGGCAGAGGCTAAAGGTGCTGAGTCTATGGAGTTAATTGTAGAAGTTAAGCTTAAAAAGTTAGAGCCAAAGGTATAAAAAGTGTAGGCAGGTTGGCAGTTAAGTCAGTGGAATGCTCCTCCTGTAAGCTGTGGGATTGCAGAGTACTTAATGTTCTCCCTGATGACTACGTCTGCAGGAAGTGCACTCAACACCATCCAAGAGGCTGAAAACCTCACAGATGAGACGTTTACTGAGGTGGTCACACCCAGAGTGCAGGCTTCAGATAGTAGATGAGTGACCAGAAGGAGAAGTAAGGGGAGTAAGCAGTTAGTGTAGGTTTCCGCTAGGCCATTCCCCTCAGCAAAAAGTATACACATTTGGATACTATGTGGGGGGAGTCACCTATCGGACAGCAGGAGCAACCATCCAGTGGTACCGTGACCATATCTGAAGCACAGAAGGGAAGGGTCAAGTCAGGTGGTGTAATAGTGATAGGAGACTCGATAGTTAGGGGGATGGACAGGAGATTCGGTGGCCTCCCAGGTGCTATGCTCAAATATGCCTCACTGTGGTTGCAGGATATTCTCAAGAGTGAGGGTGAGCGGCCAGGGGTCGTGGTGCATGTTGGCACAAATGACATGGATAGAAAAAGGGAAGAGGTCCTGCACTGTGAGTATGGGGAGTTAGAGAGAGGCTGAAGAACAGGATCGCAACGGTAGTAATCTCTGGATCACTCCCAATGCTACATGTTAGTCAGGTCAAGAATAGGATGATAGTGCAGATGAATGAGCGGCTGAAGATGTGGTGCGGAGGCTGGTTTCAGATTTCTGAATCATTGGGATCTCCTCTGACCTTTACAAAAAAGAATGGGTCACATCAGAACTCAAGGGGAATCAATGTGCTAGCGGACAGGTTTGGAAGAGCTTTAAACTAATTTGGCAGGGGGTGGGAACCAGAGTGATAGGGCTAAAGATGGGGCATTTGGTGTACAAGTGGATACACTGTATAGTGAGACTGTGAGGAAGGACAGGCTGATAATAGGGCAAAATTGCAGTCACTGGCATGAAATGAAGTGTAACGTGGGGGCAAATTTGAGAAGGGTGATAAATATAGGACTCAAGGTGCTGTATCTGAATGCATGCAGTATATGGAATAAGGTATATGATCTTGTTGCGCAGTTAGAGACTGGCAGGTACAATGTTGTGTGCGTCACTGTGTCATGGCTGAAAGATCGTAGTTGGGAGCTTAACATCCCAGGATACACATTGTATGGTGAGGACAGGCAGATAGGCAAAGGGGTTGGGTGGCTCTGTTGGTAAAAGATAAAATCAAATCCTTAGAAAGAGGTGACATAGGATCAGAAAATATAGAATCCTTGTGGGTAGAGTTAAGAAACTGCAAAGGTAAAAAGACCCTAAGGGGAATTATATACAAGTCTCTGAACAGTAATCAGAATATGGGCTACAAATTAAAATGGGAGGTAATAAAGGCATTTAAAAGGAGTAATGTTATGATTATCGTGGGAAATTTCAATATGCAGCTAGATTTGAAATCTGATTGGCACTGGATCCCAAGAGGGGAACTTGTCGAATGCCTATAAGATGGCTTTTTAGCACAGCTTGTGGCTGAGCCCAATAGGGGAACCAGATTTGATTAGGGAGCTTAAGGTAATGGAACCTTTGGGAGAGAGTGATCATAATATGACAGAATTCACCCAGCAATTTGAGACGGAGAAGATACAGTCAGATATATCAGTATTACAGTGATTAATACATCCCCAAGTTGAAGAAGTAGTTTCAATGCAGGATGAGGCAACCGCAGCTGACAAGGGAAGTAAAGAACAGCTTAAAAAGAAAAGAGAGAGCATATAATACAGAAAAAAATAGTGGGAAGTTATGGGTTAGCTTTTAAAAAACAACTGAAGGCAACTAAAAAGCATTAAGGAGAGAAAAGATGAATTATGAACATAAGCTAGCCAATAATATAAAAGAGGATACCAAAAGATTTTTTAAAAATATAAAGAGTAAAAGAGAGACAAGAGAGGATATCAGGCCACTGGAAAATGATGCTGGAGAGATAGTAATGGGGGACAAAGAAATGGTCTTCACTGTGGAAAACACTAGCAATATGCTAGAAATTCGAGAGTGTCAGTGGCAGAAGTGAGTGTAGTGCAGTTACTTTGGACAAAGTGTTACTATGGAGAAGGTGCTTGGGAAGCTGAAAGGTCTGAAGGTAGATAAGTCACCTGGACCAGGTGGATTACACCCCAAGGTTCTGAAAGAGGTAGCTGAAGAGATTGTGGAGGCATTAGTAACAAGCATTCAAACATCATTAGCTTCTAGAATGGTTCCAGAGAACTGATCATTCCAAATGTCATTCCACTCTTTCAGAAGGGAGGGGGCAGAAGAAAAGAGAGTATAGGCCAGTTAGCCTGACTTCAGTGGTTGGGAGGTTGTTGGAGTCCATTATTAAGGATGAAGTTTTGGAGTACTTGGAGGCACTTGATAAATAAGCCAAAATCAGCATGGTTTCCTTAAGGGAAAATCTTGACTGACAAATCTGTTAGAACTATTTGAGGACACAACAAGCAGGATGGACAAAGGAGAGTCTGTGGAAGTTGTTTACTTGGACTTTCAGAAGGTCTTTGACAAGGCGCCACATACAAGACTGCTTGACAAGATCAGATCCCATGGTATCACAGGAAAGACACTAGCATGGATAGAAGATTGGCTGACTGGAGGGAGGCAAGGAATGGGAATAAAGGGGGCTTTTCTAGTTGGCTGACAGTGACCAGTGATATTCCGCAGGGTTTGGTACTAGGATGTTGTATGTCAATGATTTGGATAACAGAATTGATGGCCTTGTGGCCAAGTCTGCAGATGATACAAAGATAGATGGAGGGGGAGCTAGTGCTGATGAAGGACAGAGTCTTCAGAACAACGTAGACAGACTGGGAGAATGGGCAAAGAAGTGGCAGATGGAATATAGTGTAGGGAAATGTATGGGCATGCACTTTGCTTGAAGGAGTAAAGGTGTAGATTATTTTCTAAACAGGAAGGAACTTCAAAAATCAGAGGTGCAGTGGGACTTGGGAGTCCTTGTGCAGGATTCCCTAAAGGTTAACTTTCAAATTGAGTCGGAAAGTTATTTCAAGTGGACGAAAATATAAAAGCAAGAATGTAATGCTGCAGATTTTTTAAGGCATTGGTCAGACCACACTTGGAGTATTGTGTGTTGTTTTGGGTCCTTATCTGAAAAAAGATGTGCTGTCATTAGCTGGGGTCCAGAGGAGGTTCACAAGAATTATTCCAGCAATGAAAGGGTTAATGTATGAGGATCATTTGATGGCTCTGGGCCTGTACTCACTGGAGTTTAGAAAAATGATGGGAGATCTCATTGAATCCTATCGGATATTGAAGGGTCAAAATAGAATGGATGTGGAGATGATTTTTCTGATAGTGGGTGGGCTTGGAACCAGAGGGCACAGCTTCAGAATACGGGGATGTCCATTTAGAATTGAGATGAGGAGCAGTTTCTTTAGCCAGAGGGAGGTGAATCTGTGGAATTCATTGGCACAAAGAGAAGGTTGATAGGTTCTTGATTAGTAAGGGCACCAAAGGCTGGTGGAGAAAGCAAGGTATTGAGAGGGATAATAGATCAGCCAGAATGAAATAGCAGTGCAGACTCAATGGGGCAAAGGGCCCAATTCTGCTCTTAAATCTCGTGGTCTTAAGTTAGCCACAATGGTTTAGGAGCTTGATGAGTGCAGGGTAATAACTTGTTTAGTTGGACCTGAGGTTCCTAGAAGAGAGTAGATTGTGAGGCTAGAGCAGATTTAGTGAGGTTGCATGGAGTGACTCTGTTGCTGAGCAACAAGGCAAAGAAGCTTTCACTGCCCACACTTGAATTATCTGTGTAATGAGCTCTACGCCTTGTTTTGTTTTCAGATGGTGGCAGCCTGCCCATCTTCCTGCATGGGTGAACATGCCCCCTGCCAACCTGAAGCACAGAGTAAATACTGGGACAAAGGCAGCAGAGGGCTTCGGGACCTAGACTGCGTGGGCTCGCAGCTGGAGAAGGAAGGCAACAGAATAGGGGATTGAAAGTTCGTTTAGCCAAGGGGAAACTCACAAGCAGACAGACAAAATGCACATTGTTTTTCATGGAAAAAGAAGCCCCAGAATAACAATCACAAACAAGGACAATCTTCCTGAATGTGTTATTAATTGAATATTATAAAAACTTCCTTCCTATTGGTAATATCCATGAAAATCAGTATAATTACCAACAGTGAGTACCACCATTACTAACGTGCTTCTGATGGTTATCACAGACTCTCTCTTCACACACCGGAGACAGTTTTTGAGGCCACTGCTGTCTGTTTTGAATGGGTCACTTCTCACTCCATGTATAGTTTATGCCAGGGCTGCCAGTTCTTTCTGTAATGCGATTATAAAACTGCCTAGAATACCAGCACTGAACAGTTCTTTCCAGAGGTACACTCAGGGGCCACTTTATTAGGTACACCTGCTCGTTTATACAAATATCTAATCAGCCAATCATTTGTCAGCAACTCAACGCATAAAAGCACACAGACACAGTCAAGAGGCTCAGTTGTTCAGACCAAATATCAGAACGGGGAAGAAATGTGGTCAAAGCGACTTTGACCATGGAATGATTGCTGGTGCCAGACAGGGTGGCTTGAGCACCTCAGAAGCTGCTGATCTCCTGGGATGTTCAGTCGCTAGGGGTTACAGAGCATGGTGTGAAAAACAAAAATCATCCAGTGAGCGCAGTTCCAAGGCGAAAACCCCTTGTTGATGAGAGAGGTCAGAGGAAAATGGCCAGACTGGTTCAAGCTAACAGGAAGGGGACAGTGACTCAAACAAGCAGTGTTACGTAGAAGGGCATCTCTGAATGCACAACACACAGACCTTGAAGTAGATGGTCTACAGCAACAAAAGACAGAAACATACACACATTTGTCGCCTTATTAGGTACAGGAGGCACCCAATAAGGTGATCAACCAAGCATTTGTTGTCTGGACTGATGTCAGAACACAAGATTGACGGACAAATATTCAGTTTGCTGTCAATCAGCAGAGGTCCTGCAAAGGTTCTCCATTGAACTTTAAAGAGAGCTCAGCTCCAGTAATGTCCCCCTTCACTGGAATGCAAAATAAGTTCAATGATGGAAATCCAGAGCAGTAGCAGAAAATCCTGCAGAAACACAGCAGGTCAGGCAGCATCAGTGGAAAGTTAATGGATCAAGCTGAAGTCCCCTAGATTTAGCAAAGGTGGGGAACCTGGGGGATGTGAGTCAGTTTTGTTGTCCTGCTTTGTTAAGCGGTCGCAGCAAATTCAGTTTTAGTTCATTCCTTCATTGTACATTAGTACTTGAAGTCACTGAATTCATTAATAACTTCAGCCCCACATACACAGCTTGCAGCATTTACAATTAACACATACAATTATATTCTTTGCTCTTTGATTATCCACATTTCCACATTTACCCTTCTAAGTAATCTTGGTTTGCGTCTTTGTGACTCCAAATGTGTCAGCCCATCTGCTTTCAGCTGCGAGCCCGGAGTTTAAGGTCTGGTATTCCGAGATCAGCAGGTCCTGGGATTGATACCAAGGTGTAAGGGTCGATTGGTGGTCCAGGCCGTTGGCCAGCACTCCGAGTCTGCAAATCACCATGAGCCCGCTGGGGAAGTAGAAGCCCAGACTCTGAGGCCTGGTCTGCTGGAGGCTCGAGGCCGAAGGTACCTGTCCAGAGGTTGGAGGACTGTGTATGTGCCCAGTGGGATGGGAGGGAAGAACATGGCTTGTTCTGCTGTTGTCATTTTGAGCTTGGTGTTGTTCTGCCATGCACTGTGTGCATGCTCTGCCAGCAATACATCCTCAGGTATGGTGGTTGTTGACCCTTACAAGGTCATTCACAGTATCTTTCCATATACATGTGATAAAT
Source organism: Hypanus sabinus (assembly GCF_030144855.1). Classification (NCBI taxonomy): domain Eukaryota; kingdom Metazoa; phylum Chordata; class Chondrichthyes; order Myliobatiformes; family Dasyatidae; genus Hypanus; species Hypanus sabinus. The sequence continues at coordinate 104,472,245 of NC_082718.1, forward strand.
AAATTTGAATCTTGATCTTAATCTTGGATTGCAATGCCATTAACCCATGGCTCTCTTGCCATTCCCTCACTCCTACCATCTGCAAACTTTCATGTAGTAAACTTGTATTACCCAGTCAGTAGACACTGATGCACTTCACCTTTGCCTTGACATTTTCAATGTGTCCAGCATTGTAAGTCCTGGGTGCCTGCCAAGGTTTCCCATTAGGATTGCCAATACCCTAAGGACGTGTTCCTGGAAGTTTTGTCACAAGACATGCAACCGCCCACTACTCCATCCAGACAAAGTACCTTCTTATAAATTCTTCAATATTTTTTGTCTGTTAATTACAGGCTATTCCAAGCCCAGAGTTGGTTGGTTAACTCCAAAGTCAGTTATAACTGCTGGCAATGTGGATATGTGTTAGCAAGGTCAAAATTAAGCAGAAAGCAATGTGTTAGTATCTTCTGCTCACTGGATTACTGACAAAAACACTTTGTATAGATTGCCAGCAAAATCCTTCCATGCATTCCTCTTGCATCTTACATACAGCACAGTATGGGCCCCTTGGCCCATGTTGTTGTGACAGCCTTTTAACCTACTCTGAGATCAATCAAAGATTACAGAGTTTTATTTCAAGCTTCGGTTTCTTCCACTCTTTGAACAGTTTGGCTGACTGGTTTTGTTTAAGAGGTGTGGGATATTTCTTTCTGGCAGGGGAGCAGCTAAGAAATGGGTGATGATGCCAGCAAGGCATGTGCAAGGTGGGTGGTACCACAGAAACATATACAACAAGGTCTCTGCAAAAAGGGGTGATGGCGGAGATATGCATGAAAGGGGGTGAAATCAAAGGTCTATGCAAGGGGCAGGTGATCAGAGGGTCTCTGTAGCGGGATGATAGCAGAGCCAAGTGCAAGGGGGTTGTTAACAAGCACTTGTAAGAAAACGGCAGGAAGGTCATGTGCGATGCTCATGATAGCAGGGGTATATGTAAAAGTTGCGAGCATGGGCACAAGCAAGATGGGTATGATTAGGGCAAAAAGATGCAAGAGGAATGCATGCAAGGATGTTGCCGGCAAGTGTATTTGGGAGGGCAAACAGACATCGGCAAAATGCAGAGGAGGGTTCTAGCAAAATCCCTTTGATAATCATCTAAATTAAGTAATGATTAAGCTGTGCACACAAGTGTTCTTTAATATTATGGACACACAACTGTGCTGCTTCAAAAGTGCTGTGCATGATCCTGTTTCTAAGTAAACTGCAACGTAACATCTTCTGGAGAAGCTCGATGTATTGATCAAATCCTGGCGCAGGATTTCAGCCCAAAATCTTGTCAATTCCTTACCCCCATACTCTCCCCTGCCCCACCACACAGATACTACCCAAATGGCCTAGTTCCTCCAGCAGAAAAGGAACAGCAGCAGAATTAGGCCATTCGTCCCACACCTGCTGCGGCCGGGCTTTAGTGTGCCACTGCACCTTGGCTGTTTGGCACTGCGTGCACGTTCTGGCCCATTCACTGACCTGCTTGCGAAGTCCGTGCCACGCGAACTTGCTGGAGACCAGCCGGATGGGTGTCCGGATAGATGGGTGCAACAAACCGTGTATGGAGTCGAAAACTCGCCGCCTCCAGGCTGCCGGGACGATGGGGTGAGGTTGGCCGGTAGCCACGTCGCACAGGAGGGTCCTATCACCTGGGCCTACGAGAAAGTCTTGCAGCTGCAAACCCGAGACCGCAGTCCTGTAGCTGGGCATCTCGTCGTCTGCCTGCTGCGCCTCCGCCAGTGCTGCATAGTCCACCCCCAGGGACAGGGCCTGGTCAACTGGTCTGGAGAGTGCGTCCGCCACAACGTTGTCCTTTCCCGAGACACGCTGGATATCCGTCGTGTACTCGGAGATGTAGGACAGATGTCGCTGCTGGCGAGCCGACCAGGGATCAGACACCTTCGTGAACGTGAACGTGAACGTCAACGGTTTGTGGTCTGTGAACGCGGCGAACGGCCTGCCTTCTAAGGAGTACCAGAAATGTCGGATTGCCAGATATAGTGCCAACAGCTCCCGGTCGAAAGCACTGTACTTGAGTTCAGGTGGTCGTAGGTGCTTGCTGAGGAACGCTAGGGGTTGCCAGTGTCCCTCGATGAGCTGCTCCAGCACCCCACCGACTGCTGTGTCGGATGCATCCACCGTGAGGGCGGTTGGAACGTCCGTTCTGGGGTGCACCAGCATCGCGGCATCTGCCAAGGCTTCCTTGGCTTTAACGAAAGCGGCCGCAGCCTCCTCATCCCAAGTAATGTCCTTGCCTTTACCTGACATCAGGGTGTACAAAGGGCGCATGATACGGGCTGCTGAGGGGAGGAAACGGTGGTAGAAGTTCACCATACCAACGAACTCCTGCAGGCCTTTGACCGTGTTGGGCCGGGCAAAGTGGCAGATCGCGTCTACCTTGGCGGGCAGAGGAGTTGCCCTGACTTTGGTAATCCTGTGGCCCAGGAAGTCGATGGTGTTGAGACCGAACTGGCATTTGGCCGGGTTGATCGTGAGGCCAAAATCACTCAGACGGGAGTAGGGAGTAGGGACGGGCGGAGGTGGGACAGTTGCTCCTGACGACAACTGCTGGCTATGAGGATGTTGTCCAAATAGATGAACGCAAAGTCCAGGTCGCGTCCCACCGCATCCATTAGCCTCTGGAATGTCTATGCGGCATTTTTCAGGCCGAACTGCATTCGGAAGACCTCGAACAGGCCGAACAGGGTGATGAGTGCTGTTTTGGGGATGTCTTCAGGGTGCACCAGGATTTGATGGTATCCCTGGACGAGGTCAACTTTGGAAAAGATTCTTGCCCCCTGCAGGTTTGCTGCAAAGTCCTGTATGTGTGGCACGGGGTAGTGGTCTGGAGTTGTAGCCTGGTTCAGTCTGTGGTAGTCGCCGCATGGTCTCCAACCCCTGGCTGCTTTGGGCACCACGTGCAGGGGGGAGGCCCTTGGACTGTCGGACCTCCGTACGATCCCCAATTCCTCCATCCTCTTGAACTCCTCCTTCGCCAGGCGGAGCTTTTCCGGGAGGGGGGGGGGAGCCTTCATGCGCGGGCATGGAGGGGTGGTCCCTGGGTCGGAATGTGGTGCTGTACCCCGTGTCTGGGCATGGCTGCCATGAACTGCAGTGCCAGAATCGATAGGAAGCCCGCCAAGAGTCAGGTGAATTTGTTGTCTGACAGCGTGATGGAGTCCAGGTGTGGGGCTGGCAACTTGGCTTCACCCACAGGGAGAACGTCTGGAAAGTCTTGGCATGTACCAGTCTTTTCCCTTGCAAGTCGACCAGCAGGCTGTGAGCTCGAAAGAAGTCCGCCCCCAGGAGTGGTTGGGCCACGGCAGCCAGTGTGAAGTCCCACGTGAACCGGATGGCGCCGAACTGCAGCTGCACTGTGCGGGTGCCGTAGGTCCGTATCGTGCTGCCATTTGCAGCCCTCGGGGTGGGTCCTGGCTTCTTGTTGCGGGTGTCGTAACCCGTCAGAGGCAAGACGCTGATTTCCACTCCGGTGTCGACCAAGAAGCGGCGTCCCGACTGTTTGTCCCATACGTACAAAAGTCTGTCCTGGTGGCCAGCCGCCATAGTCATTAGCGGCAGCTGGCCCCGGCCCTGGCAGGGCAGGCGACAATGGAGGGCTTCTGTGCCCCACCGCTGGTGGTAGAAACACCACTGTTCACTGTCCTCCTCACTCCTGCCTCTGTGTTGTGTGCGCCCCCCTGCCAGGCCTGGTCTGGTCTGCTGTTGGGCACGTGGCCTGGTAATCTGACCCACGGACGCCACACTCTCCCTCTTGGCTTTCCACAGCACATCTGCCCAGGCCACCACCTTCCGGGGGTCGCTGAAATCTGCGTCGGCCAGCAGCAGACATATGTCCTCAGGCAGTCGCTCTAGGAATGCTTGCTCGAACATGAGGCAGGGCTTGTGTCCGTCAGCCAGGGCCAGCATCTCGTTCATCAATGCTGACGGCAGTCTGTCTCCCAAACCGTCCAGGTGAAGCAGGCGGGCACCCCGCTCTCGCCATGAGAGGCCAAAAGTCCCAATGAGCAGCGTTTTGAATGCTTCGTATTTGCCTTCTTCCGGGGACAACTGTATGAAATCCACAACCTGGGCGGCCGTCTCCTGGTCAAGGGCACTCACTACGTGATAGTAACGCGTGGAATCAGAAGATATCTGCCGAATCTGGAACTGGGCTTCTGCTTGGCTAAACCACACGCGTGGTCACAGCGCCCAGAGAGTCGGCAGTTTTAGCAAAACTGTGTGAACAGATGAAGAGTCGGTCATCTTTGGTCCAAATCCCGTTTGGACCGTCGGTGTCACCAATGTAGCGATGTGCTACATACAGAGCTAGAGACAACGACACGCAGTCGGTAAGTCATTTTGAGACTAGTTTATTCAAAGCGCGGCACTGGCATTTAATCCCTAGCGCCCGCCCTCTCCGGGCAGAAATGACGTCAAAGGTGCATTACCAAAGTCTCTCCCCGCGTGCTGGCTATTTGGGAGCCGGTTTGCCTGTGCAGAAAGTGGGTCGCCACAAGCCTTCCTTAAAAGAATTGCTTCAGGTTTCAAAAGAAGTCTGCAGATGTAGTAAATTCAAAACAAGGAGAAATGCTGAAAACACTCATCAGGTCAGGCACCATCAACAGAGTTAATTGTTCACCTTTAAGACGCTTCAACAGATCTCTGATGTTCTGAAAAAAATCTTTATACCTGTGACACAGACTGTTTCATTGTCAATGTTGCCTGAACTGCTGAGTATTTCTAGCATCTTCTGGTTTCATTCCTACTGATTTTTCAAAGATAATTCCTGCTCCATTTCTCATCTTTTTTTCCTGAAGAGTCCACAACAACTCAGGAGGGTTGGCTTGTTTAAAAATCATGTCTTGTCAAAGGTTAAGTTAGGTACTTATTGCACAGGAGGAAAGAAATAATTGCGTGTGCTGTACAGGGTGGCATCATTAGAGAAGGAGCTTGAATGAAAGAAGGCTTCACTCCAGACCTCCTGTTGCTGATGAGACTGACCTGTTCTATCTCAGCCTTCAGCATTTCCAGAAAATAAGTTGATCGTCTGTTCTGAAAATAAGAATATGGTCGCCTTAGCTGAACATCAAGACCAGCAAATTCCATTCTGCCTTGTGCTGATAATCCTTTCACGTAGTTTTATCTGCGAAGTTGAGGTTTTATTTTGCGTAACAGATAACAAAAGGCTTAAAGTTCTTACTCCTCTGGTATTATCGCATTACAACCAAACATCAGTCTAATCCGCAAGATAAAATCTGCTGAGATTAGATCAAACATTCAGTTTGAGAAGGGTGATAGTTCTCAAACAACAGATAGGGAGATAATGAGCTTTCTGCAATGTTTTAGGTACAGCATGAATAGAGCTCCTGTGGTACTCAGCCAGGTGACCCTACCATCCATTCTTGTTATGACTGCCAGTATGTAATTGCTGAGATAGTGATCAGTCCACCAGGGTTAGGCATTCAACAGGCAGGGGCTGCTCTTTGAAATCGTTTCTCTGTCCTCTGAAGCACCATCAGATCAGAGTAGAACACCAAAGCAGAGACAATATATTTACCTCAAGGCAGCTGCTAGTAAACTCTCATGGCCACCAGTGCCAGTGCAATGCTACCTGGGAAACATCTAGTATGGTTCGAGCATGCTCAGTACACTTCCCGGATTTCGGCCTGGAAGCAATGACGTCCTTTCCTTTATGCTAGTAAACACCTAATGCACGGGCTGATAGCAGGTGAATCAGAGGCTTTGACTTTGGTTCAGCTTCTCCCCCTCCACCATCAGACTTCAGAACGGTCCATGAACATTACCTCCTTTTTCATCTTTTGTACCATTTAATTATTTCTGTAACTTACAGTAGTGTTTATGTCTTATGCTGTACTGCTGCCGGACAAATACCGTATGCCAGCGATAATAAATCTGATCCAAATTCCTCCAATCAGAAAGCAGCATCTCTTTCATGAAACTACATCAATTGTACAGCACGCCACTGTACTTACACTTGAGGCACACAGGCAATTAAGGGGCAGAAGTGAATGCAGTTGCCATTGCAAGTGAGAAGGAGCTTGGGAAACTGAAAGGTCTTAAGGTAGATAAGTCTTCTGGAACTGATGGACTCCACCCCAGAGTTCTACAAGTGGTAGCTGAAGATACTGTGGAAGCATTGGATATGATCTATCAAGAATCGATATATTCCAGCATGATTCCAGAGGACTGGAAAATTGCAGATGTCACTCTTCGCTTCAGGAAGGGCAGGAGACAGAAGAAAGGAAATTATAGGCTAGTTAGCCCAACCTCAATAGTTGGGAAGTTGTTGGAGACAATTGTTAAGGATGTGGTCTTGGGATACTTGAAGGCACATGACAAAATAGGCCAAAGTCTTGCCTGCCAAATCTGTTGGAATTTTTTGAAGAAATAACAATTGGGACAGACTAAATCGGTGGATGTTGTGTACTTGGATTTTCAGAATGCCTTTGACAAGCTGCTACGCATGAGCGGATGTGAAGAGGATGTTTCCTTTGGTGGGGGAGTCTAGGACCAGAGGGCAAAGCCTCAAAATAGAGGGATGTCCATTTAGAACAGAGATAAGGAAGAATTTCTTTAGCCAGTGGGTGGTGAATCTGTGGGATTTGTTCCCACACACAGGCACCATTGGAAGCCAGGTCACTGGGTGCATTTAAGGTGGAGTCTTTGATAGGTTCTAGATTAATCAGAGTGTAAAAGGTTATGGGGAGGAGGGAGGAGAATGAGGTTGAGAGGGAAATGGCTCAGCCATGAAGAAATGGTGGAACTGACATGATGGGCTGAATGGCCTAATTCTGCTCCTATGTGTTATGATCTTATGAAAGCCTTAATATTACAGCTAAAATAGGGGAAATTTTATCAGGCCTTACTACTGGTCACCGCATTACAGGAAGAATATGAAAGCTTTAGAAAGGGTGCAGAGGAGATTTACCAGGATGCTGTCTGGATTAGAGAGCATGTCCTATGAAAACAGGTTGACTGAGCCAGGAATTTTCTCTTTGGAGTGAGACATGACTTGATTGAGGTGTACAAGATGATAAGAGGCATAGACCAACTGGACAATCAGAGGCCTCTTCCCAGTGCAGAAATAGCTAATACGAGGAGGTATAATTTTAGGGTGACTGTAGGAAAGCACAGGGTGGATGTCAAAGATAATATTTTTTGCACAGAGAGTGGTGGGTGTTTGGAATATGCTGCCAGGAGTGGTGGTAAAGGCAGATATATTCAGGACATATAAGAAACCTTTGGACAGGCACACAGATGATAGGAAAAAAAACAGAGGGCTATGTAGGAGGGAAGGATCAGATTGAACATAGAGTAAAAGGTAGACACAACATCGTGGGTCAGAGGCCAGCACTATGCTATAAAGATCTATGCTTTATATAATTCTGTGGTCTAGTGACCCTCTACTCGGGGTCAAATCTTTTTACCGTGCTGAGAAAGAATAACAAATCACGCTAATTCATGCTGCTTTCTGTGGATTTCCATTTCCTTTAGCATGTATTGAGAATGCCTCAGTAATATGTCAGCACAACATACTGGCTTATCTTCTATATTCTATTAGCATTGCTAATGTGATCAGGCAGGAGAAAATGACTTGTTAAATTAAAATGCAGTTGTCTTTTATCCAGAAATCAGAGTTGAAAGACAAATCATTGTGCAATGCACAAAGACACTGGAAAAACTCAGCAGGTCAGGTGGCATTTATGGACGGAAATTAACATTTGGCATTTTGGATCGAAACTTCACCATCCAGTCCCAATGAAGGGTCTTGACCCGAAATATTAACTGTCCACTTCCCTCCATAGATCCAGCCTGAGCCACTAAGTTCTTCCAGCGCTATTGTGGATTCCTCCAGATTTCTAGCATCTTCATTCGCCTGTGTCTTCATATTGAAAAACTTTTCTTTGTCCTTTTTGTAAAATGTTTAAGCACTGATGTCCAATAGGAAAGAGTCTTCTTCATCCACCTAATGTAGTTTTGAAAGTAGGACTCGTTTACGGGGTATCTGGGATGGAGAAGCCCATCTATCCCTTCAGCCTACTTTGCTGTGGTATCTCACACTTCTGCCCTTCCTGCAGAGCCACACTCAATAGAGTCCCACAACCTGGATGACTTACAAAGACATTTTACTACACTACGTCACAGGTTATGGGATTATAGAAGGTTGACGACCCTAAAGGAAGCTGTTCTACCCATCATGACTGTGCTAGTCAATGAAGACCTACGCATGCTAATTCCACCTTGCAGCAATTGCTCCATATCCCTGCCAATCCCAGCACTTCAAGCACTTTTCCCATCTGATAAAGGCTTCCAACTTTCAGGGAGGAGGTTCCATACTCCAAAACCTCTCTAGATGAAAAAGCTTTATCTCATCTCTTCCCCCCACTTTTACCAATTACTTTAAATATATCCCTTTATTTTAACATCCCTGTGAAGGGAACAAGAGTTTTTTTCTGTTCAACTCACTTAAGCACCTCATAATTTAACACCTATCAGTTAATGACCAACAATCATTCCACAATCAAAGTCACTTAGATCACATTTCTTCCCCATTCTGATGTTTGGTTTGAAGAACAAATGAACCTCTTGACCTTGTCTGCATGCTTTTATGCAATGTGTTGCTGCCACATGATTGGCTGACATTTGCATGAATGTACAGATGTACCTAATAATGTGGCGACTGAGTGAACAATATATTGTCGAATAAAAGCATAAAATGCTAAAATCACACAGAAGGTTAGGTAACATCTGTAGAAAGAAGCACAATTAATGGTTTGGTTTGAAGTGGACTGTTCAGCAAACAGTAGAATCACCATGGCAAATCTGGCCCTCTACTGTCTGTCTATCCCTCCCCCACCCTCTTTGCGATTTAAAACAAATCTGTTTTTACTCCTTTTCAGATTTCATGATGCATCAACAATATGAAACTTTAACTCTGCTTCACTCTCCACAGATGTTGCCTGACCAGCTGAGATGCTGCCACATGATTAGCTGATTAGAAATTCGTATTAACAAGCAAGCGCACAAATGTACCTAATAAAGTGGCCACTGAATGCACCTCCTCTTACCCACTCCAGTCTAATCTTCCTTGTATTGTGGTGACTAGAATTGTACACTGTACTTTAGGAGATATCCAACTACTACTGCAAATGGTTCCAGGAAACAAAACATTCCTGTTCATATTACCCATGTCTTGGCTAAAAAAATTAAGAACCAACTAATTAATATGTGCAGATCCCTTTGGGATGTAGACCAAAGTCTACTTTGTTCCTGTATGGCTCATAGCATCTACTACTTATTTCCTCTCTCCGGAGCACTCCCCCAGATGTAACACCTTATATTTCTCTGGATTGACTTCCATCTGGAGCAAAGAAAAAGAAAATTGTTGGTGGAACTCAGTTCAAACTGATTCTTGGAAGGAAATGGAAGGATCCTTTACCTGAATTACAAAGGCCGGATGAACGAACTCAAACTGAAATGTTGACTGTTCATTTCCCTCCACTGATGTCGCTCGACCCACTGAGTTCATTCAGCAGTTTGAGAATTCCCCCAGTCTCATTTGTCTCTGAATTCCTTTCAGAACGTCTCTACCTCGCCGACGAGACCATCCATATCTTCCTGCGGTTTAAAACTTTCCACTGTCAACCACACGGCTGATCTTTGCATCATCTGCAAACCACTTTATTGTGCCCACTACAATTAAGGTCTAAATTATAAATAAACATTACATACAGGAATCAGCCAAGTCATGAGAGCCCTGTGGAACTCCACTGGTAACTCAAGAACATCTCTAAACCACTCCCCCATTGCTCATTGCACTGAGACCACTTCAAATCTAGTTGTTACTTTCCCACAGGCGTTTCCTGTTTTGAGCAGTCTGCCATGTGGTACCATGATTTGAAACACACATATCTCTATTACACTGCTCTCATCCACCCTCCTTGCTTTCTCCACTAAAACTAAATCAAGCTCTTCAGACATAACTTGGCAAAACTAATCTGACTGTTTTGATTAATCTGTGATTTCTAACTGAAGGTTTGTACTGTCCCTTGGAAATGATTCCTATAATTCACCACACCCGAAGTTAAAGTAGCCTGCCTGTAATTGCTCTTTTTGTTCCTTCTCTACCTTTAAAGCTATGGTATAATGTCAGTCCATCAAATCTCTGGCACCTCTCTTCTAACAAGAGCATAGAACAAAAAAATTAAGTGCAGTACCTCTTCAATATTCTTCTTATTTCTGAGAGTCTGAGATATACTTCATCCTGTCCAGGTAATTTCTCCTTTACATAGAGTGTAGTATTATTGGACATATACACACACACACACTTCACCATCTACAGACTCACCTTCAAAGACCCCACTACTTGTGTTCTCAGTATTCTTTATATATAAATATAATCTATATATTTTATTTGCCCAATCTGTCTTCTTTTGCAGATTAGCTTTCTGTCAGTCTTTATTATATACCATGTGAGCTTTTCACAAATTCTATTGTCTTTTCCTCTAAATGCCAGCAAGAAATTGAATCTCAAGTTAGTATATGATGGCACGTACTTTGCTAGTAAAGTTATGTTGACATTGACGTGAATACTACAGCAGTGGAACGTGCCCTTACGGCCGCAATGTCTATGCAAACTCTAATGCCAACTCAATCCTCACATCTGCCTGTACGTGATCTATGTACCTTCATTCCCGACTGTTCAATGTACCTGTCTAAATATCTCTTAACACCACCACTGTGTCTGTGTCCAACACCTCCCCAGCATCCATTCCACTGCCCTTTGTTTCAAAAACTTGCTACATAATTCTTCTTTAAGCTTTCCCTCTCTCACCTTAAAGCTATACCCTCCGGTATTTGACATTTCTCTCCTGGGAAAAAGATTCTGCCTGCCTCCCCTACTTATGCCTCTCATAACTTTATAAACTATAGTCAGGTGACTACTCACCCTCCAACACTCCTTTATGTTCATCAACATGTCTCACTGAGGGCACTTCACTCTATCAGTATCATCTCCTACTTTTGCAAAGACAGTTGCAAGGAACCTTATCCACATACTCTGCTTCCACATATAGTGTTCCATTATGTCCCTTTCAGGCCTTACTCTTTCCTATATTATCCTTTTGACCTCTGTGTCCTGATAAAATACTTTTGATCTGATACCTCTTGCTTTTGCATTGGCTCTTCTAGCTTCACTCCTACACTTCCCATTTTCTTTGAAGCTTTCTGAAATATCGACAGCTCTGTGACTCCCATAACGTTCCCACTTTTTTTTTTGCTTTAACTGTCATTTATGTATCTTTTGACCTGGGGGGTTGTGACTTAGCTGCCCCGTCTTTTTTTCTTTGTGAATGTGCTTACCATGAACCCCCTTTAACCTCCATCTTGAATGCTTCACATTGGACCCTGAATGATTGACCTTCCAATGGAGGTTTCCAATACATAGCTGGAATTAGCCTTGTTTCAGTTTAGAATATTTACTGGTTAAATACAAAGTCCTGAATGAAACTTGGGAATTTGGTGTCTCCTGAATCTTTTAGCCGAATTCCATCACTGTTAGCATTGGGATAGTTAAAGTCATACTTGTTGGAAAATTGCTTTCAAATATGCTCTTTATTTCCCTGAGATTACTTGGAGCTCAATAGTACACTTCCAATAATGTGCTTGCTTAACTTCTGTACTTTCTTCAACCCATTGTGTCTCAGTTTGATGGTTCTTCCACTGTCATGATTGTTTCTTTAACCAATATTGTTACAGCATTATCTCCCCCTTCTTATCCCCTCGTTTCACCTGTAAGTCCTATAACCAGAAAGGTTAAGGTGTTAGTTCTGCCTACCCAACCCAGCCATGTTTCAGTTATAGCTGAAAAGTCATACTACCACAGGTCCTTTGCTGATCTGCCCATGTCACCAAACTTACTGCATTTTCATATCTCCTTTGCCATTCTTTTCAGGTCCTCAAGATCAAGGTGACTTGTTTCCACTCTAGTTCTATTGGTTGGGAGGTCACTAATATTGGTAATGATGACAGTTTGGGAACAGCAGAATCTCCAATAGTTGGGGTGGTTTCTGAGGTGCTGTCCTTCATCAGCTTGTTCAGATCTTCTGTGCTTTCCTGATGTACGGTTTGAAGGCCAAATTTTCCTTGCCCACATTGAGCGATGACAAAGGAGAGATCACAAGGAAATTCCCTGGAATCGGTGGGGATGTTGCTTCTTCTCCTTAACTCTTTAAGGCGAAGAAAGAATATCCCCATATCCTTAACTCTTTTTCCACATATTTACAGCCCCTAGTAATTTCATCCCATGACTCAGTTCGGAATTCAGATTTCCTGTTCACTATTATGTTTAGAGTTCTGTATCTGTTTTGCTTTGTCTTTTTGCCTCGCTTATATTTTACTTGCTTTGTTTTAATTATTTTCTTTATTAATTTATTACTTTTATTTGGTCAGGGACAGTGGTGTCATCAGCAAACTTAAATTTAGCACTGGAGCTAGCTTAGTCTCACAGTCATAAGTACAAAACGAGCAGAGCTGGGGCTAAGCACGCAGCCTTGTGGCGCACCTGTGCAGATGGAGATTGTGTTGATAATCTGAGCTAACAGGTCTGCACGAGTGGAAGTTGAGGATCCAGTTGTACAAGAAGGTATTGAAGCCAAGGTCTTGAAGCTTATTGACTGGTTTTGAGGGAATGATAATATTGAGCTATAGTTAATGAAGAGCATCCTGATGGTTCTCTTCTTATTGAAATAATCCCCTCTCCAATTAACTGTTTATATCTTGAAGTAGTCCATATCATCTTCTATAGCTATTCTAAATATTTTTATATTATGACCTCTGTTTCCTAGATGTTTCTCGCACAAGTTATCTCCCCACCGTCAATATGATACAAATCGGCCTGTCTTACTTCCTGCAACCATATACCGCAATGCCATCAGCCTCACTGGGTCAGAAAATAATCAAGCCTGTCCTCCTGGCCACACTTTCTGAAACTCGTCTTCCTCCTTGACCATTACGTCATCACAATCCTAGTCTATATTTGGATATTTGAAGTTCCTCATTATCACTGCTCTATGTCTCTCACATCTCTGCAATTTCTTGCAAATGTTCTCCTCAGCATCATTCCCACCAGTTGGTGTCAAAAGCAATCACATGAGATTAATTGTATCTCTATTACTTAACTTCAAACAGACAGATTCTGAGCTTATCGTTCAAGTACATCCTCTGTCTCCAGACCTGCTATGTTCTCTTTAATCAGTACTAACGCTCCCTCTCTATTCTTCCCTTCCCTATCCCTCATAAACACCATCCAGGAATATATTGAATCAATACCTGCCCTTTTGGTAGCCAGCTCTTTATTATTCCCATGACATGTTAATCCCTCCTGCCATCTGCCAACTTCTTTACCACACCTGCATTCATAAATATATTACATATCTTAGAATGTCTAAAAACTTCCTATTTCATGTTCTGGTGCTACTTACCTTACCAATTCAGTTTCACATTCTTGTAAACCTTACTTCCTGTGCCTAACCCCTTGCCAAAACAGTTCCACTCCCCCAAAAGACATTACCATGTTTGATGTACTGCTTCTTAATCTCTTTCTTAATATGCGCCAGTAGAGCCTCATCCCTTTTCCTATGTACGTTATTGGAAGTAACATCATGACCTCTTATTCCCTAAACCACCCCCCCCCCACTGGAACAACCTGCAACTACTCAAGGTTATCTCTAACTGCAGCAGCCAGGAAGGAATATACAGCCTGCAGTTCATACCATCGTAATGCCCCTCTGCTCCCCTACCTATGAATCCCTTGTAATTATTGGACTCTTGACTTTCCCTCTCACTCTCTGTACAGCTGAACCACACATGGCACAGTAGACTTGTTTCTACCTACACCCCCAAGGTAAACAGCTCCCCCACCAGTACTCAGAGCTGAATACTGATCAGAGAGCATGATGCCCTCAAGGATCTCCTGTTCAATGCCTGGTCTATTTTGTTCATCTGGCAGCCACAAGTTCCATACTTCTATGGTCAGGTTCAAATTCATATTCTAGATCAAAGGCAGCCAATGAAACAAGTAGATCAAACAGCTACATCAAAAGGTTGTCAAACACAAAATGCTTACTAAGTCTTATTTATAACATATAGGATAACAGATTGCTGTGAGGCAGCTATAAAGATGTAATGCAACCAAGAGGTCTTAAAGATGTCACCGTGAGACCAATGCAACAGGGCTTTATAGACATCACCCTGAGCCCTTGATTAGGTTACACCATTTAACTTCTTTCCTGGTTGTCTATTTTGTCCATTGCATCTGGAATAAGGGATAAGTGGAGCAAATGACAGGAGTCTGATCAAGGTTGTCAGTCATTTCAGTACTTCATTAATGTCACTCAAAGCTTTGAAGGAATGATGGCCTTGAACTGTTCCATAACACTCCTGCTTTGCTAAATATGAAAGATGATGGTGTGTATTAATATACTTATTATTACAGAGTTGTAACAGATAGGGTAGGAAATAGCTAGCAGGGCTTTACAAGACTGAAATATAATCAAAAGACTTCAAAGAAATCCCCTGTCTCCATAAACTGATGGTTCGGAGCTAGAGGGGGCCAGAAATTAATGTTGTAAACAATTCCTTATATGTGTGATATAATCAATATAGTGAACAATGGATCTGGTGTCAAATCTATAGCAACTCACTTTAGTAATAAACCCTGACATTTTATGCTTAGACTGTTGCACTCTAAAACAAAATGCCTGTTCCAGGACCCAAAGTGCCCAAGAGTTCACTGTGTACCAGAGCCCAAGGCACAGGAGAGCACATGATGTGTTAGAGCCCATGGTATATGTGAGCCAACAGTGCATCAGGAATTGTGGAGTATTAAAACCCCCAGTGTATCACGGCCCATGGCATGTCAGGGCTCATGGTGAGTTATACCTCAGAGCCTATGGTATATCACAGCCCACACACACATCAGACCCCATGATGTGTTAAGTACCCGCAGAATATCAGAGCCCACAGTGTACCAGAGCCTATGGCAGTCCCCGCACTACTGCAGAAGCTAACCAAGCACAACCTCAGCAAGCTCAACATGCCCTGTGCTTAAGCTGTAAAAGCTCGTTCTCCCTTCACCCCCTTAGCACAGTCTCCATCACAGGCTGAGGAGCTCACAATAATTAGACCTGACCATCCCACAGCAGACAAATGACCTGAAGGGGAAGAGACGACTGGTAGCTCTGACCCATGCGCCACAGGGTCACAGTAAATGTAGGACAGAAACGGAGGCCATTGTGCCGACACCTGGTGGAAATGAATTACCAGGCCTAATCCTATTTCCCAGCCCTGGGTCCTACAAATCATAGTCATTCAAGTGTACTTGCAAGTTCTGCATAAATAAAATGAGGAATTCTGCCTCAACCACCTCTTCAGTCAGTGAGTGGCAGATCCCTATCTTTAATCAATTATTTTAAATCTCTAGAGCCTGATTTTTAACTCTGCTCTGTAAAGGGATGTAGTCTGCTCCTATTAGTTACTTAATAATTTAATACACCTTAATTAAATCTCCGCCCAGCTATTCCATCTATTAGGGTGTTTCCAATAGTGGGGGAATCTAGGACCTGCGTGCACAGCCTCAGAATACAGGGACATCCGTTTAGAACAGAGACAAGGAATTTCTTTAGCTAGAGGGTGGTAAATCTGTGGAATTCTTTGCCGCAGATGGCTGTGGAGGCCAAGTTGGTGGGTATATTGCAAGTGGAGGTTGGTAGGTCCTTAGTAAGAGTGCTAAAGGTTACGGGGAGAAGGCAGGAGAATGGGGTTGAAAGGCATAATAAATCAGCCATGATGGAATGGCAACGCAGACTCAGTGGGCCAAATGGCTCAGTTCTTCTTCTATGTCTTATGATCTTATGGCCTTATTTTCATTATTATTATTTTCCAGTCCTGGCAACACTCTTGGTAAATTTGATTTGCACTCTCTCCAGTGCAATCCTTCTTTCCTGTAATATGGTGACTTGATTTATGCATAATATACAATAAGTCCTGTGTACAATTCTAAGCCAACATTCTTACTCCATCCTACTGGGATTAGGAATCCCTTTCACATTTTGATCTCAATACCTCATCTGAAGTGATCACCCATTCCCTTGGATGGGTGTGGACAAAAATATAAACGAGATATCCCCATCCTAAACAGAATTATACTCTGGTCAAATGGCTGTGTTTCAGGAGTCACAGTAATCATCACCAACTACACCATGGAAGAAAGGGTCACCTATGCCTACCTCACTTCTTATTCCCCACTAGCCTAGCTTCCAGGTCAAGTCATATTTAATGGAATATAAATTTACTTTATTTTAAATAGAGTTCCTTTCTTTAAAAATGTGACAGATACTTGCAGCTTGTAATATGGGGAATCCTGCAATTAAGCCATATGGTCTAATTATTAAGCAATAGAGCAGATTTAGGCCATTCAGCCCATCAAGTCTGCCCTGCCATTCCATCATAGCTGGTTTATTATCCCTGTTATCCCTGTTCTCCTGCCTTCTCCCTATCGTCTTAATTTGAGGCCCTTACTAATCAAAAACCTATCAACCTCCATTTTGTACACATCCTCCACTTTCACTTATAAAATCTATGTAGATTTACAATCCTCACGTCATTAGAGAGTAGCCATCATTGTTCGCAGCCAATTTGTAAAAGAAATGTTGCAAAAAGGAGCTAAAGTTAATCCACCAGGAAAAAGTGTTTGAAAATCAAGAACTACAGTTGTTGAAAAGTCTGAAATAAAAGCAAAAGGTGCTGGGAGCACTCAGTTAGTCAGGCAGCATCTATGGAGAGTGAAACAGAGTTAATGCTTCCTATCATTAACACTTCATTAGATCAGAAAGGAGTGAAAAAAACAAGTCATTTTTAAATTGCAAAGACGGTAGGGGAGGAATGGATAGACAGGAGAGGCCAGTGTTTGCTAAGCAGTCTGCTTCAACTCGAAACATTAATTCTGTTTTTCTCTCTATGGATGTTACCTGACCTTCAGTACCTTTCCAACATGATCAAGAGATTCAGTTGTTGTTCAGCCCAAACATCAGAATGGGGAAGAAATGTGATCTAAGTGACTTTGACCATGGAATGATTG
This sequence comes from Hypanus sabinus, assembly GCF_030144855.1. Lineage (NCBI taxonomy): Eukaryota > Metazoa > Chordata > Chondrichthyes > Myliobatiformes > Dasyatidae > Hypanus > Hypanus sabinus. Next base: position 104,489,427 of record NC_082718.1, read on the forward strand.
TTGGTGCCAGATGGGGTGGTTTGAGTATCTCAGAAACTGCTCAGCATCTGGGATTATCACACAGTCTCTAGAGTTTACAGAGAATTGTGTGAAAAGCAAAAAAAATCCAGTAAGTGGCAGTCCTGTTGGTGAAAACGCCTTGTTAATGAAGGAGTTTAGAGGGGAATGTTCAGACTGGTTCAAGCTGACAGGAAGGCGTTGGTAATTCAGATAATCTTATGTTACAACAACGGTGTACAGAAGAGCATCTCTGAACGCACAACACATCAAACCTTGAAGTGGATGGGCTACAGCAGCAGAAGACCACAAACATACACTCAGTGGCCACTTTATTAGGTACCTCCTGTTCCCATTAAAGTGGGAACTGAGTGTGGCTTACTGCTTATAAAGCTATGGCTCTGTGACAAGTCAGATATTCTGGAAATAGATCATTCAGAAAAACAGCTATTTTACAAAGTTGCACACTGATCTGTTACGAAGGATGAACAACTCTGATGGGCAGAAGGGTGCAGAGTCGCCCGTGCCCCCCCCCCCCCACTTTTGAAGAATCGCAAATCGCTACTACTCTGATGCTGTTATCAAGGAAGTAAGAGAGACAAAGGACATCTGCCAGGGCAGTTGTTATTGATAACAGCATGAAAATTAATGAGAGAGAGACACAGCTCAGAGATACACAAGGTGGAACGTCTCCTACTGACAAAAGCCATTGATTTACTGCTATTGTCTTTTGGAGAAGGATTGTTTACTTGGTACTGTTCTATTCATTGAAACCCCTCGGGGGGCAACCAGAGTGGGCTGGTTTGATGGGTTACATCATCCCAACCTGATTGACACCTGAGACCCCGTGAGTGGGGATAAAAGTGAGGTCTGGGGTAACACCCCTCAGATGCACCAGGAGAAACGCTAGTGAGCATCAGAACCCCCACGAGACAGGGTGCGAGACCGGAGACCGAACAAAGGGTCGGTAAATTTTAACTCACAGTGTTTTGTGGTGAGACCGGTGGGGGCTTGTGTGTGTGTCCACCCTTGCCTGGGTGACGAGTCCACCACGGAAGAACGGTCTAGCTAAAGGATGGAGGGGTCATACGTGAATGGCCACAACAACAACGCATCGACGGATCAAAATCATAAAGAAAGGTTGGCAAGATAATAGCTGTTAGTGTTCACACGTTCTCTCTCTCTCTCTCCAACAATTGCAACACATCGACAAACAACTACCGCAGCCTGCGTGAACTGAACTGAACTTTATATTTCCATCTGAAAATTCATTATCCCCTAGAAAACAATAGAGCTTGTTTCATTAGTGATTATTATTATACCCGCACTTTTAGGTTTAGCATTGCTAACGTATATTCTCCGTATATTTGCATTGATATTATTTTGTATATTTTTGCTAATAAATATTGTTGAAAATAGTATCACCAGACTCCAACGGACACTTCTATCTTTGCTGGTAAGACACCCAGTTACGGGGTATGTAACAGATCATAATTGACAAGGTAATTCCTCAAAAACCCTTCAAATTTCAGAGTTCTAAAGAAGACTGTATTTATTGTGTTGTGAAGGGTGAGTGGAGGAGCTTGGAAATTAAGTGATGTGTGTCGCACAGGCAAGCAACATGCCTCCTGATCAGCTTCTAACTAGTCCTCCCTTTGAAAGTTTTTCTTGCAATCCTACCACTCACATACCACAGCAATATTTCAATTACAGCTCGTGCTCAGATCAATCAGCAACAGAACCTGGTACACAGTGCATAATTATAATTGTACGTAGGGCCCTGCCAAATTGCAGGATAGGCTTCAAAAACCTGCGGCCAGGGTGCAAACAAGACAGACAAAACTGCGGAAAAGTAATATTGACTTTCTGTTCATTGTGGTAATTCCAAAAGGCAGCAGGCATATTTGTTTCTTAAGCTACGTAAACATGCTTCATTTTCAAAACATTTTGGACCTGCCAATAATGCGGTTGTCCCTCAGGCGTTGTTGAGAAGCAGCTGCTGTTATTAAATCATCAGTCACCATTATATAGTGAGGATTAGGGAGTGAAGCACTGGCAGCCAAGAGGGGAGGGCTGCCTCCCGCCCTTTCACTTATGTAACCCTAACTTTCTACCTGTTGCAACCAGTTAACACCACCATTACTGGTAGAGGGAGGATGGACCGTGGGCTGACATTACAGAACCTCAGTCTATCATTTTCGTCAGTCTGACAATCCCTGACTGTGTTCACCAGCACCAATTTCACTGCCCTTCTTTCTTCTCTCTTGATAGGGCGACAAAGTGGTGCAGCTAGACAAGTAGTTGCTTGGGAGTCAGGAGCTGAGAGTTCAATACTGGCCTCTACGATCATCTGCAGGGAGTTTGCACTCTCTGCATTCTCCTGGTCACCACATTGGTTTCCTCCAGATGCCCCTGTTTCTTCCCACATCCCAAAGACACACAGCTTGGTTCATTAATTACCTACTGTCGTAGGTAGGTGAGTGGTAAAAATCTGTTCGGAGTTGATGGCACTGAGTGGAGAGTAAGAGGTCAACTGGTAGAGGCCAGGCTAATAGTGGCCTACCAGTCCTCCAGGTTTGGGAGTTCAGCTCAGAGCTAACGACCCTGACTGGTCAAAAAGAATTGTTAAGGAAGCAGCAATGAAAAATCCTTATATATCTGTGTGCGACTGAAGACCCTGAACCAGACCTGGGCCACGATAGAGAAGATGGCCAAGGACAGACAGAGACGGAGGACCTTCATTGCTGCCCTGAACACCAGTGGCATAACAGGCAGTAAGGAAATAAGTGGAGAATAAATAGGCTAGGGTAAGAGTAATATAAAATATGGATGCTTTTTGGTCAGAGCAGACTCAGCAGGTAAATCTCTCTGTGACCCTATGACAGAGAGTAACAGTGGAAACAGAAGCAGGGAGAAAGTGTTAGTATGTGAGGATGTGAGTAAGCAGCACACTGCATTGATGCCTGGGACTAGAATAAAAAGGAGAAGCGGTGGCCAGACATTAATACACACCAATCTTCATCACAGGGTGAGCCTGGGCACAACATATTGATGCAATTATGAACAATGCATGCCAGCGGCTATGTCTCATTAGGAGTTTGAGGAGATTTGGTATATCACCAGAGACTCCAGCAAATTTCGACAGGGATAGCATTCTTACTGGTTGCGTCATTGTCTGGTGTGGAGGGGCCACTGCACAGGACTAGAAAAAGCTCGAAGAGTTGTAAACACAGCCAGCTCCATCATGGGCACTAGCCTCTGCAGTATCGAAGACATCTTCAAAAGGCGATGCCTCAGAAAGCTGACATCCAACATTAATCACACCCCATCATACAGAATATGCTTGTTTCTTATTGCCAGCAGTGTGGGTGAGTGGCCAAGTGGCCAAGAGGCCAAGTGTTGGTCTAGTGATTTGAAGGTCGCTGGTTCGAGCCTCGGCTAAGGCAACGCGTTGTGTCCTTGAGTAAGGCACTTCACACATATTGCTCTGCGACGACACCAGTGCCAAGCTTTATTGGCCCTTGCCATTCCCTTGGACAACATCAGTGGCATGGAGAGGGGAGACTTGCAGCATGGGCATCTGCCAGTCTCCCATACAACCCTCTCTAGGCCTGCGCCCTGGAAACTTTCCAAGGCGCAAATTCATGGTCTTGCGGGACTAACCGATGCCTATTATTATACTGCTACCATCAGGCAGGAGGTACAGGAGCCTACGACACACTCAATGTTTAGGGAACAGCTTCTCCACTGACTCCCCACCCCACCCCCTGCCGCCATCAGATTTCTAAATGGACAATGAACTACCCAAGAACAACACCTCACTATTTTTGGTCTCTTTTTGCATTACCTGTTTAATTTTTGTACATAATACTTACTGTAATTTATAGATTTTTATGTACTGCATTGTACTTTTGATGAAAAACAATGAATTTCATGACATATGTCAGTGATAATAAACCTGACTCTGATTCTGATTCTGGCCAAAAATTCTGCAAATTGCCAAACTTGCAAAGCCACAGTTTTTGTTGATCCTTCTTAATATATAAATAAGAAATTTGGGCTCTGCTGTAACACAGCCTAAAAACTAGCTTATACGCAATAACTGGAATTGGCCAGGTATGTCTGTTATTTGTGCAAGTAAGCAAGTGGTGACCAAGTCACTGGAACAACACCCGTTCTACAGATCAGTGGCCTCAGTTCAAAATGTTTATCAGATGCTTGTAGGTGTGAATCATATTACGTTCCCTATCCACAAATAAAACTTTATGCAAGAATTTTCTCTGTTGATCAAATCCTAATACATACTATTCTGTTTACAACTCCCCCCTTTGCAGACTTGTCTACATTGGCTCCCACCACAGCAATCCCAAGATATCCAAATTCTCACCATGAGTTCTAATCCCTACATGGCTTCCTCTCTCTTCATCTCTTACCATATGGCTGCAGCCCTTACCCATTTCTGCTCTACTGCCCTACAGCTGAATTTGTATAGGTCCTAGGCTCAGGATTTTCATCCCTAAAGCTCCCTATATCTCCCTCCTCCTCTAAAACAATCATAAAAATCGACCTCTTTTTCACAACTATTATGCTAGATGAAAAGTCGTTAATCTGAAACACGAATTTTATCTTTCTCTTGACGGATGCTGCCTTAAGCTGCTACAGTATGTACCTTTGCACGATAGTGGAAACACTCAGCAGGCCAGGGAAACAAAGGAAAGAGAAACAAAGTTAATGGTTCAGGTCCGGGAGTCTTCAACAGAACTGACATCCATTTCTAACAAATTGTCCCTTACCTGAAATGTTTGTGGTTCCTCCCTTCACAGATGCTGCCTGACATACTGGGTGCATATAGCACTTTCTATTTCTAGAATCTATGTTTTTATTTTAAATTTTTCACTTACTGTTGGGATCTTTCTATTTGTAAGGTTTGTGTGTCAAATTTTGATTAATACAAGCAGGTGGTTGTTAGACAGCAACAACCTTAGGTAGGTAGGGAAACGGAGAGATTGATGAAGGGAAAATAGATATTTTACAAAATTACTGTCATTTAATTTGAAAGAAAGATAAACACAAAATATTCAGAGAGCCCACTTCAATGCCTTTCTACTACGCATCCACAATGTTCCCACTACAGTTTGGAGTTCCGCATCTCTTTTTATGCAAGGTTGCGTAAAGAGAGAGAGGTAAAAAGTGGGGAAGTTGAATAAAATCTTGGTGCAAAGGTGAGTGGGAAAGGAATGTGCTGCACTCCTGTTGGCAATTCCACACCAACAGAACTGAGGCAAAAGGGAATGTTTTAACTGAATATATATTGTGCACAATAGCAAGCAGAATTCCAATACTGTCTGCCTACAGCCAACGTTGATGGCTGTTTTCCAGAGTTTATTCTACAATCTCCTCAATCTTCCCTTTCCCTGCGATCACAGAGTCCTTGCCAAAATTATCACTTGTCAATCTGCCTCATGCCCCGCCCCCTGTTCTTGTCAACCTGCACACGTCCGAATGATTCACCCAATCTGTTTTTATAGGTCCATTTAAACACAATTTGTTATCATTAAAATACTGACAAATGTATGCATAACTGGAGCTCACAAACCCCTTGAAGAGCCATAATCACTTTATTCTGCTAATACTGTAACCTGCAGTGATCCATTGACTACCTGCAAGATGATAATATCAATAAGTCTAAGTTATATTAATTGAAGTTGTATGCCTAGGCAACAGAGAAAACAGCACAAATTCTCATAATACACTTGTTTTATTGATTTTTGTGGCAGTCATTTTGTGCCTATAAAGCTAAAAGTCTATTAATGTTGAAGAGCCAGTCATTTTTTGGTTTGGAACACAAAGAGCTGAGTTTTTACCTTCCAACATGTGCTAATAGAGAAGGGAGTGAGTACTGAGGCAGTGTGCAGAGAACCTGGAGTTCTCTGGTGAATACATGAGATTGGCTTTACAAACTAGCTACAGTACTTCTCATATTAGTACTTGGTTTTCCGACCAGCTTGTTTGATTGTGATGGATGAGAATGGTTTGACTCAATATTAGCCCCATGATATTTAAAGGCGACATTTGGTTGAGTGTAAGGCTGCAACTTGAGCACAAATGGCAAAGTATACACTGCCTCTTAAATTAGTGATTTCCCTTTTGATTTCATACGTCCATCTGCAAGGGCCCACGGATACATTATATTCCCTCTAATGAGAAGTGAGGAACATGGTGGGGGAATGCTATTCTGCAGCAGCTCTGTCCCTTGGTTCCGCATTCAGTGTTGTAAGTATTTAATGACCTCTTGTGTAAAAGTGTAAGGTCACGTACTTTGCTAAGAGGAAGCTTCAGGCAGATTTTTATCTAAACAGAGACAACAGTAGAAAATGAGTAGAGGATCTGGGTGTTCTTCTGCACAGATCACAAGAAGTTAGCAGACAGGTGCAGCAAGTGCTTAAGAAGGAAAAGGACATATTGGCCTTTATTGATAGAGGGATGGGGTTTAGAAATAGGGAAGCACTGTTTCAATTCTGCTGGGTGACACTAACACCACACCTGGAGCTGCATGCATAATTTTGCTAATCAAAAAAAGGGTTTATCTCCATTGGAAGCAGATCCAAAAAGATTCACTCAGTTAATTCCTGGGCTGTCCAGTTGAAGAAATTAGATCTTCAGTACTATGCAAAACTCTTCGGCACATGTAAAAAAAAAATTCTGTCAAGTGAAGATGATTTCAAAAATTATGAAATGAAAAGTTCCTAAATATCACACAATTTACTATAAAGAGCAGCAGACAGTAAAGAAACTAAATCAAATCAATATTTGGTGTGCCTTTGAAACTGGATCAGTTCTCTTAAATACACTATATAGTCTTATAAAAAGTTGGCTGGTAGGTTGTACCAAGAATCTTGAAGAAAGCCACAGTTCTTGTACAGACTTTGGCTGTCTCATTTGCTTCTGTCCCTCCAGGTAATCCAATGTTGAGACCAGGGATTTGTGGAGGCCGTACCATCTGAAACCATATTAAAATCAAGGGTTTTTAAGACTTTGCACAGCATTGCATCTTCTCTGGACCTTAAGGTGTTTCCACAAAACACCAAAGGTTAAGAAGGGGCAATGACAGGGTAGACAATGAGATAATTTCCACCTCAAATGAGGGGAGATGGTTAGAAAATTAGGGTACAGCTAATTAAAAAGGGGGCACACAAGAACATCTTCATGAATCTCAGCCCCAAGGAGGGCTGATTATTGGGGTATTTAAAGAGGAGATGGATCAGTTTTTGGAAGATTGGAGGACTGGAGACTATGGGGAACTGGCACAAAGCAGGGACTGAGGCCTGGGGCAATTCATCAATAGAGAGGCAGGAACAGGCTTGAAAGGACGAGAAGCCTAATCCGGCTGCTATGTTCCTAGATTCTCATTACTCCTCACAATCACTTTGCAGTTCCACACAACCTCTTTGTCACTTTAGACCACTGAACAGTATAGGTCCTTCGGTCCACAATGTTGTGCCACACTTTTAATCCGCTCTTAGACCAATCTAACACTTTCTTCCATTGTTCTTTCACCCATGTGCCTATGTTAGAATTTTTTACATGTCCCTAATGTCTCTGTCGCCAGCCCTAGCAGCTCATTCCAGACACCTACTACTTTCTGTGTAAAAACACAATTTCTGACATCGCACCTATGCCTTCCTCCAATCACCTTAAAATTATAACCTTTGTAATAGACGTTTGCAACCTAAGGAAAAAAGTCTTGGCTGTCCACTCTATCTATGTCTCTCATCATCTTGTACACCTCTACCAGGTCACCTCTCATCCTCCTTCACTCCAAAGAGAAAAGCCCCAGCTCAGTCAACCTATTCTCATAAGACATGTTCTCTAATCCAGGCAGCATCCTGGTAAATCTCCTCTGCACTCTCTCCAAAGCTTCCATATCCTTCCAATAATAAGGCAACCAGAACTGAACACAATTCTTTCCTGTTTCCCTCGGGAAATACTAATCCTCTCATTATGCAATCTTATGCCTCTCTCTCACAGTCATCCTTGACACATATTCTCTATTCATCCATGAAGCACATTAATCTCACTCATGGGTGTCTTCTTACCCTCACTGCAGAAGACAGCACAGAACACCAAGGAAGGACAGAGAATCTACATTTATCATCGCACACGCTTAGAGGCATTGAGATGAATTCCCATAGGAAATAGGGAGATGGGGCCCTGTCATTAGCAGATGACATATCCCAGTGTTATTCAGACATGCTGTGTGCAATGTTGAATTACAGGAACCAAGTCAGCACTGAATGATTAATGACCATGGGCACTCAGACACCTTTAAGCATCCTTACCTTGGCAGCTCTAATTCAAGCCATTTATCTCAGAGTGGGCTTTCAGCTGTCCAGAAAGCTAAGTATTTCCCAAGCTGCAAGACTCATGCCTATCTTACAGCACCTCCAACACCTGAACGTAAAGGTCTACACGAAGTGGTGGATACAGCCCCAGTCCATCACAGGCAAAGCTCTCCCCATCACTGAGCACATTCACAAGGAGCACAGCCACAAAAAAAGCTGCATCCATCATCAGGAACCCCCACCATCCGGACCATGCTCTCTTCTTGCTACTACCACTGGGCAGGAGGTACAGCAGCCTCAGGTCCCACACCAGTAGGTACAAGAACAATTAATACCCTACAACCATCAGACTTGTAAACCAGCACAAATTATTAATTATTCACTCACCGCAATGCTGAACCGACTCCACAGCCTATCTCACTTTCAAGGGCTATGGTCTTCGTATGCATAACAGTAGTCTATCAGTCTTTGTTATTTATGAATTTATATTTAAATTCATAGAATCATAAAAAATCTGCAGCACATTACAGTCCTTTCGGCCCACAATGTTGTGCCGCCCATGTAACCTACTCTAGTAGCTGCCTAGGATTCCCCTACTGCACAGAGCCCTCTATTTCTCTAAGCTCCACGTACCTAAGAGTCTCTTAAAAGACCCTATTGTATTGGTCTCCATCACTTATGCTGGCAGATTTTATTGTACTTTATTTTTCTGTAAATGCCTGCAAGAAAATGAATCTCAAGGTAGCATGTGGTGACATATGTGTACTTCGATAATAAATTTACTTTGAACTTTGACCTTTGCTGGATTTATTTTATATATTTATAGAAATACAGTGTGGTCCTTCGAGCTGATGCGCCCAGAAGCCATTGATTTAACCCTAGCCTTATCTTGGGACAATTTACAATGACTAATTAACCTACCAACTGGTATGCCTTCGAACAGTGGGCTGAAGCCAGAGCATCCAGAGGAAGCCCACAGGGGTGAGAGGAGAACATATAAACTCCTTACAGACGGCAGCGGGATTGGTTTTCACCTGAGGAAAGACTTGTCATAAGTGAGTAAGAGCAGCTGGCAGAGAAGGGGCTGCCGAGTGACAACAGGACTGCAGGCATTCTGTTCAGCTGCACAATGATGCCGCATCTCGGGGACCTCCAAAGTGCTGCATTCTCCAAAAAACAGCAACAGAAGCCATAAGATGTGCATCCAGGGCCCCACTGTGTGGGGTTGCAAAGAGATTAGAAGGAAGTGTCTTTATCATGGTACACGCCTCAGCCCACAGCATCACCAAACACCAGTTTCAACTCATTCAATACAGATCGCATTTTACTTCCCCAACTCCCTTCAGCTGCACACTGACTTGTGTAATAGGGGCTTGTGTGAGCCATACGCAGCCATCTGCAAGACTGGCTTTTGATAGGGAGCAGGGTTTGGGAGTTGGAACCCAAGAGAACCTCATTCTAACGTGTGCACACCGATTGCTATTTCTCCACTGTCTCCTGAGTTCATCAGGACAACTGTGCCCTGTATGAAACCCTAGCTGCTGTCTTCTGAATGATGCCTCCAAGTTTGTCATGGGGCATTAACGAGCCAATGGCTTGCTTGCTTGCTAACATCAGTTTTGTTTGTATCTCTCCTGTGGGGCAGTTAGCGTGATTCTATTGTAGCCCAGGGCTTTGGAGCTTAGAGTTCAATTCTGGTGCTTTCTGGAACGAGTTTGTACATTCTCCCTGTGCTCCTGTTTCCTTCCACAGTCCAAAGAAGTACTGGTTAGTAGGTTAGTTGGCCATTGTAAATTGCCTTGTGATTAGGCAAGAGTTAAACAGGTGAGTTGCTGGCCAGCGTGGCACAGTGGGCCTGAAGGGTCTGTTCCATGCAGTATCTTGAAAATTTTTAAATAAATAATTAAGTTAAATTATCCATCATCAGCCATGTTTTGTTTGTCTGAAAGCAGTATTTGATACGTCTGTCTTCTGGTGTGAGCAGAAGGACAGAGGGTGGACAGTCATGAGTCAAAGGTTTGGCAGTGGCCAGGGAATCGTGAGTGAACGTGCAGATTCTTATATTGGGAGGACAGTTCATGGAGGGGAGGTCCAACAGTGGAGAAGCACTCTCAGGTTGCCCTGTGTGTATTGTTGGAGGTACACTATACTTCCACTAACCTGGTCACAAATCCAAGAACTTCTTCATTCCCACTACACTCTTCACAAGCTGGTAGCCATGATAAGAAAAATTTGTACGTTATCATCCAGCAACTACAAAATCCTCTAGATATCTTCAAGAAAGCCCTGCTTTGATCCCATGGCAAAGAGGTTGAGGATTGGGTTGAACCAGTGGCCAAAGCCTGGCATTCAGATCCAACTGTCTGGTACAACCCAGTGTAATGCCCTAAGTCTCCTGAAACTCCTGTTCAAGCATGTTAAGGAGATACTCATTCTCTGTCCATACAAGACCAAGGAACTGATGGCAGACTTCAGGAGAGGGCAACCAGAGGTCTGTGAGGAACAGAGATGGAGGGTTTCAGTAACTTTAAATTCCTGAGTGTCACTATCACACATGACCTGCCCCGGATCAATCATATAAATATAATTGTGAAGAAAGCATGACAGCACCTCTACTTCCTCAGGAGTCTGCAGAGATTTGGCATGTCATTCAAAACCTTGTCAAACTTCTGTAAATGTATGGTGGAAAGTGCACTGACTGGCTGCGTTATGTCCTGGAATGGGACAGCAATGTCTTTGAGTGGAAAATCCTACAAAAGGTAGTGGATTCAGCCCAGTACATCACGGGTAAAACCTTCCCATCTACACATCTACATGAAACATTGCCATAGAAAAGCAGCATCCATCATCAGAGATCCTCACCACCCAGGCCGTGCTCTCTTCTCACTGCTGGTATCAGGTAGAAGGTACAGGTGCCTCGGGACTCACACCACCAGGTTCAAGAACAGTTACTACCCCTCAACCATCAGGATCTTGACCAAAAGGGGATAACTACACTCATTTAAGGACTCTGTTATATTGATGCATGTATATTGTTATCTTAAGCTTGTTATTTATTGCTATTTATTTATATCTGAATTTGCACAGTTTGTTGTCCATTGATCCTGTTGCTCTACAGATCAGCTAAGTGTGCCCACAGATAAAGAATCTCAGAGCTGTATGTGGTGATATGCATGTACTCTGATAAAAATTTTATTTTGAATTTTGAATTTTGAAGAACAGGTGTGACCATCCGGAAATGCAGTAACACATTGAAATATATCATCTAATCCATTGACATATTTACAGCAATTCATCTCTCATCATTCCCAAATCCACCTACCTGCAGAACATACATCCAAGTGTTAGTATCAATAACAATAAGGTCAAAACCATACCAGCAATGCAAATAGCAACTGTTTTTTTTTCTTATAATTCTGCCACATCCTTTCTCTGGTGGTCAGGTATTCACATTTCCACGTTCTTATCACAAAAAAGACTGCAAACTCACTGTCGCATGTGCTGGACTGATGAAACATTGCACTCCCCCCACGCCGCCAGCACTCAAAACTCTCAAACCCATTTTCAGTACAACTTTCGCTCCTTTACATTAACTTCAAGTCGGAAAAAATAAATAACCTTACCCTGACCAGCTGCAACATGGAGATCAAAGTAGGCCATTTGGCCCCTCAGTCCTAGCTCTTCCTTTGTGCTTCATTACCCTATGAAACGGTTATTCCATACCTGCATTATGAACTCCTTTTAACCATTTAAAGTATTATACCCACCTTCTATGATTTTGTTTTAAGCGCATCATATATATCATTGTGTTTCAGAGCAGTGCAAAGATAAATGTCTATAATTGCTATTTAAGTATTTAAAATCTTAACAGTTTCAATATGAATAAAATAGCCAACTAATTATATTAGCTCTTACCTGGTACTTTAGCAAAATATCAGAATGTAGGGGATTCTACTAGTACAGTTTTTTTTCATCGGTCAAGTGTCTTCTATTAATGATTGGAACGGTTTTATTTTTGAAAAGAATGCCTCCACGGTACAAAATACATCAAAATAAAGATTGAAGCAATGTTTTTCCAATTCTTATATGGAAACTTGGCTGACAATCAGTTTGCCATTCGACAAGAAACTATGAGTGTGTTGGATTTAGGGAAGAATAGTTCCTGAGAACAAACCCAATAAAGTTGAGGGAGAAAAGATCTAGATTAATAAAGGCCTGATAATGTGTCTAAAGAACAATTAATTAATCAACGACCACGTCAGTAGTAAATATTGCACTAGTCAATGGAAGATAGCATGAAAGCCAATATTAGCCAACTTGTAGTTTAGTTCATCCTTAGATGCATTTGGCTCATTATGCCTTCCATCATTACAACATTGCCTAATATACTTACAAGGTATTTCAGTTCATAGAGTGTAATGGATAGCTGGGAGCAATTCCAAGGCTGCAATCTAATAAATAGCGTAATTAAAAATGAGAGCAAAGATTGTACATTTTATGTATTTCATTTAAACTGCGAACTCTGGGGGCAACTTTGGAATCATTTTGTCCTTTTATGTTACGTAGCACACCAGACTACAGCACAGAAATGGGCTCAACGCCATATTCTGAAGGAAAGTTAAGGAAGGGTAATAACAGCTGGCTCTTCCAATGCCAACATCTTGTTCAATCACTGAACTTCAGTAACTATTGCATGAAAAAAGTTAATGTGGGAAGGGAATATCTCTTATTCAGTGGCATTAATGTCCCTCCTAAATCAGACAGGTCTTGCATAAATATAACCTGTCCTAAGTCCCACAAGTTTCATCCTACCAACAAGCTTTAATCCTGAACCTTTAACATTCTTTGCTCTCATTTCCACATTAACTAGCATGGTGGTCTACTTGACCGTAATTAGCAAATGTATGGAATTAAGTCGTGCTGGATTTTAGGCTAAAACATTCTTCTCCAATTTCTAGTTTGCATGGTCTGTTTCCTTGGACTTGCCTGTTTGGGAAGTTGAAGAGAAGATTTAATTAGGTTCTTTTAAAGTTATGAAGTGGTTCAGCATGCTTGGAGCTCTGTTCTTCTGAAACTTCAGAACTAGCAGCATACATTGAAGATAATGGAGCCTAATGTAAATAAACAAGATTGCAAAAGGGTGAGCAACATATGGAACAGATTTCCAGCATCAGTAGCCAAAGAGGAAAGTTGAAAGGTTTTGTACAAGTCCCCAATATGTGCAGGGATTGTGGCTATTGTTTTTCATATGACATGAAGATACATAAAGAGAAAAAAATGGAATAATTGAATAGCTGGGAAAATACCCTGACAATCTTACCCTGTTCAAGTACTTTTTGGGATTAATATAACTGCATTTAAGAAAAACAAGCATTTAAATTTTTGCTATCATTGTCCCTGGGGTCATTGCTAAATGAATAAGTTCTCTAATCAGGTTCAATTATCATCTTGTAACACCGATCCTGTCTCGCTCCTAGTTTTCCTTTAATTTTTAAACAGGTAGCTCTGTTCAAATGATAAGTCAGTATCCTGAAAGGTCTGGTAAGGTGATGGCACATTCAATCACAGTGGCCACTCCGGGTCCAACTAAAGGTGTAATTACCTGTCTTTTATATCTTTTTTTGTTATCAGAGGACACAGCTGATTAACAAGAATATCAAGTACTGAAGGTCTACTCCATCAGCGAGTCGCTTGATAGCAACAAAGCTGGACTGATTATGTAGCATTGTCATGGCGTCTCCTGAACTTTTTGCGTACTGTTGTCATGCCAGGCTGGTGCATAATACAAAAAAAGGTGTGAGTGATTGCCTTGGATGCTTTTCTTGTGATGGCAAGACCCTGTTGGATATTGGTAATGTAGAATACTGCAAATCCAGTTCACTGGTTCATTTGCAAGTGTGATTGTGGGGGAACTGCATTGCCTCAGTTGTGGCAATGACTAGGCCTCAGGCAGCAGAGTCGCCTGTTGCAGCTGTCCAGGAGAGAAGACACTGAGTTGATATAAGAGAAAGCAGAGACCTCTGTGGGTGCACTGGAGTCCATGCTGGGTTAGGGAGGGCTGGCCACTCCCTTCAGTGCTTTCCTCCAATGTTTGCTTGGTGCTGCTCTCCAGTGTTCGCTCGGTGCTGCTCTCCAGTGTTCGCTCAGTGCTGCTCTCCAGTGTTCGCTCAGTGCTGCTCTCCAGTGTTTGCTCAGTGCTGCTCTCCAGTGTTTGCTCAGTGCTGTCCTCCAGTGTTTGCTCAGTGCTGCCTTCCAGTGTTTGCTCAGTGCTGCCTTCCAGTGTTTTCTCAGTGCTGCCCTCCAGTGTTTGCTCAGTGCTGTCCTCCAGTGTTTGCTCAGTGCTGCCCTCCAGTGTTTGCTCAGTGCTGCTCTCCGGTGTTTGCTCAGTGCTGCCTTCCAGTGTTTGCTCAGTGCTGTTCTCTGGTGTTTGCTCAGTGCTGTCTTCCAGTGTTTGCTCAGTGATGCCTTCCAGTGTTTGCTCAGTGATGCCTTCCAGTGTTTGCTCAGTGATGCCTTCCAGTGTTTGCTCAGTGCTGCTCTCCAGTGTTTGCTCAGTGCTGCTCTCCGGTGTTTGCTCAGTGCTGCCTTCCAGTGTTTGCTCAGTGATGCCTTCCAGTGTTTGCTCAGTGATGCCTTCCAGTGTTTGCTCAGTGCTGCTCTCCAGTGTTTGCTCAGTGATGCCTTCCAGTGATTGCTCAGTGCTTCCCTCCAGTGTTTGCTCAATGCTGCCCTCCAGTGTTTGCTCAGTGATGCCTTCCAGTGTTTGCTCAGTGATGCCTTCCAGTGTTTGCTCAGTGCTGCTCTCCAGTGTTTGCTCAGTGCTGCCTTCCAGTGTTCACTTGATGGAAAACAAACTGTACTAGAACAACATTTTTCGCACCATCATGCCATTCAGGGAGTTGGATTATATGTTTTTTGTTACAGTATGTTTTCTGCTATTGTAACCGTATGTGTGCTGTGCACTGTGAGCTGTTGGTAATGCGTTTTGCACCATGGCCCTGGAGGAATGCTGTTTTGTTTGGATATATTCATGCATGGTTGAATGATGATTAAATACGAAGTTGAACTTGAAACACTCATACTGTTTACCTTCACAGAAGGTCAATTAAGTATTCCTAGCATTTTCAGATTTACAGCATCTACAGTACTTGTATTTGAAATGAAATTGCTGGAAAATCCTTCCCTGAAAATGTGATTTGCAGCAGCATAACGCTGATTGTGGTATTGAAAAAATAATAGCCATTCATAAGGCACTGTCATCAGCTTGACTCAAACAGCAGTATTTTTCCTTTGAAGTCAGAAAGTAGACAGTGCAAGATTTATTTATTTACTTATTTATTTATTAAGATAAAATGTGGAATAGGCCTTCTAGCCCTTTCAGCTGCGATGCCCAGCAATCCCCAATTTAACCCAAGCCTAAATCATGGGACAATTTCCAATTACCAATTAACCTAATGACCAGTACATCTTTGGACTGTGGGAGGAAACCAGAGCACCTGGAGAAAACCCACACATTCCACAGGTGAGGACATACAGACTCCTTACAGAATTTATCTCTGAACTCCTTAACCCTGAGCTGTAAGTGTCGTGCTAATCGCTATGCCCATGGACTCTAGCTTCTGAGAGCACGATCAAGACAATTTTGTTAATCCTTTACAAAGGAAAAGCTATCTGCAATAATAAAACCTCACTTGCTTGTTAAGGCACAGAAGGTGACTATAGGAGTGATTGCTAGTTCAAAGAAATCTATGTAATAGCTATTGCGGATTTGGGAAACCATGCAATATGTCTTCTAGGTGATAGAGGACTGTCACTTAATATGCAATATATAACAACCAAAGGCATGCCAGGCCCACATTTAACATGGAATATCAAATAGTCAGTGGAGGACCCAGTGCTTGTAGAATAGGATATATAATCTCTGATGGTGATTTGGGTGCTCAATTAACTAAGGATATTTACCACAAGATAGCAATTGACAATATTGGATGGGATCCCAGTCAGTGCAGGGTAGTTAACATAGAATAAACATTGGCCAAAACAGGACTGAATGTTAATGCACAGAACTTAGCAAGTGAAATACAATGGGTGATGGAGGATCAAGTGCAAAGCTAATGCAGCCTTCATTATTGGTGGTAATGGACCATGCACCTGATCATTGTGTGTGTGTGTGTGTGTGTGTGTGTGTGTGTGTGTGTGTGTGTGTGTGTGTGTGTGTGTGTGTGTGTGTGTGTGTGTGTGTGTGTGTGTGTTTGTGTGTGTGTGTGTGTGTGTGTGTAAGGTAGCCTGTCCAATCCCAGCTATTTATATCAAAGGTAAAGGAACTAGCTCTCCAGAGTTCTCTCAGCTTGGGTCAAAACCTAACACCAAGACATAAGTTTAAAGCTGGGGTCCCCACCCTGGGTTCCATGAACCCCTTGCTTGATGGCATTGGTACATGGCATAAAAAAGGTTAAAAACCCTTGGCTTAAAGGGTGAGCCATTTCATTCTTGATGCCTTCACACTGAGGACATCCCTTATTGTGTTGTGTGGCATTGCAAATGTACTAAATGGGATAGGTGTAGAACTGGCTCAAAAGTAGGGATTCATGAGGTACTAAGGGCCATCAAGGGCAGCAGAAGTGTGCACCATGCAACTTGTAACCTAATGGCCAGTGTATCGCTCACTCTGCCATTCCTGTCACAAAAGAACAACTCTGGTTCAATGAGGGATGAAGATGAGCTTGCTAAAAGCAGTACCAGGCATAGCTAAATGATACAATACATATTCATGCTAAACAAAACAAAGAATGGAATAGACAGAGCTAAGCAAACTCGCAATCAATAGATGAGATTAAAGGACTACAGTCCACACATCCAGTCATGAATGGTGGTAGAAATTAAAGTTCATGCAATGAGAAAGCTCCAACAACACCCCAATCCTCAATGGCAGAGTGCAGATCATTAATGCCGAAGAAAAGGCTGAAGTATTTGCAGCTCTATTCAGCCAGTGGACACCAATAACTTATCCACCTTTGCTTTCTCCTGAGATTCCCCCACTGTCACAGAAATCCACCATGCAGTTCAATTCATTCTGTGCTATTTGAAGAAATGACTGACATTGACAATGACTGCAAAGGCTGTGAGTCCATTAACAGTTCTGAATTCCAGAACAAACTGCTCCTCTAGCCAAGCAGTCATAACACAGTACAATGCTAGCATCAGTCTGAGGATATCCAGCTTTCCAAATGTGGGATTTATCAGGCAGGCTAATCAGCCAACATTCAATGATGAGCAAAGTGAAGGAAGGTGTCATATAAACGTGCTATCAAGCAGACCCTATTCATTAACAATCTACTCACATGCCTACTTTGGGCTTTGTCAGAAATACCGTAGAAGGCTCAAGACTATGCCAGCTATGTTCAAACACAGACCTATGAGATGAATTCTGAAAGTGTGGCATCAAGGCATCTTTAACTAATTGTGGCATCAACGTGCCCTGGTAAACTGAAGTCAATGGACATAGAAGAGAAAACACTCTAGTGATAAGTCACAGCTCACAAGAAGTAAAGTTGCTGTGGTTGCGGGCTCCAGAACATCACTGCATGTGTTCCTCCAAGCAATGTCCTCGGCCCAGCTGTTAGAAGTCACACTGTTCATTGATGACTATGTAATATTCAAATCCATTTGCAAATCTTCAGCAAAATGAAGCAGCCCATCCTTGTGCACAGAAAGACCTGGACAACATTCGGGCATGGTTGATTATTGACAAGTAATCCTCATGTCACAGTGATGCTGGACAATGACCACATGAGACAGGAGCTGGCCAACATTGACTGCAAGGGAACACTAGCAGGAATGACAGAAGAGTAGCAATGACTAGAGTTTCTGAGAGTAATTCAAAAGATGCAGGAATGGTTCATCCCAAAGAAGAAAAATCCTAAAGGGAGGATGAGGCAACCATGACAGACAAGGGAAGTCAAAGACAACATAAAGGAAAAGGGGAGGGCATACAATAAAGCAAAAAAATAGTAGAAAACCATAGGATTGAGAAGCTTTTAAAAAACCTACAAAAGACAACTAAAATAATAAGAGAAAAGATAAGATATGAAGTTAAGCTAGCAAATAATATAAAAGAAGATACTGAAAGTATTTTCAGGTAAAGAGTAAGAGAGGCAAAACTGGACATTGGACTACTAAGATATGATGCTGGAGAGGTAGTAATGGAGAATAAAGAAATTGCATCATTCCTCACTGTGGAAGACACCAAAAACATGTCAGAAATTTAAGAGGCTGGGGCAGAAGTGAGAGTGGTCATTATTACTGAAGCGAAAAACTTTGGGAAACTAAAAAGTCTGAAGGCAGATAAGTCACCAGGACAAAGTAGACTACCCTCCGGGGTTCTGAAAGAGGTAACTGAAGAGATTTTGGAGACAGTAGTGATCTTTCAAGAATTACTGGATTATGGAATGGTTCTGGAGAACTGGAGCTGCTAAACAAGATAAGAGCCTATGGTATTACAGAAATAGTATTAGTATTGACAGAAAATTGGCTGACTGACAAAAAGGCAAGGAGTGGGAATAAAGAGGGCCTTTCCTGGTTGGTTGCCAGTGACTAGTGGTGTTCTGCAGGGGTCTGTGCTGGGTTAGCTACTTTTCATGGTATAGCTGGATGATGGAATGGATGGTTTTAGGGGCAAGTATGTTTATGATACAACTTGCAGGCTGTAAGGAAGGCAAATGCAATGCTGGGTTTCATTTCTAGAGGACAAGAATATAAAAGAAAGGATGTAATACTTTGGCTTTATAAGGAATTGGTCAGAACACATTTGGAGTACTGTGAGCAGTTTCCAGTCCCATATCTAAGAAAGGACGTGCTGGCATTGGCATCAATCCATTGGACATTTACACGAATGATGACTGGAATGAAAGGGTTAACATATGAGGAGCATTTGATGGCTCCAGGCTTGTACTTGCTGGAGTTTAGAAGAATGAGTGGAGAGCTCCTAACATACTAAATATTGAAAGGCCCAGTTAGAGTGGATGTGGCAAGGATGTTTCCAATAGTGCAAGATTGTAGGAGCAAAGGGCACAGCCTCAGAATAGAAGAAGCTCCCCTTAGAACAGAAATGAGGAAGACTTTCATTCACCAGACGGTGGTGAATCTGTAGAATTCATTGCTGCAGATGACTGGGAAGTTCCAAGTTGATGGGTATATTGAAAGCGGATGAGTTAAGTTCTTATCCTGGGGTTGAGAGGGAAAATAAATCAGCCATGATCAAATGGCGGTGCAGTCCTGTTGGGCTGAATGGCCTAATTCTTCTCCTATGTCCTATGGTTATATGGTCTTACAAATAAAAGAGAATCTTTCAGCTACTCTTAACAGTGCATGGCAAGTCCACCACTGTCTATACCCTTATACCCTGGGCTCACTGTTGACTAAAAACACAAATGGACCAACTTCATAAAGAAAACAGCTGAGGAACAGGTCAGAGGCTGGGTACTCTGTGGCAAAAGATGCACCTCCTTTCTACCATCTGCTAGGCACAAGTCAGGGATGTGACTCCCCGCTTGCCTAGCAGAGGGCAGCTTCAGTAACAATCAAAAAGCTTGACACGCCAAGCAGACAGTTTGACTGGCACTCTGATGGACAGCAGTTGCATTCAGCACCGAAGTCCAGCATGGTTACTTGCATACAATTCTCCAAGAGCCCTTCACATGAGCTCCCCTACATACCACCATGAAGGACAAGGGCAACAGAGGCATGGGAACACTACCTGCAGCTGCTCCTCCAAATAGTGCACAGATTCGCCAGGAAACATGTTACCATTCCTTCATCCTATCAAACATTGAAAGATAGAGTGGATCTGGAGAAGCTGTTTGCTATGGTCAGGGGAAGTAGAGTCTGTGTGGACAGAACTGAGGAACAGTAAGGGCAAAAGGACCCAAATGGGTGTTGTCTACAGGCCACCAAACAGTAGCATGGATATTGGGTGCAAGTTGAATAGGGAGTTAACATTGGCATGTGGCAAAGGTAATGTCGCAGTAGTTATGGGGGATTTCAACATGCAGGTGAACTGTGAGAATCAGATTGGTGCTGGATCACAGGATAGGGAGTTTGTAGAGTGCCTACGGGATGCATTCCTGGAACAGCTTATACGAGAGCCGACGAGGGACAAGACTATTCTGGACTTAGTGTTATGTAATGAACAGGATTTGATTAGCAATCTTGCAGTAAAGGAGCCATTAGGAGGTAGTGATCATAATATGATAAGTTTTTATCTGCAATTTGAGAAGGACAAGGGCAGATCGGAGGTGTCAATGTTGCAGATGAACAGGGGAAACTATGGAGCCATGAGGGAGGAGCTGGCCAAAGTTGACTGGATGGATAGCCTAGCAGAAAAGACAATGGAACAGCAATGGCAGGTATTCTTGGGAATAATGCACAAGGTGCAAAATCAGTTCATCCCCCAGAGAAAGAAGGATTCAAAGGGGGAAAGGGGCCACAGTGGTTGACAAAGGAAGTCAGAGATTGCATAGCATTAAAAAAAAAGGAAGTATGACAGAGCTAAGGTGAGTGGGAGGACAGATGATTGGGAAGTTTTTAAGGAACAACAGAACTTAACTAAAAAGGCAATATGGGGAGAAAAAATGAGGTATGAACGCAAGCTAGCCAGGAATATAAAGGAAGATAGAAAAAGCTTTTTTAGGTATGTGAAGAGAAAGAAGATAGTTCAGAACAATGTTGGGCCCTTGAAGAATGAATTGGGTGAAATTGTTATGGGAAACTGAGAAATGGCAGAAGAATTTAATGAGTACTTTAGATCTGTTTTCACTAAGGAAGACACAAGCAATCTCCCAGATGTATGGATGGGCCAAGGACATAGGGTAACAGAGGAAATGAAACAGATTGACATTAGTTCCTAAGGATTGGAGAATGGCTAATGTTATCCCACTTTTTAAGAAAGGAGGGAGGGAGAAAACAGAGAACTATCAACCTGTCAGCCTGACATCGGCGGTGGGGAAGATGCTAGAGTCCATTATTAAGGATGAAATAGTGGCATATCTAGATAGCAGTGATAGGATTGGGCCGAGCCAGCATGGATTTACCAAGGGTAAATCATGCTTGACTAATCTGTTGGAGTTTTTTGAGGATGTAACCAGGAAGTTAGATGGGGGAGATCCAGTGGATGTAGTGTACCTTGATTTTCAGAAGGCATTTGATAAGGTCCCACATAGGAGATTGGTGGGTAAAATCAAAGCTCAGGGCATCGGGGGGGAAGACATTGACATGGATAGAAAACTGGTTGGCAGATAGAAAGCAAAGGGTAGCGGTGAATGGGTGTTTCTGGAATGGCAGGTGGTGACTAGTGGGGTGCCACAGGGCTTGGTATTGGGACCACAGCTGTTTACAATTTATGTCAACGATTTGGATGAAGGCATTGAGAATAAAATCAGCAAATTTGCTGATGATACTAAGCTGAGTGGCAGTGTGACGTGATGAGAATGTTAGGAGAATTCAGGGTGACTTGGATAGGCTGGGTGAGTGGGCAGATACTTGGCAGATGACGTTTAATGTGAATAAGTGTGAGGTTATCCACTTTGGGAGTAAGAACAGGAAGGCAGATTATTATCTGAATGGTGTAGAGTTAGGTAAGGGTGAAATACAAAGAGATCTAGGAGTCCTTGTTCATCAGTCACTGAAGGTGAATGAGCAAGTACAGCAGGCAGTGAAGAAGGCTAATGGAATGTTGGCCTTTATTACAAGGGGAATTGAGTACAAGAACAAGGAAATCCTCTTGCATTTGTACAGAGCCCTGGTGAGACCACACCTGGAGTATTGTGTACAGTTTTGGTCTCCAGGGTTAAGGAAGGACATCCTGGCTGTAGAGGAAGTGCAGCGTAGATTCACGAGGTTAATTCCTGGGATGTCTGGACTGTCTTACGCAGAGAGGTTAGAGAGACTGGGCTTGTACACGCTGGAATTAAGGAGATTGAGAGGGGATCTGATTGAAACACAGCCTCAGGATAGAGGGACGTCCAATTAGAATGGAGATGAGGAGGAATTTCTTTAGCCAGAGGTCAGGAATCTGTGGAATTCATTGCCACAGGTGGCTGTGAAGGGCAAGCCATTGGGTATGTCTTAGTTGGAGGTTGATAGTTAGTCAGGACATGGAAGCTCATGGGGTGAAGGCAGATGAATGGGGTTGAGAGGGAAATGGATGTTGTGTAATAAAGTAGTGGAGCAGACTCCACAGGCCAAATGACTTAATTTCTCCAAGTCTTCTGGTCTTATGGCCTTCATTGCTATTGAATACATCCAGGAACTACTGGGCAGCACTGCGGGAGCACCTTGACCAGAGGAACTACAGCAAGTTCAAGAAGGAAGTTCACCACCGCCTCTTCAAAGATGATTAGAAACAGGCCATGGATACTGGCTTTGTGAGTGTAGCCCTGATTCTGATTTTTTTTTTGGTCTGGAATGTAAGGATAAACTGTTTGAGGAGACTGTGTTTGAAGTGTTTTCCCATCCAGCTCTCCGTCCTACAGCAGAAACGTTCCTTCATGTTACTTGTTTATCCATTATGCAATTTGGATCACTTTAAATTTAATTTGAGCTCCTCTAGTCCCAGGCTTTCGAAGCAATGTACAACAATTTTCTTTTAGGCAGAAATGACAAGGCAGTGAGTGGTCATGACATTTATCTGCCACAGACCAATGGCAAAGCTCCTTTATACATGAATACATCACATATTCACCTAAAATTCACATAAGAGCTTTTAGAGAGGGAAGAGTTCTGGACACTACTCAGGGTATGAATTTAAGTGCATAAGAGTGTTATCTTCCCTGTAAGCCTCCAGCAAATAAATATTTATCAGTGTGACATAAGCAAATATTAGATTATATTCCAATCGATTTCCCTCTCGACATGTTCTATGGCAACTATGTCTGCATTATATAACAGATGGCTGGATTGTTTAATAAGGCTTTAAAATTATAGTTAAATATGGTTATAAGCTTGAATATGTTCCTAAACCATACCTACCATTGTAGACTTAACTCTGCTGCTATCAAGCTGATTGGCTTTAGATGCTTAGAGACTTGTGCACATGACAATAAACTTGATGCTCCAATAGGGCTTCTGCATCCATTGCAGCAATTCTGGAGTGAGAGAGATTGTTCTGCTGAATGATACGTTGAACTGCCTACTCACAAAAACACTGACTATCTCATAGCACTTTGCTTGATTCCTCGCCCAGCATTCCTCCCTCAGCCAACATTCTTGTAAAGTGCACCATCAAAGAATGGTCACCATATCTGCCTATGCAACAACAATTGGTTTGGGGAAAAAAATCTCTTTTAACCAAACACTAAAATTACATAAATACCTATTACTGTAGACAGATAATTGCCTTACTTGCAGTTGGAGTTCTTGTTTTTTTCTGTGGTTTAGCCAATGTTCCAACAATGCCCTTCCTGAGTCCAAATTGTTTTGTGATACAAGTAAAGATATTGAACGTTATTATGCCATTGAACCAGAGTTTTAGTCGGGTCACCGATAAGAGAGGATTAAATGAAAAGTAACTCGTTGGTCCATATGTGTGTGGTGTGGAGTCAATAATGGATATCTGGCAACAATTACAAGGCTCTAGTCTAATTGAAGGGTGCAATGACATGACATATTTCCTGACCAAGACTTGAACAGTTTATAATCGTGCTGTGAAGCCACAAGATTACATCACTGTCTTGAAATCACTTCAGGTGATTCTCTCTCTCTCTCTCTCTCTCTCTCTCTCTCTCTCTCCCCCCTCTCTCTCTCTCCCCCCTCTCTCTCTCCCCCTCTCTCTCTCTCCCCCTCTCTCTCTCCCCCCCCTCTCTCTCTCTCTCCCCCCTCTCTCTCTCTCCCCCTCTCTCTCTCTCCCCCCTCTCTCTCTCTCCCCCCTCTCTCTCTCTCTCTCTCCCTCTCCCTCTCTCTCTACCTCTCTCCCTCTCTCTCTCTACCTCTCGCTGTCTCTGCCTCTCACTCTGTTTAACAAGTTGCTTTCACTCAGCGGTAATTGTATTTAATGTCAGCCAGTTATCAAATATGTTTAATGAAAATTAAACACATTTGCCTATTGTATCTCAAAGGTACATTGTTCACATTAAGAGGTATCTTGCACTGGTGTTTACTGCCCATCTCTACTTCCTCTGAAAGGGTAGAACTTAGTGGAAGTTGGAAATGAACTACTTCAGGGGATGCGGGGCGGGAATGTATCTTTCACCTTGGGATCTTCTTCCCAAGAGGGATTTTGCCTTCTATTTTCTTCTCAGTGACACCAACCATATTTATACACAAATTATTTTTTTAAAACTTATATTAAATTCCTGTGGTAATATTTAAACTCCAAATTGTCCTAGTATTAATCAATGCCCATGCATTACAGCATTGTACCTAAAGGTCGAAATAACGTATCTAGATTATTAACTGTGTCATGCTTCTCCAAGAGATGACTAGCGTTCCCGTCCATAGGTATGGTTAATAAAATTAACTAAGTGTAACTGTCAGCACCTTCCAAACTGCAGCCGATATTATTTTCCGTGTCCAAGTCTTAATTTATTTTTCCCGCGTTGAAAATTAACACCTTGGGCCCCGTGTGCTTTGTTTGGGGGCGTATGTGTAATCACCTCCGTGGTAAAAATAACGGGGCTAATGAACTACTACTTGAAAAACTCTGCGGGTCGTGTATCAGCTATTGGAGGAAAGGAATTGGCGATGTTTCGGGACGAAGTCCAGCAACAGGACTTCAAGATTCCAGCATCTCGCAGTCCCTTGTCTCTCCTTAAAGGGTGTCGTGTTGTCTAGGGAGATTTGCGGCGCTACCCCACTCCTCTGTTCCTGAAGAGTGTCCCACACACCAGATCTCGGTGCATCATTCCACAGCTCAGACATAAAGAATGAGCATCGACAGGATTCCTTTCCCAATCCCGCAAAACACACGCATACATACACAAAGTGCTGGAGGAACTCAGCAGGCCAGGCAGCATCTATGGAGGGAAATTACCATTCGACGTTCCGGACCTAGAAACGCCGACTGTTCGTTTCTGCGGAGTTCCATTTTGTGCAAGTTGCTTAAGACTCCCAGCATCTGCAGAATCTCTTGTATCTTCACAAACCCGCAATGATCAACCAGGATCGCCAGACGGCGACGGGGCCAGGGCAGTTCTTAGCTTGGCCTTCACCCTTCCCGTTACCTCCCACCCCCACGACTCGGATGCTAATCGTAACGACCGAGTCAAACTCAAGACTGGATCAGCCTCTGGTGCTGGGGAACCCTGCGGAGCTGGGAGGTGACCAGTTGCACGTTACGTTACAAACAACTGTTGTATCAGTTCATCCGACTTCGTCCTGATTCTTCCTATAATTACCAGTCCCAATATTCCCCTAACAAAGGGTCTCGACCTGGAGACGGTTTCCCTCTCCACCGATGCCGCCTGGCCTGTTGAGTCTCGACTGTCCTCAATTTCAGATTCCCGGATCTGCAGGGTTATTTTTTATATATACTTGCCCCAACCTTACTTCATTTTCAACGTGCTGAGGTATATTGTTTCCTGTAGTGGGTGAGTCGAGGGCACAGCCTTAGAATAGTAGGACATCCCTTTGGATCAGAGATGAGCAGGAATTTCTTTAGCCAAGAGGGTGGTGAATCTGTGGAATTCATTGCCACAAGCGGTTGTGGAGAGCAAGTCATTTGGTATATTTAAAACAAAATAGGTGCTTGATTAGTAAGAACTTCAAAGGTTGCGGGGAGAAGACAGGAGCATGGGGATGAGAGGGATAATAAATCAGCCATGATGGAATGGCGGAACAGACTCGATGGGCTGAACTACCTAATTGTGCTCCTGTGTCTTATAATCTTACGGGACGGCTGATTCCTAACTTTGGAGACTTGGCGTTCTGGAAGGCAGTGCATTTATAGGAGGATTTCTGGGTGCCGAAGCTTTCGGGAGACGGCGTTGGTGCGAAGGGTCGAGCGGGTAGCAGTTTGTAGTTAGCAGTCACGGCGTCGGGGAGCACCGAGACCATACGGATGTCGGTCCACAGATGGTGGCATTGAGGAACTAATAGCCTGTGACGATTTGTGGAAAGCGGGGCTCCTTAATTAAGAGTCAGCGCTACATTTGGCAGAGAGAATAAAAAATGAACCGTTTTATTTTAATGAGGCTTCGGACTCCAGATCATTTGTCATGTGTGAGGGGCTTCAATAAGGGATAAGAAATGGATTGTATTTCCTGGGCCACGTTAAACTGCGCGCAGGATTTCGGAACTAAATCTTAGCACGCTTCCCTTTCGCCATGAAAACCAATAAAGAACTTAAAAGATGTTAAAAACTAAATTTCCCGGTAACATGGAGAGGAAATTCGCACCAGATCGCAGCTCACTAACGTCTCATTCTCCAGGGACGGGTTTTAATCAGAATCTGTTCGTTAGCTCGAAGACACGCTGCGATATTAGTTACGATCTCATATTTGATCTCTTTCCAATCGAATCATGGGTTCAAGAGATATCGGGTTCCAGAATGGACTGTCAGTAAAAGTGATTTCTTTATCACAGCGGAAGGCTGACGGGTCAGGGGTCCGAACCGAACCCACCCTACCGGCCTGTACAAGCTGCCAGTGTCACTTTGGCTGAAATATATCGACCCGCCTGTGCCCGGCCATGCGTTGATCCCCGTGCAATGACCGACTACTTGCGAGGGGATCTGTCAGGCGTCTGACAATTTCCACCATGCGCTTATCCATTTTCTACATATCTAGCTGGCTTTCAGTCAACCGACATATTTAGCCTCATATATAGAGCAGTTATCTATTTATCTATCCATCTATTTGCTTATCTTTGTACGTTTAATTAGTTTGCATAATTAATCATTTATATTATAATTATTTATTAACATTTAGAGATGTCATAAGCGGTTATTTATACAGGTACATTAATATGTAGCTCTGCATTGTTTCGTTTACCTCTTTATCTTCCTGTGCATTTCAGTATTTAACAAAGATCACAGTCGTTTTGTCAAAGTTGCAAATGATGCAGCAAAACTATCCTGAAAGTCTGAGAGACATGATTCCCCCACGCCAGGTTACGGTTGCCCACACTTGGTGCCTCTTTCTGCCTGCGAGCTGGGACCCTGTCCTCTGTCCCACCGAGCCACTTAACACTCCCTGCCCCGTACCCCGAAGAACACAATCACCGCACCCGGGAGGAATTATAAATTAAAACCGCCGTAGCGAAGAGACTCACCGGTGTTCAGCTCTGCCCACCCGAGGGTGACTATACATCCGAATCTCATGTACAGGGCCAGCGTATCTGCCCAGGAAGCCATCGCTGAGACGGCAGAGCAAGGGAGCGAGGGGAGGGCTATGCGGGGCAGGTAGCGGAGAGGCACCAATCCGGCTGGGGAGGTCAGGTTTCCAGCTCGGTGTTACCTCTCAGCCCTCTGATCCCTAACTCCAGCTGTACCTAAGGACAGCCTGGGGGAGTGGGAGGGAGAGAGCGAGCGAGCCAGCGAAGAAGGATCCTATTACTGGGAGCATGTGACAGGAAGCCTGGCTCTAAACCTGCTTGAAAAAGACTCTAAGCCGCAAACGAACCCACGCTATGGGCTCCGTCTGCACCTGGGAGCGATCTTCAGCGTCCAACTGAGATCCCTTCTCTCACTTAGGAACTAAAACCCAATAAAATCGTACCGTGCACTCTCTCCAGCCCTCAATTACAACAAAAGTATTCATACCCAGAGCCTTTTGAACGAGAGGGTTTGTGTCATCGCACGCAAAGCTTCGCCGGCAAAAGAGTATTTTCTGGCGTAACTCAGGGAGTGTAAAGCAAGATCCCACAGGCAGTGAATTCAATCAGACAGGAGGTACAGGAACTTGGAAGTCCCGCACCACCAGGTACAGAAGCAGCTGCGTTCCTGCTCCGGCTGGTTGCAAACCGGACCTGCTCATCCCTAATGCTATCTGAACACCTCTCTTGCAATAGTCTCTGCGTCTTCTTTTCTGCACTAAGATCTTGTTTTTCCTCTCTCTTCACTGCCTTGTATAACTTGTGCACAATTTGCATTCTGTGTGCTGTCTGTGCCTACGTGCCTGTGATACCGCGGCGAGCGAGTTTTTCAATGTACCTGTAGCTCAGCGCACTTGTGCACGACAATAAACCCGATGTGAAATCATGTCGTAGGCTGATACTGCCCGGAGATCGGGCAGACATCTCCTGGTCTTCTCTGAAATGACGACGGGGGTTGTTATGTATCCATGAGAGGGGAAACAGGCGACCTTAGCTGAAGGTCTGACTGAAAACCAGGGTGTCAAGAATCAAGGCTGGGAGCAGGAGTATCAACGAAACCGAGCTTGTTGATAATATTGAGACCATAAGAGACACTGGAACAGAATAAGGCTATTCGGCCCATCGAGTGTGCCTGCAACTCCATCATGGATGATTTTTATTATCCTCTCAACCCCATCTTTTAAAGTTTCATTTCAGATGTGCTTTCATATTTCATCTCAAGGAGAAATATATTTTGTCTGAAGACAAGTAAATCTCCAGTAAACTTCGTTTGGAGCTGGTTTGTAACCATATCAGATACTGTGGATTACAAGAGACCCAGTTCAAAGCTGAAAGGACCTATCAGACTGCTGTGTCCATGGAGCACAGAGGAGTCCCAGAGTGCACGCCTTTCCTGTTCTCTGACTCGACAGGAGATCCTTCAACAATCTGCAATTCCCTTTTTTTTAGTAAAATGGTTGACAGATTACCTTTTCCCAACATCTCCCAACCCACTACCTGCATATTACAACTCACCAATCCAACCATAACCCAAATGTTGCTTCTGAAGTCGCCCATCTCTTTTAACTATCCAGTTCCCTCTCTACAACAGGTTGATCTTGGCAACATCTATGCACCAGGTCCATATTCTATTTATGTAGCTATCCATGTGACCTGATGAATGATCCGACCTGAAACATCAGCTTTTTGTTCTTCTCCATGGATGCTGCCTGACTTGCTGAGTTCCTCCAGCTATTGTATGTGTTCCTCAAGATTTCCAGCATCTCGGAATCTCTTGTGTTTAAGATTTAATTCACAGTTCTTGTCCCTGCTGGACGACAATATGGAGAAAAGTGTTCCAGCATAAACTCATGCCTTCACCTTTTTCAAAAAATATCCTGCTTTAAAGGGTCTTAGAGAAATACCCCCGAGAACCAGGCCATTCAACCCAACTCATCCATGCTGAACAAGATGCCCATCTAAGCTAGTCCCATTTCCAACGTCTGCATCATATCCCTCTGAAACTTTTCTTTGATCTGTCTAGCTATCCAAATGTCTTTTAAATGTTGTTATTGTATTTGTGTCAACCACTACCTCTGGCAGCTCGTTCCATATATACACCATCTTCTGCATGAAGAAATTACCACCCAGGTCCCTTTTACATTCCACTCCCCCCCCCCCCCCACCACCATTCTTTTCAAAATGCAGCAAACGAATCCTTTACTGATGTAATCCTTGGCCTTTCTCTGACACCATCCCACACAAACCTTTCCACCTATTTATCTGTATCCTCGCCAGCATCCTTTCCGATACTTCCGAGTGGCATCACATTCCTCTTCTGAGCATTTCACTTAAACGTTCTACCCTCCACAAGCAGCTAGCCTCTGGAAATCCATTATCGAAGATAATATGTCATCAGCAAATCTGAGAATGTTTAAAGCCTCGACACAAAGGAACTTCTCCATCATCATCACTTAGTGCACGATTCATTAGTGCTCCCAGTGCAAGGTTAAATAAATCAAGGAACATGTGCATCCTTGTCTAGAAGCAGATGGCAATCCGATCAATTCTGTCAGGTTCATTCCCGCTCTAATGGTGTTCAGAGACTTGTTACGGAGGTTTCCTATTAGTCTGGTACATTCTCAGGCATACCTCACACCCTCAAGACATGTCCTGTCCCTTCACACCACAGACAGTGAAAGGTCTGCTTAAAATATATGAAACTGTTGTAGCAGCAGATGCTCCAGTACATAAATTTCTGCAAAACTTACTAACTCATCACAAGCAATTGATATAATCTTCCCGATCTAAACTTGAGTTGCCTTTCACGCTGCATCGTTTCTGTATCTATTTTCATTCTGTTCTGATTGCTTTAATAATTCCTATATTTGCCTCCTGAGCTGATTCTTTTTCTAATTGCTGCATTTACTCTCGTCTCCTTTGCGTGGAGTTTCGTTTTAAACTCTGCGTTTTGGAGACACCGACAAGATAGGGGGAGACAGTCACTTGCACCGTTCCAGTGCAGCGCCCTCTGCAGAGTACTTGACATCGACATAAAGTTGTCAAACAGTCGTATGCTGTCGGTGGCCACTCTATAACGCATCTCCTCTACCTCATACAGTGGAGGAATGAATTCTCATGGTCATCTGCAGTTGTAGCCCATCCATTGCCAGGTTTGGCATGTACATTCAGAGATGCTCTTCTGTACAACAACACACACAAAATGCTGGTGGAACACAGCAGACCAGGCAGCATCTATAGGGAGAAGCGCTGTAGACGTTTTGGGCCGAGACCCTTCCTCAGGACTAACAGAAAGGAAAGATAGTAAGAGATTTGAAAGTAGTGGGGGGAGGGGGAAATGCAAAATGATAGAAGAAGACCAGAGGGGGTGGGATGAAGCTAAGAGCTGGAAAGGTGATTGGCGAAAGTGATACAGAGCTGGAGAAGGGAAAGGATCATGGGATGGGAGGCCTCAGGAGGAAGAAGGGGGGGAGCACCAGAGGGAGATGGAGAACAGGCAAACAACTAAAAATGTCAGGGATGGGGTAAGAAGGGGAGGAGGGGCATTAACGAAAGTTAGAGAAGTCAATATTCAATACTCTTCTGTACAATACTGTTTTGATGCGTATTTACTTGAGTTACTGTTGCCCTCCTGTGAGATTGAACTAGTCTGGCCATTCTCCTCTGACCTTTCTCATTAACAAGGCACAGAACCAGTGCTCACTAGATATTTTTTCTAGTTTTGTACACTATTCTCCGTAAACTCGAGGTACTATCATATGTGAAAATCCCAAGAGACCAGTAGTTTCTATGACACTCTGGCACCAATATAATCATTCCAGAGTCAAAGTCACTAAGATCACATTTTTCACCAGTCTAATGTTTGTTTTGAAAAAAATGAAACTCCTGACCATATCTGCATGTTTTTATGGATTGAGTTGCAGCCACATGATTGGCTGATTGGATATGTATGTTAACGAGCAGGTGTACAGGGGTACTTAATCACTGAGCGTATTTCTTCAACCAATCAGATGAAAAGATTATGCAGGGGTAGAAATTCATCCTGTCACTTGCGTTACACAACTGGAGTGTAAGTGGTTGGGCATTTATGCGTTGCTTCTGAAATCCAATTCTGTTAACACAATTTGCCTGGAATTTGACGTAGTGACAAGGAAAGGAAGAGATGGTGTATGATTTACATGCCATGATGCTCCCACGTGATTGCTGCCTTTGTCCTACCGGGTAGTGGAAGTTATAGATGAATTAGAATCAACCATGGAGGTGTCCATTTATTCCAACTCAGCAATATTGCAGACAGCACCATAAGACCATAACACATAGCGACAAAATTAGGCCATTCACCCCATCAAGTCTGTTCTGCCATTCCAACATTGCTGAGTTATTATTCTTCTCAAGCCTTTCCTCCTGTCTTCTCCCTGTAACCTTTGATGCCCTGATTAATCAAGAAACTATCAACTTCTGTCTAAAATATACCCAATGACTTGGCCTGCACAGCCATCTGTGGCAATGAATTCCACAGATTCACCACCCACTGGCTTTATAAATTTTTCCTCAACTCTGTTCTAAATGGACATCCCTCTATTGTAAAGCTGTGCCCTCTGGTCCTAGACTCCCCTATATAGGAAACATCCTCTCCATATCCACACTGTCTAAGCCTTTCAACATTGCCTAAGCCTTTCAATATTCAATAGGTATCATTGAGATCCCCCTCATTCTTCTAAACTCCAGAAATTACAGGGCTGGAACCATCAAACACTCTTCATTCAGTACATTGCAACACACAAAATGCTGGAGAAAATCAGCAGGTTAGACAACATCTGTGGAAAAGAGTAAACAGTCAATATTTCGGGTCCAGACTCTTCCTCAGGACTGAGAAGGAAGGGGGAAGGTAGCAGAATAAAAGGGTGGGGGGAAGGGAAAGAGGCTAGCTGGAAGGTGATAGGTGAAGCCAGGTGTGTAGGGGAGATCAAGGGCTGGAGAAAAAATAATCCGATAGGAGAGAAGAGTGGACAATAGGAGAAAGTGGGGGGAGGAGGGAACCAAGAGAGAAGTGATAGGCATGTGAGAAGAAGTGAAAGGTCAGAGTGGGGGCATTAACCCTCTCACTCCAGGGATAATTCTCGACAACCTCCTCTGCATCTCTCCAAAGCCTGCACATCTTTTCTTTGACAAGGGGACCAAAACTGCTCACAATATTCCAAGTGCGGTCTGACCAATGCCTTATTAAGCCTCAGCATTACATTCTTATATTCTAGTCCTTTTGAAATGAATGCTAACATTGCATTTGCCTTCCTCACCACAGACTCAACCTGCAAGTTAACTTTTAGGTAGTCTTGCACGAGGACTCCCAAGTTCCTTTGCACCTCTGATTTTTAAACTTTCTCCACATTTAGAAAACAGTCCACACCTTTATTCCTTCCACCAAATTGCATGACTACGCATGTCCCTACACTAGTTTCCATCTACCACTTCTTCGCCCATTCTCCCAATCTGCCTAAATCCTTGTGCAAACACCCTGCTTCCTCAAAAATTCCTGCCCTGCCACCTAACTTCATATCATCTTCTACAAACTTAGCCACAAAACCATTAAAGTTTTCATCCAGATCATTAACTTGTAACATGAAAAGAAGCATTCCCAACACTGACCCTGCAGAACACCACTGGCAACCAACCAGAAAAGGCCTCCTTTATTCCCACTCTTTGCAAACTGCCAGTCAGCCAATCTTCTATCTATGCTAGTAACTTCCCTGTTATACCATGGGTTCTTAGCTTGTTGAGTAGCTTCATGTGTGGCACCTTCTGAAAATCTAAATAAACAACATCCATGGACTCTCCTTTGTTCATCCTGCCTATAATTTCTTCAAAAGAATTCTAATAGATCTGTCAGGCAAAATTTCCCCTGAAGGAAACCATGCTGACTTTGGCCTATTTTGTCATGTGCCTCCAAGTATCATGAAAACTCATCCTTAATAAGAGACTCTAACATCTTCCCAAGCATTAAAGTCAGGCTAACCGACCTATAATTTCCTTTCTTCTGCCTTGCTCCCATATAAAGAGTGAAGTGGAATTCGCAATCATTCTTGCCACCTTGTTTCCTGTTGTGTGGGAGTCTAGGATTAAGGGGCACACCTCAGAATACAAGTACATCCCTTTAAGAGGCCAGATCGTTGGGTGTATTTAAGGCAGAGATTGATAGGTTCTTGAAGGCCGGGAACTAGGGTTGAGGGGGAGATAGAAAAAAGGGATCACCCATGACTGGATGGCAGAGCAGACTCGATGGGCCAGATGGCCCAATTCTGTTCCTATGTCTTATGGTCTTTTAGTCTTATGGTCTTTAAAATGGAAGTGAGAAGGAATTTCTTTAGCCAAAGTGTGGTGGATCTGTGGAATTCATTGCCACAGATGGTTGCTGAGGCCAAGTCACTGGGTATATTTAAAACAGAGGTTGATAGCTTCTTGTTCAATAAGGGCATCAAAGACAGGAGAATAGGGTTGAGAGGTATAATCAATCAGCCACAATACAATGGCAGAGTAGACTTGATAGGCTGAGTTGTCCAATTCTGTTCCTATATCTTATGGTCTTATGGCCTTCTTAACAACTATCTCCAGATTTTATCACCCTCCTCCACACCAGAGGTAATTTAACTAATCTACTCACCTGCATGTCTGTGGGATAAAGCTGGAGCACCCCTGGAATAAACCCATGCAGTCAGAGGGAGAATATGCAAGCTCCACTCAGGAAGAAATGGTGATTGTCCAGCCATGGTTTCCAAGATTGTGAGGTAGCAGCTCCAGCAGTTGTGCCTGTAAGCCTTGGAGATGGAGATAGGGCCTAATCTCAATTCAAGGTCAAACTATCTGACTCTCTGTGCTGTGTGTCTGCCTCACTGTCTGTCTCAAGAATGACACAGTTTTAAACAGACTTCAAAGTTCAAAGTAAGTTTTCTTATCAAAGTGTATATATGTTCCAAATGTTACACTGAGATGCATGTTCTTACAGGAACTCACAGTAGAGCAGAGAAGTAAAATAGAGTCAATGAAAAGCTGTACACAAAGTCTGACAAATTGAAATAGATAGATGAATAAGTAAACAAACAAACAGACAGACAAGGAACAAGAGTCCTTGAAAATGAGTCCAAAGGTTGTGTTCGAAGATAAGTTCAGTGTTATGGTGAGTGACGTCACTCACTCTGGTTCAGGAGCCTGATAGCTGAAGGGTAATGTCTGCCCTTGAACCTTATTACATGGGACCCAAGGCTCCAGTAGCTCCTTCCTGATGATAGCAGTGAGAAGAGAGCATGGCCAGGATGGTGAGGGCCTTTGATGATGGACGCTGCTTTATTGCGACAGTGCTCTTTGTAGATGTGCTCAGTGGTCTGGTCCACTTTCAGACGGTGTCACCGAGAGGGTAGAAATGAAGGCTAGGGATAAAGTCAATGGCTTACATAGGTCTTCCCAGAATTTAATTGCAGGAAACTTCTATTCATCCTGACAGTCCAGAGATAAGAGACCTCTCTCAGTCAGCAGTCTCCTAACTTCCTCATCTAACTGCATGAATGTGGACTCTAGAAGCTGCTGATAATGTCACCACACTTCATCCACTAAGCTCAGGCTAATGTCACCATGTGTGTCAGGGATTTTCTCTCCTGCAGGAACTTTTTAAAAAGCCCGTACATCTTCCTCAGAGCGTAATCCCTAGCCCCTCCGAACAGCTGCAGCATTCTAACTGATTAGAGGATTATCAAGGCATCGATAGCCTTCATCTTCCATCAAATGGAATACTGGCTCCCACCGTTTCTCATCCTGCAGATGTAAAATCTGGAAATGTTCATTTTATTTTGCCATGCATCACAAATATTTCCCTCCTGTTGTGATCACTGTACTGATTAGATTTCCATAAATGCAAATCAAAAAGCTTTTAGTCTGGTATTTGCATAATTTGCTTATTTGTACTTCTCAGTTCAGAAGGATTGAGGCTTGATGCTATCTGTTTGAGACTGCGCGTGATTTTTAATGCTTCTGTTTGCATTCCCTAATTCACAGTTGCTCATGGGACACTGAAGCAATTGGCTTTGCTTTACAGATTTAGATATCATCATGGTACTGGTCTTGTCTATGTGAGAATCGAGTCCTTTTCTTCCATCCTGTCCACAGACTGTGCTGCCCAGAAACTGGACAGTCAAGGGCAAGGTGCCAGAACTACATTTGGACAGCGGAGAAGATGCTTGCTGCCCAAATGTTTGTACAGATGGAAGCTCTAGAATGCCTTTTAGGGAAGAGTCCCATTAAAGGAGAGTAAAGGCAATAATCTGGATGGGGGGAATAAACGTGATGGGCTGAAGGGCTATTTCTGTCCCGTACTGGGCTATTACTCGAGGGAGACAATCTGTCCAGATTGAAAGGGATAACAGGGCCTTGGTTGATTTGGATTGAAAATGGGGGAAGGGTCCAATCAGAGACAAGGCCCTGGTTAATGTGGTTCAAAGGAGAACACAAGGCCTAGTTTGAGCTAGAGAGTAAGGATCTAGAGAGGGGCAAGGCCTTGGAAAACATGTCCTCTAACACAGGAATGATATCACAGGCTTACTGCTTATGGAGTTTGTACATTCTCCCCATAACCATGTGTGTTTCCTCCCACAGGCAAAGAAGAACAGTTAGGGTCAGTAAGTAGTGGGCATGCTATGTTGGCACTGGAAGTGCAACAACACATGCCAGTCTTGCCCAGCACAGCATAAATGTATGCTTCAATGCTTTGATGTACATGTGGCAAATAAAGCTAATCTTTGTATATTTACCCATTGACGTGCACAGAAACAGACCCTTCAACCCAACGAGTCTGCCCCACCCGTCAACCACTCATTTATACTAATTCGCATTCTTAACAACTCCTCCAGATACTCACTCTAGGGACAATACACAGAGGCCAATTAACCTACCAACCCACATGTCTTTGGGATGTGGGAGGAAGCTAGAGCATTCCAAGGAAGCCCACGTAGTAACGGGAAGAATGTGCAAACATGACACTTCCAGTACTCCCGAGCTCAGGATTGAATATAACCATATAACAATTACAGCACAGAAACAGGCCATCTCCACCCTTCTAGTCTGTGCCGAATGCTTACTCTCACCTAGTCCCACCGACCTGCACTCAGCCCATAACCCTCCATTCCTTTCCTGTCCATATACCTATCCAATTTTTTTTTTAAATGACAATATCAAACCTGCCTCTACCACTTCTACTGGAAGCTCGTTCCACACAGCTACCACTCTGAGTAAAGAAGTTCCCCCTTGTCTTACCCCTAATCTTTTGCCCCATAACTCTCAACTCATGTCCTCTTGTTTGAATCTCCCCTACTCTCAATGGAAAAAGCCTATCCACATCAACTCTATCTATCCTCCTCATAATTTTAAATACTTCTATCAAGTCCCCCCTCAACCTTCTACACTCTAAAGAATAAAGACCTAACTTGTTCAACCTTTCTCTGTAACTTAGGTGCTGAAACCCAGGTAACATTCTAAGAAATCTCCTCTGTACTCTCTCTAATTTGTTGACATCTTTCCTGTAATTCAGTGACCAGAACTGTAAACAATACTCCAAATTTGGCCTCACCAATGCCTTGTACTATTTTAACATTACATCTCAACTCCTACACTTAATGCTCTGATTTATAAAGGCCAGCATACCAAAAGCTTTCTTCACCACCCTATCCACATGAGATTCCACTTTCAGGGAATTATGCACCATTATTCCTAGATCACTCTGTTCTACTGCATTCCTCAATGCCCTACCATTTACCATGTATGTCCTATTTTGACTATTCCTACCAAAATGTAGCATTTTGCATGTGTCTGATGCTTTGAGTCACAGATCTTCTAGTGCCATCCAAAAGATTATTCATGTGCCTCCTTGCTATCACAGGGATAGACTGCTATTGAACACCTTCCAATGTCCCACAGAAAAATAAGACACATCCTAATCCACAGTCAGTCTATAGTGGTAGTTTTGAGAAGAAAGGTTTATGCCTGGGATTCAGAGCATCACATATCAAGCCCTTCAACCCATCAATTCCTTGTTGACTGCCAAGCAACTATTAACCTACATTATTCTCCCCACATTCCCACCCATTTCCCCTACATTCCATCATTCACTAAAATGCCAGGGATAGTTTGCAGTGGCCTCCCAGCCCACATCTTTGGGATTGGGAGGAAACCAGAGAACTTGGAGGAGACCTCCAACTTGGTGGTGCTGGCTAGAAGGGCGGAATGGCCTACTCCTGCACCTACTGTCTATTGTCTATTGACCTACATGGTGATCAGGAGAACATACAGATGCCACACAGACAACAGCTGAGGTAGGCTGGAGATGTCAGAGATGTGGTCTACTTACTACCTTACCAAATCTTCTTTAAAAAAAAAAGAAAAGATGGATTTAAAAATGTGCCATCAGTGGTTAAGCATATTTACACGTATATTTCTAGAAAACTGTTTGATTAAGTTCACCTATAATGAATGATGTTTCTTTAAACAGACTGGAGCTGAGTTGCCTCGATGTTCTGTAGACGTTGATGATTCATGTGTCCTGAAATGGATCTCAATTAGAACAGGAGAGCCAGGAAGCACCCTGCATTAGATTTCCTGCTTTAATGTTGCTCATGTCCCCTACAATAAGGATCCAAGGATCCCGAAGGAAGGTTTCTGTAAGTAGGAATAAACCTGTCCTTTACTGCAGCAGGACTCCAATACTTCTGTTAATTTACTATTAAGATTTGCCCAGCAAAGTGTATGGTCATGCACTTGGGTAGAAGCAATAAAGGCTGAGCCTATTTTCTAACCGGCGGCAATTTCAGAGGTGCAAGGGGTCTTGAGAGTCCTTGTACATGACTTACTAAAGGTTGTCTTGCAGGTTCAGTTGGTGGTAAGGAAGGCAATTCATTGTGAGATGACTAGAATAAAAGCAAGGGTGTAACGCTGGGGCTTCAATGGTTACGGGGAGAAGGCAGAAGTATAGGGTTGAGAGGTAATAGATCAGCCATGATTTAATGGTGGAGCAGACTCGATGGGCTGAATGGCTTAATTCTTCTCATATGTCTTATGGTCTTATGGTCTAAACTAACACTTCCATATTCCACTTCCTTCCATCATTCATTTCTTGCCAGCACACCCCACTATGTGAAAATGTTCTGGGGTTGTTTTGTGAAGTAAACCTTTCAGGGCTCCTTCCTGGGGTCCAAGCTGAGAGAACACCTAATATATACCTGTTTCTTAAACAAAATGAAGTTACAGTAGAAGAACCAACCAGCACTGATTTGGAAAGGGAACTAGCAAACATAGTGAATTATTTAGAGCTTTTTGAAACACTGTCAGGCAGATTACTAGCGTCATTTCAATGTTGGAGACAGGTGGGGAATAGAATGCAACATTGAGTGGTTATTTTTTATTGTTCAGATTTCTCTCTTCAGAAGGATAGTATTAAGGCAGGATATGAATGTTTCCTAGAATAAAGGACAAATAGAAAACCTGCCAAAGTGGAAGTCCTGGAACATTTGGACATCAAAGGTGCATACATTAGGATGCTCGTTATAGACTACAGCTTGGCATTCAATTCTATCATCACCTCAAAACTCATCAATAAGAACCTCAGCCTCAATACCTCCTTGTGAAATTGGATCTTCGATTTCCTCAGTTGCAGACCCCAGTCAGTTTAGACTGGCAGTAACATCTCCTCCACAATCTTCATCAACACAGGTGCCCCTCCAGGCCGGGTGCATCGCCCCCTGCTCTACTCGCTTTGCTGTGTAGATAAGCAAAGCTCCAATGCCATATTTAAATTTACTGATGCCACCATTGTTGTTGGTTGAATCAAAGGTGGTGACAAATCAGCATATAGGAAGGAGATTGAAAATCAGTCTGAGTGGTGCCACAACAACCTCTCAATGTCACGGTGTGCACCGGCTACATTTGGACTCAGATGCAGAGGAACTGCAGACTCCCATGCAGAGACAGAAACGAGAGGTTATAA
The DNA here is from genome assembly GCF_030144855.1 of Hypanus sabinus. Lineage (NCBI taxonomy): Eukaryota > Metazoa > Chordata > Chondrichthyes > Myliobatiformes > Dasyatidae > Hypanus > Hypanus sabinus. The sequence continues at coordinate 104,529,087 of NC_082718.1, forward strand.
TTATGAATTCCAACAGAGCATCAGTGGCACAACTGAGAACCAGCGCAGGACAAATCATTTTCAACATAAGTCCTCTGCGATCAGCACTAAATGGGAAAGCGGAAAACCCAAGGCAGACACAATTAGCTTGAGAGGACTAAACAGAAAGCACAAGCGCTTAATGACAACAAGGAGTAAATACAGGTGCTCGAAAACCGAGAAGGCCAATGCTCTACGGTACACAGGGCTCAGACAGTACTTCCCTCACTAAGGCTAGACCGTAATGACCCAAGATTTCTGGGGAACTCAGGTCAGATCTGGTAAAACCCAAGACAGAGATAATGCTTGCAAGAAAGGCTGGAAAATTCAAAACAGAGCATATAACTGTGGAACATTGCACATATAACTTGGGAGCATTGCATATAAAATTCAGAAACATTGCATGTATAATTCAGAAACAGTGCATATCGCTCAGAAACATTGAATAATATGGGAGACCTCACAAACCTTGCCAACCCACAGAAACTCAGAACAAATCTTGAACGTAGTCTGGAGAAGTTTGCAATGAAGATTCAGGACATGAACTGGAAAAAGAAGGCAGCCTCACCTCCAGCTGACCGACGTCCAAGCCATCGTTATACCTCCACTGGGTTCATTGATGCTTAGAGTCTTCCTGTCACGGTGTGCGCTGGCTATGACTGAGCCCAGGTGCAGAGGAACAGCAGACTCCCATGTAGAGATGGAAGCAAGAGGTAACATACAAGAATTCCAACAGTGCATTGGTGGCACAAGTGAAACCACTAGACAAATCGTTCTCAACACAAGGACTCTGTGATCAGCTCTAAGTGGAAGTCTGCATTAAATAATCAATAGGAAGTGTAAAACCCATGCCAGACTCAATTAACAACACGATTAAATAGAAAGCACCAAGGCTTATTGGCTCTCATTTAGACAGCCATTAGTAAATACAAGTGCTTAAGAAACCCAGAAGCCCAATGCTCCACAGAACACAGTAAGGGCTCATAACACTCACTCAATGTCAGTAAGACCAAGGAGCTGATTATTGACTCCAAGAGGAGGAAACTGAGGTTCCATGGGCCAATCTTCATTGGAGGATCAGAGGTGCAGATGGTCAGCAACTTTAAATTCCTCGGTGTTATCGTTTCAGAGACCTTTCCTGGTCCCAGCACGTCAGTGCAATTATGATGAAAGCATAGCAGCGCAGCTTCTCCCTTAGAAGTTTGCAAATATGCAGCATGACATCTGAAACTTTCACAAACTTCTCTAGTTATGTGGTGGAGAGTATATTAACTGGCTGGATGTTTGGAAACATCGATGCCCTTAAATGGAAAATCCTAAGAAAGGTAGTGGACGCGGCCCAGTCCATCACAGGTAAAGCTCTCCCCACCATTGAGCACATCTACACAGGAAAGCAGCAGCCATCATCAGGGACCCCACAACTCAGTTATGCACTCTTCTCATTGTTGCCATCAGGAAGAAGGTACAGGAGCCTCAGGTCTCACACCAGCAGGTTCAGGAACAGTTATTACCCCTCGACTATCCGGCTGCTGAACCAGAGGGGATACCTTCACTTGCCCTATCACTGAACTGTTCCCACAAGCTATTTAAACCATACAAATCACTGGAGGAACTCAGCAGGTCAGGCAGCCTCTATGGAAATGAAAAAACAGTCGATGTTTTGGGCCAAGACAGTTCATTGGGACTTCGTGTGCTTTGCCTTGGACCTCCAGCACCTGCAGATTTTCCGGTGTTCATGGCCCACAACCTATGGCGTCACTTTCAAGTATTCTTCATCTCATGTTCTCTATGTTTGTTTGTTTATTTATTTCTTTTTATATGTAACCCTGAGGTTTGGCCAGCATATGTTTGTCTAGGGTAAGACAGCCTCTGGCCCCGCCAAACTGAGAAATTCCGTTTGTGTGGACGCTGTGTGATGTGTTGCCCGGTTACAAATCCACACCACAAAATATATTAGACAGTACATCGCATGCGATTAAACGACTGAACTTTATAAATCTGACTATAGGATTAGTAAAGAAAATAAAAAGAAAATTATTTTATTTTATTTTAACAAAACAGTCTAAAGTGCACGTTGGAGCTCACGGAATCGTCCATTTGTCCCCCATCGACCCTTGCTCTGAGTCCACACTGTCCGGTGATCTACCAACTCTCTCCACTCATGTCATTCCTCTTCATCTCTCGCCAACAAAAGACCGCGAAATCCCTGCTCCCAGACCCACAAGAAAGAACAACATCTCTCTCATTGGCTAGCTTACATTCCAAAGCCCCCATTATCCTAGTCATAACCCAAACATTGCTGCTACAGAGAAAATATTACCTCAGCAGTGAAACATTACAGAGAGGCCATTTCATTAGCAGTGAAAACTTACAGTGCATTCCATATACACTGTACGAGGAAATCTGCAGATGCTGGAAATTCAAGCAACACGCATAAAATGCTGGTGGAACACAGCAGGCCAGGCAGCATCTATAGGGAGAAGCACTGTCGACGTTTCGGGCCGAGACCCTTCATCAGGACTAACTGAAAGAAGAGATAGTAAGAGATCTCTGTCCTCTCTGTCTCTCTCTCTTTTCACTTTTGATAATTATTCTTTTTTACAGTCTTTATGTGTACTTGATGCAATTTATTACACTACTGTGGCAGTTTGTTTACCATTTCAAGTAATTTTTGTGTACTTTCTGAGTAAGGGACAAAATGAACTTAAGAAAAACAGAAGCTGAGGCAGCCTGTTATCACTTGAGAGAAATAATTTATAAGAATGTAGGGAAAGATTTGGGGAATGGGATTGATAGGTTTGCTCTACTAGGAGACTCGCTCTTTCGTTGACTTACTAATTGATGGTTCTAAGATTCCATAGGACGTGAGGAAAATATATATTTTTTATTTTTTTATTAGTTTTTCAAAACATTTTACAAATTAAAAACCCCAAATCCCAATGAGAAACATTAAAACAGTGCAAAATTAAGCATACAATAACAATATGTTACAAAGGAAGAGAATTTAGCAAAAAAAAAGCACCTAGATTAAAGACAAGTAAGCTTAGTGTCCTCCCCAAGCCCCACAACACAAGAAAAAACAACAGCAACTCCAGACCAACCACAACACAATATAGGGAGTATAAGTCAGGACAGCCAAGCTCCCAGACTGTGAATACACTCAGCAACAGAGGATAATAATGCCTTCTACCAGAAAAAAAAGGAGCTGAAAGCAAGGGACCGAAAAGAAAAAAAAAACCCTAGTCAAGAGGAAGGTTATGAAAGTACTCGATAAAAGGTCCCCAGACCTTATGGAACTTTAGATCCGAATTGAGAACTGAATAATGAATTTTTTCGAGGTCCAAACAGGCCATGATGTCGTTAAGCCATTGAGCATGAGTGGGCGGGGCAGCATCTCTCCATCTGAGGAGGATCAAGCATCTAGCCAGAAGACAGGCAAAGGATAATATTTGGCATTTGGTCGGACCCAGACATAAATCTGTCTCGCCCCAAAAACCGAACAGAGCAATTAAGGGGTTTGGTTCTAGGGGCTGATTCAGAATACACGATAACGTAGTGAAGACATCTTTCCAGAATTTCTCCAAGCTAGGACAGAACCAGTACATATGGATGAGAGAGGCCACGCCCCTCTTGCATTTATCACAGAGCGGACTAACGCTAGGGTAGAATCGAGATAGTTTAGATTTAGACATATGGGCTCTATGAACAATCTTAAACTGTAAAAGGCAGTGGCGAGCACAAAGAGAGGTTGAGTTAACCGATTTGAGAACTGAATCCCAGCTCTCCTCAGATAAGGAGATATTTAAATCCTGCTCCCAGGCCATTTTGATTTTATCCATGGGGGCCCATCGTAAGGCCGCTAGTTTATCTCGGATGATTGATATTAAGCCTTTACCTAGTGGATTCATGGAAAGAAATAGGTTCATAGCATTTCTCGCAGGCATTTCAGGGAAGTTAGGAATTAAATGAGCAATAAAGTGTCGGATTTGGAGATATCTGAAAAAATGAGTATTGGGCAGATTGAACTTAACAGAGAGCTGCTGAAAAGAAGCGAAGCGATTATCAATGAAAAGATCTTCAAAATGTCTAATGCCCTTCCTATACCAAACCTGGAATGCTGAATCGTATGTAGTAGGTAAAAAAAGGTGATTATGAGCAATAGGGCTGGAAACGGAAAACCCCTGGAAACCATAGCATTTCCTGATCTGAGCCCATATACGCAAAGTGTGTCTAACAAGAGGATTAATTATTGATCTGGGCAGACTACTAGGGAGTGCAGAGCCAAGAAGTGCAGAGATAGATAATTCTTTGGTGGAGCTCAGCTCCATCGTCACCCAGTTAGGGCACTCGGGTTGGCCATGGAAGAAAGACCAGAAGGTAGCACAACGTATATTTGCTGCCCAATAATATAAACGAAAGTTAGGTAAAGCCATGCCACCCTCTTTTTTAGATTTTTGGAGGTGGATTTTATTAATTCTAGAGCGCTTATTCTGCCACAGATATGAGAAAATAATAGAGTCTAAGGAATCAAAAAAAGATTTAGGAATAAAAATTGGGATAGATTGAAATAGGTATAAAAATTTGGGGAGAACATCCATTTTAACAACATTAATACGACCTACCAAAGACATAGATAGGAAAATATTTTCTAATCTCTGCCTGGCAAAGTGGTGGAGATACATGCAATTGGAAAGGGAGGTGAATTAGTATATGGAAGGATGGTTACAGGGCTACAGGGAAATCGCAGTGAAGAGGAACAAATATTGAGTGCAAATAGGTTTGAAGTGCAGGTAAGCTTGGTGTTATCATGCCCTGCTTCGAACTGAAGTTCAAATACTCAGCTTTCTAACACAGCAGTGTGACCTTTTCGAAGGGTTTGTGACTAAGTTAAACTTCTAATATTCCTTGCTCAGCTTCCTGTTGTAAACCAGTAAACTAGGAGATCTTGTAGGACTATGCTTAATCAACTTAAGACAATGGGGTTATGTTCATTGGATTACAACAAACCAGACAATACTGGCTAAATTATTCGCACTATTGTGATAGAGTTCAAGGAAGCTTGCAGACCAGATGGAGTTCAAGGAAGCTTGCAGACCAGATTGATTTCATCACTTAGCACATCAAACATGGTATAGTTGATCAATCAGTAGTTGGGATATTGGTGTATTGAGTTTCAGCCCTCACAGCATTAACTTTAGGTATCTGGGATCTCTGTCCTCAGAAATTTTTAGGCTATCTGTGTGAATTACTTTGCCCCAGCAAAGGTAATATCTGATAAAACATGTGCAGATAACATCAACTAGTATCAAAGCAGTACGAGTGGTAGAGATCATTGGGGATTGTTAGGAATGACAAGGAGAACAATAAGAACTTGAATTCATTCCTCAACTTTCAGTTTCTGTGACAGATGACTTGTCCATCTGCATCTTGTTGATAAGTTCTTTTAGTTTGTAAGAACTGTACCTGTGTTTGGAAATACTTTGTAGTCTATAAATCCTTTGGAATTTGGAAATATTTTATAAATCAAAAATCCTCTGTGAGTTTTAAATGTGTGTTAAGAATGGTTTGTCTGAGTTAAATGCGTATCATTAAAAATAAAATAAACTGTGTTTAAACTGCTTCGTTAGCTGGAAGAACCCACCACTCAAGTGGTAGGTATTGGCAGCTAGACCTTGCTGCAGAGACTAGTCAGGGAAGTAAGCTAGTCTTTGAATAGTAGGTTGATATAATATAATCTCCCTATAGTGAGGGCACCCATAGACACCTATATTGGATAGGGGTTAATATCTCCTTTTGAGTTTAAGACTTCCCACACAGTGAACCCAATGCCATCACGATACCTGATACTCTCTGCCTTCATACCCTACTCCCCTGGACGTGCCCCCAGTGTTCTGCAGAAGCGATTGAGCCTCAGGTGACACAATAGAGCGAAAAGCAACAGACCTTTGACAGCTGGCAAGGCCACATGTTCTCCTAACTACTGGTCTTAAAGTTGGCCGGCTTTTGTAATGTTCTTGAACATCTGTTTACCAGGGCAGAAACGGGAAAGGGCATAAGAGAGGGCATAATTTTAAAGTGATTGGAGAGAAGTGTAGGGGGATGTCAAAGGTAGGTGGTTTTTGCACAGAGAGGGTGGTGGGTGTGTAGAATACGCTGCCAGGTGTAGTAGTGGAGGCAGGTGCATTAGGGACACTTAAGGGACTATTGGATAGTCACATGAATGAAAGAAAAATGGAGGGCTGTGTGGGAGGGAAGGTTGGATTGATCTTGGAGTAGGTTGAAAAGTCCGCACAACGTTGTGGGCTGGTTTCATCACAGCCTCGTGTGGGACCATCAATGCACAGGATCACAAGAGGGGTGTAGATGCAGTCAGCTCCATTAAAGGCACAATTCTTCTCACCATTGAAGACATCTTTGAGAGGTGGCACCTCACAAAGGAAGCATCCATCATTAAAGACCTTCGCCATCTGAGACATTTTTACCTCTCGTGACGAGCATCAGGGAGAAGATACAAGAATCTGAAGACCCACGCTCAACGGTTTATGAACAGCTTCTTCCCCTCTGCCACCAGATTTCTGAATGGTCCATGAAACCATGAACACTACCCCATTATTTGTCATTGTTATAATTTATTTATTTTGTAACTTATCCTAAATGTTATATCCTGCACTGTACTACTGTCACAAAACAGCACATTTCATGATATATGTTAGTGACAATAAACATGATACTGATCCTGATACATTAGTGCAGACACATAATTAATATAATGTAGAGACTTTTAATGACTTAACAATGGACTTTCAAATAGCATGATATGTATACAATGGGCTTGTAATGTAGATCAGTGACAAAGGACTGTCTAAAATAGGTTAACAATGAAATAGGAAAATGCTGTGTGTAATATAATGTGCTGCTGTGGACCAGTTCTAGCCACTGTTTACGGTGACCTAATATCCTTCAACATAAAATGGGTTGGCACCATATATCAGTGTTTTACATTGTGTGTTGTGAAATATTTCTATGAACTGACACCATTGAATGATACTCTGCGCTGGTCATGTAACTGTATCAGTGCCCCACAACTAGAACAGCCGTTCTACTACAGTATGTTACAATAGATTCCTACTGTGGAGATATACACTCAATGGCCACTTTATTAGGTACACCTGTACACCTGCTCACCAATGCAAATATCTAATCAGCCAATCATGTGGCAACAACTTAATGCATTAAAGCATGCAGGCAAGGTCAAGAGGTTCATTTGTTGTTCAGACAAAACATCAGAATAGAGAAGAAATGTGATCTAAGTGACTTTATCTGTAGAATGTTTGTAACTGCCAGATGGGATGGTTTGAGTATCTCAGAAACTGCTGATCCCCTGGGATTTCCATGCACAACTGTCTCTAGAGTTTACAGAAACTGGTGCGTAAAACAAATGACATCCATTGAGTGTCAGTTCTGTGGGTGAAAACACCTTATTAATGAGAGAGGTCAGAGGAGAATGGCCAGACTGGTTCAAGCTGACAGGAAGGTGTGCAGAATGCAGAACCTGTCAGATCTTGAAGTGGATGGGCTGTAGCAGCAAAAGACCACAAACATACACTCAGTGGCCGCTTTAATGGGTACAGGTGGTAAGTGGCCACTGTGTCTAATGCTGACCACCGTGGAATGCTAGAATGGAACAGTGTTCTTGCCTAGAACTATCTCCTGGACGTTCATTGTGTACCAATCCACTGAAAGAGATCTTCAGTTCTTTCTCCGTGCTTTGCCCCCTCCCATCCCACCCACCAGCTCCTTTAGTCCTTTGATGCAGTTCTGTACTGGCAGGACTAACAATCCATCAACGATCAGTTGGTTTTATTTATTGAGATTTCCTGGCTGCTCTGGTATTGTCCATCGACACAGGGGATGTAACCACAGGTTTTCTGCTCATGACTTTCCATTCACTGATGTTGAGCCAGAGAGTCACAACACAGAAAGAGGCCCTCAACCTCTGAGTCCACTCCGTTACATTCATCCAAAACTAATCTCTATTTTTTAAATTCTCCTTATCTTCTTATCCACCATCCTCGCCAACTTCTGTCACTCAATCACACATACACCAGAGGCAATTTATGGTGGCTGTTGGCCCACCAACCTGAATTATGGTGGGATGTGAAATGGAAAGCACACAGTCACAGGGAGAATGTGCGAACTCCACACAGACAGCACCCAAGGTCAGGACTGAACCCAGTTCTCTGGCACTGAGACACACTGGCTCTACTGACTGTCACTGTGTCACATCTTGCGGTGCAGCTATGCGGTGTGTTCAGTGAATTGCCTCTATGTATGGTGTATGAATAATATCTGTCTATTTCATGAAAGATTGTCTATGTTTCTGGCAAAGGGGTGAAGGCATGACGATCAAGAACAGGAAGCAATGCTAATTTTATTTTTCTCTCCTGAGACATTAAAATGGTTATTTTCCCATTATCTCAGCTCAGATGAGTTAATTCAATTATTTAGATCTTCTTGGATGGTTTGGCTTAGTAAAGAGACTTCATTATGTATCTATTTGAAGAACTTATTACTTTATCTTATTCTCTTAATTGAGAAAGGGCTAATGCACACTGACAGTATATCCTAGACCCTAAGAAACTGCAGGGAGTTATGAATGCAACCCAGGCCATCATACAAACCAACTCCAATCATTGCCTCTGTCCATACCTCTCCCCCAAACTCAGGGAAGTAGCCAACATGATCAAGGACTCTTCCGCCACCAATTATTTTCTCCAGAAGATAAAAAAAACCCAAGAGAACAAACCACTACATCCAAGAACAATATCTATCTCACTGTTATCAGACTCTTGAAAGATCCTTTCATATGCTGAAAGATGAACTTTTGGACTCTTAATCTCCAAATCTACCTTTTCATCATCCTTGCACTTTATCTGTTTACCTGTGCTGCACTTTCCCAGAATGCTGGTTTCCTTTTACTACCTTCATGTATAGTAATTGTGTAAGGTGTTATCTGTTAGGATGGCACATGAAGACAAAGATCTTCGCTGTATCTTGCTACATGTGGCAATAATAAACTAATAATAAGTCAATGTCCCAAGCTGAAAGATGTGATAATGGCAAGTGAGGAAGTGATGCAGAGCAGGCAGAAACCATCTGGTGATTCTGGGCAAGACTGAATTAACTGCACAAGATAGAGACCATGATTTTGAAACAGCGGATTGGCGAAGTAGCGAGATTTGTGAAGTATGTAATCTGTGGAGCACAGATAGAGAAGAAACGGTTCTGGGGATCAACATAGTAAATTAGGGGAAAAAAAGATTGTTTCAGGAAAAAGAGTTGGATGCTAGAAGTGAGAGCAGAATCTCTTATCAGACAAATGTTGTTCTGCAAAATTTCTAATTTGCCATTCCTGATTCGTTGAAATCTCAGGTGTCACAATGCCTCACTGGAAAGATGTATGAACAAGATGACAGTCCACTTGTGCTGTGCTTGTACAACTGTAGATGATGCTGTGATAAGCCATTCCAAGGTGACCATTGCTAGACAGATGAATGTCAAGCTGGGTTGACAAAGCCCTGCATTCTGAGGCAAAGTAAGACTATTGGAAGTGCCAACCATTGGAGAAATTGCTAAAACTGAACTTACATCTACTCACACAGTGTGTTCATTGTTATGACAGGTTAAAGGAGATCTCTCACTAAAATGGTAGTGCTGTGGTTATCACAATTCTTTACAGTACTGGTGACTCAGGTTCAATTCCCACTGCTCCCTGTACATTAGGTCCTGTGACTATGTGTGTTTCCTCCCACAGTCCAAAGACCTACCAATTGGTCATTGTAAATTGTCCGTTGATTGGTCTAGGATTAAATTGGGGATTGCTGGGCAGGTGTGGCTCCAAGGACAGAAAGGCCTATTCCCGCTGTATCTCAATAAATAAATAGAACTTTAGGAATTAGAACTGCTGGCCTTGCTAGTGAACCCCACATCCCAGCATCCCAGGAAAGAATTATATGTACCCATCCTACGATTGGAAGAGAAGCTTGGATGGTTTCACCACTGTCCAGCTGTTAGCAACCATCATTAAAACAGACAGACTACCAGGGCCCCAGGCAGTCCTTCCAGGTGAGGTGACACTTCACCTGTGAGTTGGCTGGTGTGGTATACTGCGTCCGGTGCTCCCGGTGTGGCCTTTTATATATTAGTGAGACCCGACGCAGACTGGGAGACCGTTTCGCTGAACACCTACGCTCGGTCCGCCAGAGAAAGCAGGATCTCCCAGTGGCCACACATTTTAATTCCACGTCCCATTCCCATTCTGATATGTCTATCCATGGCCTCCTCTATTGCCAAAATGAATCCAAACTCAGGTTGGAGGAACAACACCTTATATACCAGCTGGGTAGCCTCCAACCTGATGGCATGAACATTCACTTCTCTAAAGTCCGTTAATGCCCCTCCTCCCCTTCTTAACCCATCCCTGACATATTTAGTTGTTTGCCTGTTCTCCATCTCACTCTGGTACTCCCCCCCCCCCCCACCTTTCTTTCTCCTTAGGCCTCCCGTCCCATGATACTTTCCCTTCTCCAGCTGTATCACTTTCGCCAATCATCTTTCCAGCTCTTAGCTTCATCCCACCCCCTCCGGTCTTCTCCTATCATTTCACATTCCCCCCCCCCCCCCACAACTTTCAAATCTCTTCCTATCTTTCCTTTCAGTTAGTCCAGACGAAGGGTCTCGGCCCGAAACGTCGACAGCACTTCTCCCTCTAGATGCTGCCTGGCCTGCTGTGTTCCACCAGCATTTTGTGTGTGTTGTTACCTGGTCATTATCATTCATTCTGCTTCCTACTTCCTTTCATTGAAATACATGAGAGTATAAAGCTTAAAGGAAAGATCCACGGAAAACAAGGAGCAATTTTGCAGGAAAATGCAAGAAATGTGGTTATCAGGGGAGACCCTGATGCTGTGAACAGAAGCTTGTAAACTGTACTGCCCTACCTCCGTGCAGAGGTCACATCGTGTAACAAACATCAACGCAACAACAAATTCTGAAGTATCAAATGTGACTTCAAAGTCCTTTGAGGTGTTTTGAGGTTGTGCAAAGGTGAAATATAAATCTTCTGCTCCTCTCCTTCCCACCCACCTGCCTCTTCTCTTTGGTCCAATCATCATCTGTCCTTTAACCTTGTATGACCTGAATGGCTGATGCTTTTAGCCATTTTCCACTGAGACGTTTCATAAATAAAGGATTACATTGGCAGCCAAAGAAACTACAGTAGCTCAATAGAAAATGGATAACATGTTTTGTTACAGGAGCTTTAGTTCCTTTCAATCACTTTGGACTGAATGCTTTTCCTTTTATTACAAGTAGTATCAAATTCCTACATGTCAGCTGATCAACAACAACGAGTTCACTTTACTTTATTGGTTCCGGCTGCTTCAGTCATCTGAACCTTTTCTGTAACAAGTCACACTGGACATTGTCCATCTTGCACTCCCTTGATCATTTTTACCTTCATGTCCCATGTACCCCCTTCTGCTGTTACTCCAGCTGTTTCCATTCTTGTGAATTTTCCATTCCATTCTTGCCTGCATCATGAAAGCCATCTGCTTTTGTCCCTTTCATACAAACCGCATTCTTATTCTGCTATTCTTAATTCTTCACTAGGAAAATATGTTTTTTTTTACTGAGACCCTGTAGAATGAGTTAGTGATGTTATTTTGCTTAACTCAGAAGAGAAAATAAACTTCTCAAGAAAGTTTTCAAAATAGTTGGAAGTCAGCTTCCAGAGTGAGTTTAAAACTAGCTCACAGGAGATACCAAAGTGTTTTATCTGTGGGATTGCTCTCATTTCTTGACTATAAACCAGGCTTAAAGAAGTTGCTTTTTACTACAAATTAAGACATGCATGCAAAACTACCAGGGCATACTGTTCACACACAAAATGCTGGGGGAGCTCAGCAGGCCAGACATCATCTATGGAAAAGAGTAAACGGGATGCTTTGGCTGAGAGTCTTCATCGGGACTGGAAAAAAAGATGAGAAGTCAGAGTAAGAGTGCGTGGGAGGGGAGGAAGATGTACAAGGAGGTAGGTGATAGGTGAAACCTGGAGAGAGGGAGGGGGTGAATAAAGAGCTGGGAAGTTGATTGGTTAAAGAGATGAAAGCTGGAGTAGGGGGAATGTGATAGGCAAGGGTAGAAGACCATGGAATAAAAGGAAGAATGAGGAGCACCAGAGGGAGGTGGTGGGCAGGTAAGCAGATAAGGTGAGAGGGGAAACAGGAATGAGGAATGGTGAAGGGGGGGAGGGCATACTATATGTTTCATGGCACTTGTGAGATTAGAAAGGGGTTAAAATTAATGCCAAAATAGTTGTTAAGGGCCTGTACAAATTGACTGATGACAATGCCAATGCCATCAAGATATAGGAGGTAATAATCATCAGTGAATAAGTACTAGAACATTATCAGTGATTTCCGATAGTGCCCACCCATCTCTTTGCATAATTCCTTTATTGAATCTGAAGCCTCATGGAATCTTTATGAATAATGTAAGTTATTAACGCTTAATCATTCAGCAGTTATGAAGCTGTACAACACGATTCATGCAATAATTAATATGCAGCAGTAGTTCTATTTACATGTTCTCCTTATGGTTTTGATACTGGAAATTGTTACTATGTTGGGGATACGTGCCCACAGTCAAATGTTTTTCATTTACTTTCTTTCCCTCATCTATTTGCCGTCAATGTTGGGGGGAGCTTTTACCTTAAATTTTTGCTTCCTACAGAAGAAACGTGGAGAAAGTTAGAGAAACAAGTAAAAAGATAGGATAACAATCAAGAGAGACTTCAGGTACTCCGGTAGTAATTGGATGGAAATGATGCATTGTTCCTGAGATGCTACTGCAAGTACGTTTTTCATTGCCCCTTCATACATGTTCTTGTGCATCTGACATTAAACTCAACTTTGACTTTCTCTACAAACTTAGTCCCATTTTTCTGCGTTTATTATTTTCAAGATATCACATTATGCACAGCTGAATTAAAAGTTCAAAGCTATATGCTGAAATAAATGTGAGTAGTAATGCTGAAATGGTTAATGATCTTTTCATTGTCATAATTTAAAACAAACTGATGGTTCAAGCAGTTCTTTAAGGAAAGGTTCTGATCACATGTATTAAGTGGCACCCTATGATTGAAAGTGGCTCCCTGGAAAGGGGTAACGGCTTCAGAAAGTATCTTCATGGAAGAAAGGCACAAAGGCACCCTCTCTCTGGAGACACCTGGTTTCAGAAAGTGGGCAATGACAGTAAGTCCACTTTAGAAACAAGTATCACATATCACCATAACAGGCAATTCATCAAAATAAACAAATACATTTTTCACAATAAAATACAAATCTCAATTGCTATTAATCTGATCAGCAATTATGCATCACTAAATTACATAATGTTGACTTAGACAATGCATGAAACAAATTCTTCCATTAGTCAAGAACTTTAAAAAAACTGCAGTATCCATTGGATCATATTGCTACAAAAATTAAGAATGATAGCAAGATAAGTTATCGTTTTTCAAAAAACCATACTATTTTTGAAAAATATGATCCTATTTAAGAGCTGAAATACAGATAGGCATGAGCGGACAGACCACCATCCCTGATCTTGGATTTGAATGCAGTTCAGTCTGAGGGAGTAAAAGTCTGACCCAACATAGCTGGCAGAATCTTGAGTAAAAAAGCAAATCCACAAGCCAGAGGTAAAGAAAAGATCACTTCAACAACATTTCAGTAATCTCACTCAAAAGGCAGCAGGAACACCTGTTGCCAGGAATGGGATTTTACAGAGGTGTGGGCTCCAGCAAGCCTGGAGATGTCGCCATATTGTCAGGGCAGTGCTGGGAGAGCTTCACTGCACAGCTCACCCAAGCTGTACCCACATCTGCTTGGGGCAACAACAACAGCATGTGACATGCCTGTTTCTGCAGATGGAGTGTTGAGTCATTGCATGTTTTGGAGATTAAGCTAGCCTTGTGCAGTCAACTTAGACAAATGAAGTGATTCAGGTGGATTTTCTTTTTAAGTTCAAATGAAATCGAAATCTGAAGCGTGAGGGAATTGGATGAGCAACAGGGTTGGAAAAATTAACATTTAACTTCTGCAAGAGATGTACTAAAGATTCCCAACATCCTGAGGAAAGGGCAAAGTCAAAATATACACTAGGCCAATGCTCCCAGCCCCGTCAATAAATCCTGCCTTGTACTGAGAAATCTGTTAATATCTAGTATTTATATTATTGTAAGCAAACATTAATGAAAATTGTAGCTGGTCAGGTATTACGAACATGATCATTTAAACAGGCCACAGCTTCAATTAATTTCTTAGGTATTGCCCAGAGCTGCCTGAGAGATGATCCTATTCCATCTGAGAAGTCAGTTTTCCAATTTTCTGAAGTCAAAAGACTGAGATCCATCTCACAGACAGCACGCACTGGGCTGGCGGAAAGGCAAAGGCTGTCTCCATGTTGAAGCTGGGGGTAGTGGGGGGACGCAAGAGACTTCAGACGCTAGGGAGATGAGTTTTCTTTTGAAAGCTAAGAACTTTCAGTTTTCCCTCCATTGGGATTCTGAAAGGAACTTTGAGCCATTTTGGCCTTTTTCCTGAAAAATGAACAGAAAAGAAGTTGATGAATAATGTCATGTTCAACTGAACTAGTAATGGTGGAGAAGTAAGAAAGCCACCTGTAAATAAGAAGTCATACACGATTATGAAGTAATGCCTTCCAAATTTCAAGTTTCAAATTTCTTGTCATGAGCATATATACTCAATGGCCACTTTATTAAGTACACCTGCTTCTTAACGCAAATTTCTAATCAGTCATTCATATGGCATCAACTCAATGCATAAAATCACAAAGAAACATTTGTTGTTCAGACCAAACATCACAACGGTGAAGAAATGTGATCTAAGTGAGCTTAACCGTGAAGAATTGCTGGTGCTAGATGGGGAGGTTTGAGTATCTCAAAAACTGCTGATCTCCTGGGATTTTCACAGACAACTGTCTGTGGAGTTTACAGAGAATGATGCGAATGGTAATTCTGTGGGCAAAAATGCCTTGTTAATGAGAGAGGTTGGAGAAGGATGGCCAAACTGGTCCCAGCTGATAGGAAGGCAACAGTAACTCAAATAACCACTCGTTAGAACAGTAGTATGCAGGAAAGAATCTCTGAACACACATTTTCACATAGTCCCATAGCTGGGCATTCAATAGGGTTATTTACACACTCCACACTCTCTTCAATAAGGTCCACTGTCTCACCATCTCTCCAATAGTGTATTCAAGCATTATATTCCCATCTTTGTAATTTTATTTCCAACAGTGGCAGAGTAATTCTCATTGGACTGCTGATAATGGAAGATTATGAGCAGATGGAAGTGTTTACAAACTGCAGATTGCATACCAGGGTGATCTAAGGGAACCTAATCATGGATCAGTGATCTGACACTCTATGGAGTACAGGCATGGAGGTGGTATCTTGACTACCTACTCATCGCCCTTCAACTCCTACTTTGTTGGAGGAATACATTCAGTGATATACCATTTAATGTAAAGAGGAGGAGTATAAAATTATCTTTGTTTATAAATCCATTCATGGTTTCAGCCCGGCTCTCTGTAACCTTGTCCAGTGCTACAACTCTCTGAGAGCACTGGCTAAATCCAGATGCAAACTTCCTCCATCTCAGCACTCCATATTCATTGCTTTTTCTACCGCTACCTTGGACCATAACCTCACACTTCCTTTTAGAAGCTCTTCAAAATTTATTTTAGAGGCCATACATTTGGTCATCTGTCCTAATGTCTTCATATGTATCTTAGTGTGAAATGTTATGGATCTTATGTAAAATGTTTACTAGATTTTACATTCTATTTCAACACCACTTTACTGTACTAGTAAACCATATTTAATTTGAAGTTGCTGAAAATAAAATTAAAACCAAAAGTAAAATGTACAAAGACAATACAATACAATGCAGAGAAACTAAAATATCACAAATTATAACACAGCTAAAAACAAAATGGACAGGCATTATATCTTTAAAAGTCAAGACAGAAGGAACTGCAGCTGTTGGAATCTGGAGCAAAAGTCATACTGCTGGAGGAGCCCATTAGGTCAGGCAGCATCTGTAGAGGGCAAAGGACTTGTGAGACCCTTCATCTAGGCTAAAAGAGTAGAGGGGAACTAGCTAATATAAAGACATCAGGCGAGGAGTAGGGCAAGCGCTAGAGTTGACTGGCTGGCAGAGTCAGTTGCAGGAGGGGAAGCTTTTAAAGTACTCGTTAGAAACATTTGTCTGTAGAAGTACGGCTGGCTTCGACTATTAAAAGGGTTCAGTAATGGCTTCGCTCCAGATCCATATAGTATAGTAGCTGTGAATCAAACAGTATTACACATGAGCCTTACTGATTGCTGTGACTGAACCCCCAGCCTCACCAATCCCTATCTGCTGGTCCTTACTTACAGTCTCTCCCAGCTTGCAGTAAATGTCTGCAACACCAGGAGCAGATGTGGTCTTCAAACCCCAGGCTATCCATGAGCACCTGTGGTATTCATGTTGTCTTCCTCCTTGACAGCTCCACAAGGTTAATAACCACTTAAAATGGTTGGCAAATGAATCATATCAAGCATTGTGTCACTGCGGGCTTTGACCAGGACAAGAAAGCAGTTTATCAAGATTAAAAGCTCGTCCTGATAAGCTATTAGCAAGGATGAGATATTAATCTTGATCAGCTGCTTTCTTGTCCTGGTCAAAGCCTGCAGTGACACAGTACTGGCTAGTCCGCACACATCTGGGATCATCGGTGTATTGCTTATCGAATTCACCTAATCCTATCTGCAAACTTTTTATTGATGGGGCATAGCAGGTAGAAACACCATCTATGTTAACTACATCCATTAGATTACTGAGGAATTCACAGATCGCTTTCAGCCACCACTTACTACAGTCAACTCCACATTTCACGACAACTAAACATAGGACCACACATGGGCCAGCAAGAGCCTCTAGATAACATGACCATTAACATATGTTTTGCTAGCCTGCCTGCACAACAGTGAATGCACTTTAAAAAAAATTGCTGGCTTCGAAACACTTTGGACCATTCTTAAGACCATAAGACATAAGACATAGGGGCAGAATTAGGCTATTCATCTCATTGAGTGTGCTTTGCTGTTCTATCATGCCTGATCCTGGATCCCACTCAAGCCCACACACCTGCCTTCTTGCCACATCCTTCGATGTCCTGATCGATCAGAAAACGATCAACTTCCATGGAGATGCTTCAAATAAATTCCAGTTTGGTTTTCCTTCAGAGCAAGAGAAGATATTCTCTGCATTAAAATGATTTGAGTCTTGCTTACTTAGCCTTGGCTAACAATAGCTTAAGCAGGATTGGGCCAGGGAAATTATTTATGAAGCATTGGACATTTGTTCCGAACCAGCCATTTCTCATTCTCTATATGATTAATTAATAATATTGCAGCAAACACAGAATTATAACCAGCTCATAAATGTTAAATATAATGATACTATGTAATATTCTTTCCCTTATTCCAATTGATTTATAATATCCATGGAAATACATTATCCATTAAAGCCATCTTTCACTGTAGCACTCTTTTGACTCATTGGATAGTCACACTAATGGCCAAGTGATTAAAGTATGGCACTGAATTGCTCTAACAGTAAAATCTTGGATTCAATCCACCACTAGCAAAGAATAAGCTGGACAAAAGTCCAGACACTAGAATTAGCTTTAAACTCTCTGGGATTAAGGAATAAGTATCTGTTGGGGGGCGGGGATGGGTGAAGCAGGGGTCTTAAAATATTCAATTGCTATCCAACAACTGAGTTATGGGTCACAAACCAGAGAAAATCTGCAGATACTGGAAATGCAAGCAACACGGACAAAATGTTGCAGGACTGCCGAAGGGTCTCGGCACAAAACATCAACTGTTTACTCTTTTCCACAGATGCTTCCCGGCCTGCTGAGTTCCTAAAGCATTTTGTGCCTGTGTTGACTGAGTTTCAGGCAAGGGGGCAAAATGGTCAAAGAGGGCAAACATCATACTCCATGGTCAGATTATATGTGATAAAACTGTCCCTGGGGGGAACTGTAAGCAAGGTCTGTCAGAGAGCAGGAAACATGAGCCCACTGCCGTCCATTGCTGGTCTTCAGCTGACCACACTATAAGAATCTGTAACGGAAAGGAGTCACCTGTAGGGCAAAGCATCGCAGTTGTCCTCACACTGACCCACCGTGCCAACAGTTGCCAGAGATAAAGAGAAAGGTTATAGTGTGAATGGCATCTGATGAAGGGGCTTGAAGGAGCACAGGCACATGGAACTGATCTTTGCTAAAGGATGGGGAAAGTTGCCTATTGTTTTACCTTCTGCCTGATCTCCTCTTCCATTGAAGTCACCTCCTTTGGAGATTTATTCTGACTTCCCTTTATACATGCTAACCCTTTGTAATAAAAGGGTACTTTATTGACTGGAAATTTCCTCAGTTGTTCTCTTGCTGCGGTTAGTCATTCTGCTAGCGGCGTTACTGAGATCCAGAAAGGTGAGTTTACCAAATGCACTGAGATATTTAGTGGTGTTCTCCCTTTTCTGTTGGTTGAACTGCATTGGGAACCCAACGAACCCAGGGCTCAGTACCACATCTCCAGGAAAGGTCTATAATCTGGAAAAATCTCTTCACCAATTGACTTTCAGGCTTCATTTCAGGGGTGACATTATATGGTGTCACTTAAAGCGGATATAGATTGGATGCAGGCAAAATCGATCTATGTTTCCCCCACATTTTCCCAAAGTGGAAAATGGACAAAGCAGAGGCAAATTTTACCTCAACATATTGTACTTTAATGGAATAAATGTTGCCGAGTCATTTGTTGCTCCTCAGCGTGAGAGCAACAGAGAAAATTTAGAAACCATTCACTGAAATTTTGATTCATTCAGCAAGGGAAAATTTGTGGTTGTGGACATTCCTTCTCATGTGCCATGTTCAAGTGTTGACAACCCTGCAGGTCCCCAGCACATTTCACTCATATCACTCCTTCATCTGCATTTCCCTGGGATCGCTAAGTCAATGTGAACTAAGGAAATGGTTGGAATGGTCAAGAACAGCTATTTCCTTCAATCATTCAGTTCTTGAACAAGCCAATACTATCCTAATCAATACCTCAATATCGCAACACTGACTACTTTGATCACCTCACACTGCAATTGCTTCAACTGTATCCCTTCTTGCAACGATTATGCATAATTTATGTTTAGTTTAAGTTTTTCTTGTGGATGCTGCTTATATGACACCATATGCCCATGATGCTGCTGCAAGTAAGACCATAAGATCATAGGACATAGGAGCAGAATTAGGCCATTCAGCCCATCAAGTCTGCTGCACCATTCCACCATGGCTGATCCCAAGTCCCACTCAACCCCGTACACCTGCCTTCTTGCCCTGTCCTTTGATGCCGTGACAGATCAGGAAATGATCAACCTCCACCTTAAACCTACGTATGAACTTGTCCTCCACTGCAGTCTGTGGCAGAGCATTCCACAGATTTACTACTCTCTGGCTAAAAAAATTCCTCCTTATAACCATATAAAATCACAGCACGGAAACAGGCCATCTCGGCCCTCCTAGTCCTTGCCGAACTCTTAATCTCACCTAGTCCCACCTACCCGCACTCAGCCCATAACACTCCACTCCTTTCCTGTCCATATACCTATCCAATTTTACCTTAAATGACACAACTGAACTGGCCTCTACTACTTCTACAGGAAGCTCATTCCACACAGTTATCACTCTCTGAGTAAAGAAATACCCCCTCGTGTTTCCCTTAAACTTCTGCCCCCTAACTCTCAAATCATGTCCTCTCGTTTGAATCTCCCCTACTCTCAATGGAAACAGCCTATTCACGTCAACTCTAACTATCCCTCTCAAAATTTTAAATACCTCGATCAAATCCCCCCTCAACCTTCTACGCTCCAATGAATAGAGACCTAACTTGTTCAACCTTTCTCTGTAACTTAAGTGCTGAAACCCAGGTAACATCCTAGTAAAATATCCTTACTTCTGTTCTAAAGGGTCGCCCTCAATCTTGACACTGTGCCCTTTAGTTCTGGATATCACCACCACTGATACCACATCCTCTTCACATCCACCCTATCTAGTCCTTCCAACATTTTCTACATAAGCTTTCCCAATGCACTGCCTCATATATCAATAAATCTGACTCTATCTTTGAATGTTGTGAATGGAGGAAGAGGGCCTCGAAGTGTCTCGGTTCACTGCTATCTTCTAGCTTGGTGGCCACTGGACTGCTTTACATTATTAAAGACTTCTGCACCTTTGTAATCCGGAACTGCCTGGTTTATCCTGGGGTCTATTGGCAGCTTCCCATTTGGAAGCCTAGAATACAGATCCATTAGTCCCCTTTTTTACGCATTCAACAGCAATAAATAAAAGATATATTGGATATATTTTGCAGTATTTTTCCCATTCGCTCCTGATATCCCATCTGTTAAGGAGCTCCCCATTTCCCCTATCATAGGAGTCAATTTCCTACGTGCAATGACGTCAGTAGTATGCAACACTCCCATTAATAATTTATTTATTAAAAAAACGGAATCAGTAGGCTTGCAACTTAGAACCATGTTGACAATTCTCAATTCAACAAGGAGTACATTGCACTGGAAGTAGAATCTTGCTGGGATGAGATTTTAATATTTCATCAATCCTAGAAAGTCATTTTGATGTACTGATTACCTTACCGCCAACAGCCTGAAGGACAGATCAAATCTTTTTCACACTTGTGCCTCCTGTTTCTGCATGTCTGATTCTATGGTCAGGGTACCATCATAGCCCTTGGTGACTGAGCCCAATGGCTGAAAATAGCCCACTCTCAGTGTAGAGGGAGGATTCTCCATCCTTGTTTATTCTTTAGCAACCCCTATTTCCCCCCAGCTGCACACAAACTAACACTGCAACTCACCCTGCTGTGTCTGGACCAGCAAGGCAGAGGTGACTGTTGTGACTAAACTGCAAATCTGTCCAGTGGCCAGTCACAGTGACTGCCCTCAGTGAGCCTCCACCATCGCTACCCAGCCCCTCCTCTGCCTCTTCTTCATATCTTTGACCAACTTACATAGATTATTTGTTGAACAAATCTACAGTTGTCCTTCATACCATAGAAATGACAACTTTCCTTCTCACTCTAAGAAGCTGGGAATAGGAATGAACAATGGAGAGAATTCTGCCCCAGCTAGGAATTTTATCCCCAATCCATGAGTCAGTACACACCTAGTTATCTTGCTAGAGCAGAAGTACCCAATCTTTTTTTTATGTCATAGACCAATACCTGTAAGCAATGAGCCTGTGGACCCCAGGTTGGAAATGCCTGCAGAGTAGTGAATATATCTGCTTATAGGATTTGTTCAACAATTGAAAATTATTTCAAAACATAGAACGTAGACAGCACAACACAGTATGACCACTCTGAATACAAAAAGCCTACCTCTGATATTTCCCCTAACCCTTCTACCACTCACTTTAATTAGATGCCATTGACACCCTGGGAAATAGGAGTTGGCTGTCCACTCTATCTATGCCTCTTATAATATGTTCCTCTATTAAGTCACCTCTCCTTCTTCTCCACTACAAAGAGAAAAGCCCTAGTTCACTCAGCCATTACACATAAAGAATGTTTTCCAACCCGGGCAGAAAAATCTTCATCTTCTCTAAAGCTTCCATATCCTTCCTATAATGAGACTATCAGAAGCAAACACAATACTCCAAGTGTGGTCTAACCAGAGTTTTATAGAGCTGCAGTACATCATTACCTTGCACCTTTTGAACTCAGTTCCCCAACACACTACACCCTACTTAATAACCCTATCAACTTGCATGGCAACTTTGAGGAATCTTTGGACTTGGACCACACCGCTGAGAATTCTGCCATTAACTTTATACTGCACTCTGCCTTCAAGTTCAATGCTTCAAACTGAATCACTTCACACTTCTCCTGAGTGAATTCCACCTGCCACTTCTCATCCCAACTCAGCATCCTATTGTAACCTACGACAACCTTCTGCACTATCCACAAGACCGCCAACCTTCATAACTTCTGCAAGCTTACTCACTGACCCTTCCACCTCCTTAACCAAGTTATTTATAAAACTGACGAAGAGCAGATCCCTGCACTACACCACTAGTCACCAACCTCCAGGCATTTCCTGCAAGATTCTGCTTAGAATTCTATCCACACAGTGAAACCATTTTATTGAGTGGCATTACTCCCTGCAAAATGATAAATACCAGTCTGTGATGTGTGGTAGGTTCCTGCTTTACCTAAGTGATTAATTAGCTATGATGGAGTTCTATAAGTACCAGAGCTTTGTCTCCATCTTGGCTGAGTGACCATTAATCTTAAGTTAATTTGAATGGTGGCCATTGGTGAATCATCTGCAGCCAATTGTAGGACAATTAGGGGCACAGTGCCAGAATCAGTGGTGTTGAGAGAGGTGAGAAGGTTATTGGTCGGAGGACATGACAGTGACAGAGAAGAAAATGGAAGGACTTGAACATAAAACTGAAGTGTCGCTAGACCAGGAATAAATTGGAGGACCACAAAAAGTTAAATCCAGAGGCTGAGGGTGGTTGGCTGTAGACAACTGGAGAACAGAAACAGATTACTAATGTGGCTGCCAAATATGGAGAACTGAGATTCCACCCCCACCCCCCCCCCCCATCCCATCATTTACAGCAAGAAAGTTATGGCGACCATTACATCACAAGGCTCACGTTATCACAAAAGAAAACATTGACGGAAATGAAAACAGCACCCTACCTTAGTGATCTCCAGCCAAGTCTGAAATTAACAGCAGTGAAATGATTTGAGAAACCAGGGGATTTGAGTTTGATCTTCTCTGAGCAGAGAAGATAAAAAGATTAAGCAGGGCTCTCACATACATGAGAACATAGGATAAAGTAGGTAGGGAAGAAGTTCCATGTTGGTTGATAACCGGAGGACACAGCTCACACCTCCAACATCCAGAGGATATCGATCTCTGGAATTGGAAATTCCAGGTAATTGGAAAAAGAACCCGAAGGAACCAGAAGAAAGATAAGGGTTTTTGCCTTTTCCATAATGAGTCAACATGATCTAGAAAGAAAGAAAGAAAGAAACACCTGCATTTAAAAAAAAACATCTTTTGCAACTTCAGGGTGTCCCAAAGCACTTCACAGACACATTAGGCACATCCTGGTGTACGGTTGCTGTGATAATTCTGTTATGATGTGCTATTGTAATGTGGATTTACAAGCCTGCTGCCTGGACTTGGGGGCCTGAGTTACAGAGCTTGCATAGACTAGGACTTTATCCCCTGGAACGTAGGGGTTTGAGTGGTCACCTGATAGAGGTATATAAGATAAAAAGAGTGAAAGCACACAATCTTTTTCCCAGGAAGGAGATGCTAGAAACAAGAGGGCATAGGATTAAAATGAGAAATGAGAAGTTTAAAAGGGATGTTAGAGACAGTTTCTTCACACAAAGGGTGGCAAGCCTTTGGAATGAGCTTCCAGAAACAGTGATTGAGGCAGGAAAATTAGCAACATTTGAAAGAAATCTAGATAAATATGAGCATGGGAGAGGATTGGGCCAAATGTAAGCAGATGGGGGAATGGCTACGGTGGGGAACGGAGTCAGAATGATTGAGTTGGGTTGAAGGGCTGGTTTCCATGGTCTACGTCTAAGTGAGAAACAAAAGCTGAATGGGAACACTCCCATAATCCTTTTAAAGAGAGTTAAAGAGAAGCATTCATAACTGCCCAAAAGGCTTTGCTGGATTCCAAAAGGCTGCACTCTCAACAGTAACATTACAGAAACTTAGCAACATCAACTGAGCAACGGTTCATACACATTGCCTGAGAGCCTGATACAGTCATCTACAACAAAGCTTTCAAATGAGAATAGTAACAGAAAACACTGGAGATGCTCAGCAGGTTAGGCAGTATCCATGAAGAGAGAAATAGAATTAAAGGTTTAGCTAAATTATAGGAATAACATTAATTCTTTTGCTCTCCGCACATGCTGATTGTACTGTTGAACATCTCCAGTACATTCGCCCTTTATTTTAGGTCTGTATTTTTTTTTTGCTTTTCAACTTTCAAAGAGGAATTGGCTAAATGCTAGAAAAGAAATTATTTTGTCAAGTTAAGGAGAAACAATATCTACTGTATTACATAGTTCTTTCAAGGAAAAACCAAGACAAGGTAGATGGTGTGATCTCTTTTTAAGCTGTATTAAATGCAAGAAATGCCTGTGATATGCAGTATTAATAAAGAGGATCAGCTTTAACACAGCCTGAGGAATTCAGGAAGAGAATCGTAGAACCTGATGTGGCAAAACAAGGAAGCAGAGGCTATAATAAAAGAAAAATATCCAATTGTTCTGTGATCAAGACAAGATGCCCTGTTTTAAAGATATTCTTATACCACTTTTCTGTGCATAATCATCTGCTTAGCTGTACAGTACTGCTCAACATGAGCTACAGCAGAACATTTCATACTGGATGCCTGGTCCACAAAGCTATTTTACCAGGCAACCATTTTCACGGTACAGGAGCAAAAGCAAGAGCGGGAAGGATTTCGTGGAGCAAGTCTCGTTGCCAATGGGTTACGCTTCACAAGAGTGAGAGCAGCAAGTTCAAAGAGCAGGTCTCACTGGTCAGCTAATTGGCTAATTGGGCAACAACTGCCAATTAAAAGAAAGAAAAGCTCAGGGTGGAATGGCCATTGTAGGAGTGGCTCAATGTAAGAAAGGGACCTCGTGGTTTTGGCTCAAGAGGGAGAATAAGTGAGTGGAGTCAAAGGTGAGGTTCTGGTAAGGCCTCTTTCTTTCTTATTGCACAGGTAGAGCAGTGGGAATGAAAATCAGGGCAGTGTCATTTCCACCTTGAATGATGTGGGAAGTGAGGGAGTTCTCAAGAGTCCCTGATGTCTACACCTGCAAGAAGGCCATTCAGCTACACTCTTTGCAGTCTGCATTAGGGAGTTGGAGCTGGAGCTGGATGAGCTCCAGATCACTTTGGACGTTGAGGGTGTTGATGGACTGAGTTACGTGGAGGTAGTTACACCTAAGTTCCAGGAGGCAGGTAGCTTGGTGACTATCAGGAAATGGAAAGGATATAGGCAATGGCTGTTCCTCTCAATAAATAATCTTGGGGGGGGGGGCACAACTCTGACACTGAGCCTGGCTCTGCAGGTCAGAAGGGAAATAGGGAGAAGAGGAGAGCAGAAGTGACAGGGGATTCACTGGTTAGGGAAACAGAGAAAAGATTCAGTGGAGGAGAAGTAGACTCCCAGATGGTATGTTGCATCCCAGGTGCCATGGTCAGAGATGCCTTGAATTGAAACCCCAATGTTCTTAAGTAGGAGGGTGAGCAGCCAAAGGTTGAGGTACACATTAGTACCAATGACATAGCTAGGAAACAGATGAGATCCTGAAGAGTGAATCTAAGGATTTAGGAAGGAAGCTAAAAAGCAGGACCTCAAGGGTAGTCATCTCTGGATTTCTGCCTGTGCCACCAACCAGTGACAGTAAGAACAGGATGATTTGGCAGATAAATGTGTGGCTGAAGAGTTGGTGCAGTGGGTAGGGTTTCAGATTTGTGGATCATTGTGATCTCTCCTGGTGAATGAATGTACGACCTGCACAAAAGGGATGGGTTATACCTAAACTCGAGAGGGAGTTGCAGGCAGCTTTACCAGAGATGTTGGGGAAGGTTTAAACTAGTTTGGCAGGGGCATAGGAACCAGACTGTTAGGTCAGATGATAGAACAGTTTGTATAAATGTAGGTGCAATATGTAGATGACTGTGAGGAAGAATATGCAGTGGATAGGGCATAAACACAATCTGGTGTATGGGTTTAAATGTATTAAGAACTTAGGTTATGGATCAGTAATGGAATAATGACTTGGCCATTACAGAAAATTAGGTGCTCGAAGTTCAGGAGTTTAGATATTTCCTTTAGAACATAAGACACAGGAAAAAGAATTAGGCCAATCCACCTGTCAAGTTTGCTCCAAAAGTCAATCATGGGATAGGTTTATATACGTCAGAAAAATGTTTTGAGCTGAAAGGCCGGTACTGTGCCGTACCGTTTGACGTTCTATGATAGATAAATAAAAGAGATATATTTTCCCCTACAAGCAACCTCAGTCCAAGTGTCAAGAAGCACAGAAAATGATTCCTGTAGGAATAGGAAGGAAAATAAGGTCAATCCAATAACTGTGCTCGGGATAATCTAAAACATCCATCACTAAGAATATAGATGTCAGGAGAAGGAAGACAGAGAAACTTCATCAGTTGTGTTTCAAGAAGAGAATGACTTAATGGAAACAGGGCAATGAACTTCAAATTCATTACAAGAAAGAAAGTTTTTTAGGATTGTCTGGCTGAAAACAAATTGAATAAGCAAGCAGCCTGGAAGTGAGTGAAATTTACTCGTTACGTATTACTACACCTCTGCTTTTCCCAGCTTCTACTCTTTGTGATCATCAAAGGTCAGGTTTGAAAGACTTATTACTTTGTTTTGGGGTTATTCTGTTTTACTTCATTCTGCACCTCAATTTCCTTCCTCCCCATCGACAAGTTCCTCACCCCTTTTCTATCATCTCTATGGTAACCTATGTGATTGTACACAAAGTGCTAAATGCAAACCAGTTCCTCTAGTGTTAGAATCCCTGGATGTAACATAGTGATCAACTACCACATCCAATGGTCTGCTTATGCTTTGCCCAGTTCTAAACCTGTACGTGGAAGTATAAAGTCAAACTTCCGAAGTATAAAGTAAAGGGATGGGCAAAAAAACCCGAAATTGATGAGTAAAGGGAGACATGTTCATAGAGAGAGGGGGTGCATAGAGAGAGAGAAGGGGATAGAGAGGTGGAGGGAGAAAGTAGAAAGAAGAAAGGGTGGAGTAAGAGGAGAGAAAGAGAGAGAGGAGATGGGGGAGAGAGGAGAGGGCAAGTGAAGAGGAAGTCACTAAATACACTCAAGATAGAGGTAGATGTATCTCTTCATTCTAAAGGGTTGAAGGGATGAAGGGATATCAAAGTGATGGTACTGAATCAGCAAGATGACCCAAAGGGCCAAATGGTCACTTCTGCTATCCTGTACAGAACAAAAGCCCGTGTGATTGTGTGGAAATCAAATATCCCCAAACACTCCAGCTTTCCTCCTTCAAGATGTGCTGCTCCAGCCTCCAAGCTCGTCTGCTTTATCCATTATATTCCGTGCATTAAAACAAACTTCTGATTATTAGTTCCACCATGTTCATAAATCCAGACCTGCAGGTTCTTTTCATTCAACTTACTTATCTCATTTTCGATCTTCTGTTCAATCTCTCCACCTGCTGACTGACTTCTGCAGATCCCTGTGACATGCCACGTTAGGTTAGACACTAATGAAACTCTCTGTGAGGATACTGGTGAGCCTCCAGTTTAGGTACAGCCCACCTTTTTTGTGCAAGTCCCCCTTGCCCTGCAAGAGAGCCCAACTGTCAGGGTGCGTGAATCCCCCATTTCTGTACCTGCTCTTTAGAAGGATCTCACAGGGAAGGGGACAATGAGAGGCTTATTCAGCTGGGCAGTCTCCCAGAACAAGTTCCTTGTGGAAGGAGGAGGTGAAGGAAGGGTGGAGGGTTAAAAAAAGATTTAAATAAAATACCAACAGTGAAAGTGCTTCATGAAATAAATACTCACCTCTGTAATCGCTTTTCATTAATGAACAAGATCACTCCAATCAGCACCAGGGAAAAGACAGCAAGCAACGTTCCCAACACGATACCCAAAATGTTCTCTTTTCAAAACAAAAAGAGTTCCTGTTACTTGAGTAATATCTCAGTAGGCACATGTAAGGTCAGAGAAATGTATACAATATACATCCTGAAATTCTTTTTCTTCACAAACATCCACGAAAACAGAGGAGTGGCCTCAAAGAATGAATAACAGTTAAACATTAGAACCCCAAACCCCCCCACCAGCTTCCCCCTCCCACGCACAAGCAGCAGCAACCCCAGCATCCTCACCCACCAGCAAAAAAAAACACCAGCGCTCTCCACTGAGCACTGAAGTGTGCAGCAAAGCATCAATAAATACACGGACTTGTAGTACCCCAAAGACTACTTGTTCACCTGGTAATTCAATCTCTCTCTCTTTCTCTCCGTCTCTCTCTCTCCCCCTCTCCCCCTCCCTCTCCCTCACTCCTGTTTCACAGCGAGGGGGGAGTCATAACAAACAGCTCACTGATTTATGATGTTAAAAATCTGTTGCACTGCTTTTTCTGAGCTCTGCACCCAGAGAGTTGGCCCCAAAATGGCTCAGGTCTCTGGACACACAGCCCCCGGCAGCTAACCCACTGCTAACAATGTTCCATGTTCTCCAGCGACACCTCAGTCCTTCCCCTGATTGCACCCCTTTGAACTATAAACAAGTATCCAAAAAAACTTCAGTTCTTTTGCTTTGCAGCAAATGCTGGTGACACAGCTGTCATTTACATTCAAACTTTTCAAATAAAGCAGCTTCCAATTTTGATGAAGAATGTCCGCCCAAAACATTTGCTCCTTACTCCTCTCCATGGACACCACCTGACCCTGCTGAGTTCCTCCAGCATTTTGTGCATATTAGTCTTACATGACTCACACTGGCTGGCTACCCACCGACCCCTCCCATGGACGGAATTAGTTACTTTGGGGAGATAAGAAGGAATTAGTTACTTAAGAATTAGTTACAGCTCTATTTTTATTTTTGATATCTCTTTTTTTCCCTTTTCAAGGTTCTTTTGAAGACCCTGGTGCTGACTTCAGGAATGGGACCTCACGACCGGCTGCTTTTTGATATCCCAAGGATGAGGCCCGGAAGGCGAATGCGCCTTCAGGGTTCTGGTTGTTTATGACTCTGGGGGTGTGCTGATTCTAGGCCGGTGCCCCTGACTGAAGGGTCACAGGAGAACATGGAACTTCGGGAGCAGCAGGTTAGCTGCCGTGGGCTATGCGTCTAGAGAGCTGCACCTTCATGGTGCCGACTCTTCGGGCACAGAGCTCGGAAAAAGCAACTCAACAGACTTGACATTGTCAATCAGCGAGTTGTTTGTTATGTCTCCCCTCTCGCTGTGAAACAGTCCACCTCTTTTTCCCTGATTAGGGAGAGAGAGAGCCTGTGGTATATTGAATTACTGGGTGAATGAGTAGCTTTCGAGGTACTGCAAGTCTGTGTCTTTATTGATGCTTTGCTGCACGCTTGAGTGCTCAGTGGAAGGTGCTGATGCTTTTTTGCTGGGAATGGGGGGTGTCATTGCCTTTCTGCTGCTTTTGCAAGGGAGGGGGAGCTGGGGGGGACAGCTCTGGACCTCTAATGGTTTAACTGTCATTCGTTCTTTGGGGCACTCCTCTGTTTTCGTGGATGTTTGTGAAGAAAAAGAATTTCAGGAAGTATATTATATACATTTCTCTGGAATTAAATGTACTTATTGAAATCTATTGAATTAGGTAGAGATAACTATCTTACCAGATATACAGAAGGTAGGTTCACCACTCCATTGGCCATTTGGCAGACAGGTACGTGAGGATGATCCTGAGATAACATGGCCCTGGCTACAGGTAAAATTCACAGTGGATCCAATCAGATAAACAATTCCTTTCTTTTTCCCATTCTTGGGCTCTTCCAAAACTCCACAGGAAGTGACTGAAAGGAACATCAAAAAGGAAAGTGAATGATGTGAAATCTGATATCCATTTGCACAAAGAGTCTCACAAGATTGCAATATCCTGCCAATGATAGTCCCCTCATTTTTGGAGAATATCTCCGTTTGACAATCTTTCTGCAAATGTTTTAACTAATGCCAACAGCTTTAGAAAACCTCAAGTTATGAATCCTTTCCTCCAGGGGAATTAATCTGAAAAATGCATCTGAAATGAACAAAAGCAGCATTTCAGAGTTCAAAGTAAATTTATTCAAGAAGTACGTATATGTCACCATATACAACCCTGAGATTCATTTTCTTGCTGCCAATCACAGTAAATACAAGAAACACAATAGAATCAAAAACCACACCCAACAGGATGGACAAATAACCAATATGCAAAAGACAATATGCTGTGCAAATACAAAAAGAAATTAATGATAAGTAATGTGGGAACAGTTCAGTGACGAGGCAAGTGAACGTGAGTGAAGTTTTCCTCACTGCTCCAAGAGTCTGATGGTTGAGGGATTATAACTGATCCTGAAACTGGTGGTGTGTGTCCTATGGTTCCTGTACCTTCTTCCTGAAGGTAGCAGTGAGAAGAGAGCATGGTCTGGATGGTGGGGATACTTGATGATGGATGCTGCTTTCCTGTGACAGCGTTCTGTATAGATGTGCTCAATGGTGGGGACTAGGCCATATCCACTATTTTTTATAGGCTTTTACATCCGGGGCATTGGTGTTTCCATACTAGGCTGTGATGCAACCAGTCAATATAATCTCCATCACACATCTATAGAAGTTAGTCAAAGTTTTAGATGACATGCCAAATCTTCACAAACTTCTAAGATAGCTTTCTCCTCCTTTGCAACATTTCCACTGAAGATTACCCATGCAATGTATTCACCGTTTTTGACTTCATTCTGTACAATTCTACTTTAGACTTTGCTTTCTTCTCAGATTTTAAGAAGCATGGCTAAGTGTCAGATGCATCAGATGGGGAGTCAAGGCCATGATCATTGCTACCTACAATTGCTGTCACAACCTTCACAAAGCCCAGTGATTACGTCCACTTGCATATCTATTAGATATCTATTCTAAGATAGTATGACTTCTAAGATAAAAGTCATGCTTTTTTCATAATGGCACTTACTCACTAGACTCAGGACAGATCCTCTGAAATGATAACATTTAAAGTTACTGACCCCCTCTGCCTCCGATTCCAAACCAATGAGGAATGGCTCACGGATATCTGATTTCCTCCTCCTGAAGTCACTAATCATCTCCTCAATCTTGCTGACTTGACTGAGAGGTTGTTGTTGTTGTGGCACCACTCAGCCTGAAAATATTGATGGTTTAGATTACTGACAGAGCAAATGATCTGCTATTTCCCATGGGGTAATATCTTGATTAGCATCAGCTCAGTAAGAATGATTGGTTGTGATGACCAGCCCACTACGGTATTGAACTTTCCTGCTCAAAGACATTGACAATATCTCTTCCTGCTCTCCTTCATCTACCTGCTTCATTTTACACCATTGCCTCTCCCTCTGATGGCCCACTGGGTCAGGAATGAAGCAGGATCATCTGTAATTGAACACTGGGCTTCACTACAGCTCTAATCACATTTCTTCTTCTTTCTCCATGTCCATAAGCCTCCTCACACACAGCATCTTCCACCATGCCTTCAGTCATTTTTACAAAGTGCTCACCACCATGTTATGGTGTATCCCACTCCAGAATAACCACACATAATCTAGATCCCTACATCAAACTGCGGACTCCTCTTGTTCACAG
This sequence comes from Hypanus sabinus, assembly GCF_030144855.1. NCBI lineage: Eukaryota > Metazoa > Chordata > Chondrichthyes > Myliobatiformes > Dasyatidae > Hypanus > Hypanus sabinus. The sequence continues at coordinate 104,560,712 of NC_082718.1, forward strand.
GTCTGAAGGTGCAAGAATATCACGATCAGGGAACTTCCCTGCACTCAGAGCAGCACTCTCCCCCAATCAAAACAGCCAAATGCAGATTACAGGTATTAAATCCATGTTCCTGTCATAATCCTTTGCAGAGTCCAAATTAGCTGCTTTGTTAGCCTATATAATAACAATGACTTTAAAACAAGAGTTATTTATTGCTGCAAAACACTTTCGGAATGACTTGTTAATGTCATGAGGCCTTATATAAATACAGATTCTTTTTTAGTATTTCCTGATGCCTGTTTCTCACCTATCAAATGACACAGGACTCTGGCAAACACCTTATATAAATATTTGTCAAACATTACAGTTCCATTTTATAGTGACTCAACAGCTCCTTTATTGTCTTATACTTTGGTCTTAATCAACACATTTGTCTTTCAAATTATAAAATTTCTAACAACTAATAAGAAAAGCTATTAAAAATGAGAATATCTACAGATGCTGGAAATTTGAGTAACACACACAAAGTGCTGGAGGAACTCAGCAGGTCAGGCAGCATCTAGGGAAAGAATACAGTTGATGTTTCGGGCCGAACCCTACGGCAGGACTGGGGGACAAAAAGCTGAGGAATACATTTAAAAGATGGGTGGGAGAGGAGAGAGAGAGAGAGAGAAACACAAGGTGAAACCTGGAAGGGGAAGGATGAAGTAAAGAGCTGGGAAGTTGATTGGTGAAAGAGACAGAAGACCATGGAAGAAAGAAAAGAGGGGGACAATGGGTGGGCAAGCAGAAATGTTATTATTCTTCTAAGGCTGATATCCAACACATCTCGTGATATTAGTTACTGACTTTAAACATCCTCAAGGATTGATGCTGGAAAGATGTTGATCTTGGAAAGAGCTTTCTCCTCCTTTGCAACATTTCCACTGAAGATTACCCATGCAATGCATTCACCATTTTTGACTTCATTCTGTACGACTCTACTTTAGACTTTGCTTTCTTCTCAGATTTTAAGAAGCAAGGCTAAGTGTCAGATGCATCAGATGGGGAGTCAAGGCCATGATCATTGCTACCTACAATTGCTGTCACAACCTTCACAAAGCCCAGTGATTACGTCCACTTGCATTTATGCCCACTGAAATTTTATGAGCAGGTGAATTCAAGGAAGGAGTTGTTTCTAGCGTTCTCATCAATGAACCTTAGACTGGCACAGAGAAGATGAAGCCGTCTCAAAGATATCAAAGAGCTAAACGTAGGTTATTGGATTTACAATGCTTCAGTCTCAGTAATTGTCCACTTCCTTTCCTAAGACTTAAATTTACACAGCCATGCAGTCCAGAGCAGAGATTATCACAGTCAAAAGCTTAGTGAGTAAATTGCTCCAACAGTGGGGCTGGAGACTCCAATACATTAGGACCATGTGCACAGGTGAAGAATGAGAGATAGAGTAAAATGAAGGTATTAAAAATAGGTTAAATTACATCTGTGGGGGAATTAGAATGTGAAATTAAGTGGACACATGCTTGCCCAGAGAATGATGCAAGAGTAGACCAAGCTGTCTTCTACAACAATTGGGGTGAATGGCAAGGGTGTATTTTGGAAAAGACTAAGATGGATGCTTTCATCTAATTGCATTCTTTCTTGAATAAATTGTGCTTAATTTATGTTTAATTTAGCTTTTTTTTCTTGCTATACTCCTGTGATGCTGCTGCAGATAAGTGTTTCATTGCACCTGTGTGTACATCTGACAATAAATTCGACTCTTACATTTTTTGACGACTAAGACACAAAGGGAAAGGAGATAAGGTAGGATGCCGAGTGGGTTAGATAGCTTGTTTGGAGGTTTGGATAGTAACCGAAGCCAATTGGGCCAAGTGGTCTATTTCTGCAATGTAAATTCTATCTCATTCCTGTGGTCAAGTCAGGTTTACACATCAAGCAGAGTAGCAATTATATACAGTAACTTACTTGGTTCAAGGCTTTCAACCAGCTTTCGGTAGTTCAGATAGGAGAGCTTTGTTTCTTTTCCCACCTGGAGGCTTTTGGTTACAAGAGTATCAAACTGACAAGACTCGATCCCTTCGCACAGGGCATTCATCTCGGCATGCAGGGGGTTCGCTGGGTTGTCCGACACGTGAAAGACAGGTGTGAAGTCTGGGTCATGCTTGGGAGCATTCAAGTAATTGTTCAGCAAGAACTGACTGTCATAGGTGAAGAGAGAACTCGTATTTTCAATCGCCCCTAAAAAGAATACATGAAATCAATTAACCCTGCTGATGTAGCAACAACCCTTATAGATCAAAGCTGGATATTGATAATAGCTCAGAATAACAAAAGTTTCTTTATCTGAGGAATATTGGAAAGGGTCCATATTGGCTGTGGAGATGGAAAATGGAGAAGCAATGAGGCAAAAGTTGGGTTAACTGATGTAGAATAAGAATGATGACTGATGAGAGGGAAGGGAGACATAGAAAAGACAGGGCCAGGATTAAATTAATATGTATTTCCAGCTGTAACAACAGTCATCTACTAAAACTATAACACAATAAACACGATTACAATTTCCTTGAGATGGTCATATTAACACTGTGCAACAGCCAATGACTTCCCACAGAATTTATTCAAGCACTTCTGAGATCACCTTCGATTAAGTTGGCACTTATAAAGGAAACATAGTTTTAAAATTAAATTGAGGGAGGAGAACTTGGTAGAAGCTTGTCTGAGCTGATTTTATCAGGCATCCTGTTGGGCAGTCTGAAGCCTGCTTATGGTTCTGGCTCATTTCGGTAACTTAGCAAACAGGGGATGGATATTCCAAAAAGGAAGAACATTAACAGTACAAGCTGCTACTGCAAGGACCAGTAGGAGAAGTTAGCTAAGTCTAGCAGTTTACTGGCAATAAGACCAGGGAAGAAGTCGTAAGTTTTGTGGACATGACAAACTGAAAAGGTTTGTGAGAAGCGGTGCAAAGGAAAACTATTTGAATTAAGAGATGAAACGCCAGAGAATCTTTAGGGAGGTTGGTCTTGGTGGACAAGAGAAAAGGACAGGACTGGCAAAGTCAAGATGCCTTCAATACTAGTGTCAAAAATGTCTACGATCTCCGTGCATGTGGGTGGAAGTGAGGGATAGGCAGGGATAGTGCAAGAGGGCTTCAGGAGGATGGCTGGCAGAGGCAAAGAGAAGTCAGGGCTACCAAACTGTATGCAACAAACAATCTGCCAGAGGAACTCAAGTGGTATCTGGCAGAGGAAAGAAACGGTCAAAACCCTGTATTCTGGTCAGTTGCCTCACAACCTGGGATGGAGGCTCCAATGCACAGGATTGCCAGAGGCTGCAGAGGGCTTGGACGTAGCCAACTCCATCACAGACGCAACCTTCACCATCATTGAGGACATCTTCAAGAGGCATTGTCTCAGTCAGCATCCATCATTAAGGACACCCACACCCGGCACAGGCACTCCTCTTATTACCACCATCAGCATGGAGGTACAGGAGCCCAAAGACCCCACTCAGTGATTTAGGAACAGATTCTTCCCCCCTGTCATCAAACTCATGAACCCATGAACACAACTTCATCATTCTTCGCATTTTGCTCTACGCGTTTATTTATTTATTCATTCATTCTATAATTTATAGTAATTATGTTGCCTTTGCACAGCAAAGCTGTCGCAAGGCAACAAATTTCACGTCATATAAGGTAATGCTAATAAACCAATTCTGATTCACCAGTCCTTATGCCTGGATTGGGATTGATCCATGGTCCTATGTGTGACTTGAAAAGGCCAGAGGGTGTGCATTGGGAGGCCTTCTACTTACAGCTGGCTCCGAATTCATAGATCCTCTCCTCGCTCGCGCCGGCTGGTAGATCTGATCCATTTCTGAAGGTGAAGTCGTCATCCACGTTGTTGTTCATCACTCCAAGCAGCCCCTCTGTCTGGTTTGTGAACGTGTCTGGTAGCAGGATGTTGATGCTCAGGATTGAGCCCCTGATCTCTGCTTCCACACCAGCTCCAGAAGGAAACATGGCAGTAACATTCTGTGGGCTGGCTGAATACAGGTAGACCCCTAGAGAAGGAGAGGCACCCAGGTAAATCCACTTAAAACTCTTGCATTGGTTCATGCACCTGAACTGATAGCCCCTTTAAAGAGGCCAGTAAACATCTGCTATTCTTTGTCCCCGGAGAATTGCGGGAGTTTGGATATTCAAAGAGGAATTAATTATTTGTTTTTGAATTGAGGGAGTGGGGAAACCACTGGAAAGAAGATGAGGTCCAGGACAGATTGGCCACAATCATAATGACAGTGCAGGTTCAAGGGACCAATGACTCACTCCTGTTCTATGTTATTTTATTCATATTTTACAACATGTCAAAGTATAATACTAAGATCACAAATTACCCTTTCGGCTAATGACGTTGATATAATACAGGTAAGCTGATAGTTTGTAAAGAAATAGAGTTATATAACAGGGAATCAGGCTCTTTGGTCAACTTGGCCACGCTGACCAAGTTTCCTCAACTGAGGTCTCATTTGACCAAGTTTGGCCCTCTGCCTTCTGCTGTATCACGGCTCGCCCTGAATCCCATTCATTCTCGGTAACCTACTTTTCAGCAAAACTATTCTCCCAGCTCGAATACTACAGGATTCACGACCCTGGTCCAAAGATGGAAGTGTGCTTGGTCACAGCGGCCTTTCCTGATCCAAAAAGTGGTGCAAATGAGTGTCTTGGACAGTTTTCTTGTGATCACTAAACCCTGGTGGACATTGGTAACATAAAACACTGCAAGACTGATTCATCGGTGAGCCTGATTTGGGGAGGAAGCTGCATGGCCTCACTTGTTGTGCGGAACAGGCCTTCATGCTGCAGCATCACCTTTTACTGCCACCTAGGGGAGGAGACGCTTGGGACAGGGTGGGAGAGAACAGAGGCACAACAGTCACGTTGGAATCTGTGCTGCATTGGGGACTGGCCCCTTCTGTCAGTGCTGCTTGCTCCAAGGAAGACAAGCTAGATTGCTTGCAGCATGAGACCAGCTCATTTGGCTTCGTCCTCTGAACCAGCGTGAGATGAGGAACTGCTATGTACTTGTTCTTGCAGAAATGTGGCTTCAGGAGAATGTCCTATACAGCACCAATCTTCAGGCCATGCCACTCAGCGACTTGTGCTAATATTATTTTTTGTGACTGTGTGTGCTATCATAATTAGTGCGCTTGTGCGACTGTACGCACCATGCTTTGCACCTGACCCCCAGAGGAATGCTGTTTGATTTTGCTGGATAAGTGTGTATGGTTGAATGACAACTGAACTTGAACTTAAACTTGTATCTGAAAAGAAATGAGCAAGGAGCAACCCCAAAAAAGGCAAACCTGAAAATAAAAACTTCACTTTTAAGACACATGAGCAGAATTGGGCCAATTGGTACATATAGTCTGCTCCGCCATTCCATGACAGCTGATTTATTATCCCTCTCAACTTCATTCTCCTGCCTTCTTCCTATAACCTTTGACATCTGTACTGTATTTAATATTTTAGTAATAATAGAGTAACATAATAAATATATTGTTCATTAAGCATTCTTTGTTTGATTACATAATTTTATGGGTTGTATGTAAGAAGTTTGTAAATGGCGTATGTCATTACACCACCATGTCATATATGCTGCCCGCTAAAAAGAAGGAAAGTAAAACTAAGTTCAAACGTTTGTAGATACACATTTCCCGGCTGCCGTGTTCTTCTTTTGATTAGTTTCTGAAATTACGAGCATAACATTGGCAATAAGAAAGTTTTAAAATGAACCCATAACAACTACCTACTGGTTGAAGTGCAACATGTTTTTCTCCCAAAGGGGGAGACAGATGTTGAAGTAAAAAAGAAGTGCAGTGAGTGTTTCTTTAAAAAGAGAGAGAGATGTTTGAGTTAAAAAGGAGGAAGAAAACAAATTAATTTCATGGTTTCATAAATAATGAATGCCCAGTGCTAATAAATAAATAAACAAACAAACAAACAGAAATGGCTGGCTATGATGGAAGGATAGATGCATTCAATTGCACAACAGTTAACCGGATGATGTATACTGAACAAATTGAGCAGTATTTTAAAGAAAAGGAAATAGCATATGAAAAACCAGTGCCCATATTGCTGGTTGTGCGAGGTGGAGGAGCATATAGTTTGCTTTGAAGTTTAACTGCTACAACCAAACCAGCCAAAACAAGCTTTGCTGATATCATGAACCTAATGCAGCAACATTTAAACCAAAACTATAGTTGATTGCAGTATGCTTTATGTTTCCCTTTTCTCACAGGTACCATCAGGTAGGAGGTACAGAAGCCTGAAGGCACACACTCAGCAATTCAGGAACAGCTTCTTCCCCTCTGCCATCTGATTCGTAAATGTACTTTGAACCCGTGAACACTACCTCACTTTTAAATATATATTATTTGTTTATGCATGATTTTTAATCTTTTCAATATATGTATACTGTAATTTAAGTATTTATTATTATATATTTTTTCATCATCTAAATTATGTATTGCATTGAACTGCTGCTGCTAAGTTAACAAATTTCATGACGCATGCCAATGATAATAAACCTGATTCTGATTCTAATTCTGATTCAAGAGCAGAATCAAAATGGAAGGGGAATGATTTCAGTTTATGTAGCTGAATTGAGGAAATGTCCAAGCATTGTCAGTTCAGAGATGGGCTTAATGATACATTGAGAGATCATTTAGTTTGTGGGATCTTACAAGGAAGTATTCAAAAACAGAGAAGCTCTTAACACAAGGATAGCAAAACTTAAAAGAGCTGTTGAAGTCACTGAAACAATGGAAACAGCGGTCAGAGAAGCAATTGAGTTGCAGTCAGGAATGAAGTGAGTGCGAACAAAATGACAACATCCAAACACAAAATGGCCTGGCCGAACAAATTGCATTACCATTGTGGCAGGAGCTCACATACACCAGACCAATGCAGGTTTAAAGGCAAAACTAGCAGAAAATACAACAAATTAGGACACATACAAAGAGCATGTTGGGCAGACAGAAATAAGTGGACTGCACATGGAAGAGATGAGGTTAAAAAGTCAAGTTAAAATTTCATGAAGAGCACTAATCTGTATGTTGTTGATGAAAAATCTGATAATGATAAGAGACACAGGACTTAGTAGCCTTGAGATTTACAACATGAAAACTAACAATAGATAGGCAATATGGCTTACTTTGGAAGTGAACAGCAAATTAATTAAAATGGAATTGGACACTGGCTCGGCTGTTTCAGTCCTTCCACAAAAAGGTATTTCATACATACTGGACTGAAGCCTGCAGATATCCAACTAAGAACATACACTGGAGAAAAGATAACTCCCGTGGGAATGACATTCATAACAGTGAAGTACTACAACCAACAAGTCACATTGGTCTTGTATGTAATAAATAGGAGGGCCAGCATCATGGGGATGTGAGTGGCTGAGTCAACTACAGCTTGATTGGAGACCCATCCACCAATTGCAAACCACATCCTCTGCAATAGAGTCAACTGAAAGTGAATTTAAAAAGGTATTGGATGATGCCACAGCAGCGTTCAAGGATGGATTGGAAAACTTAAACATATCAAGGGTAAAATAGTATTAAGTGAAAATGTCACACCAAAATTTTACAAGGCCCATCTAGTTCCTTACACCATCTGTGCTAAAGCAGCCAGTGAGCTAGATTGCCTTGAGGCTGAAGGGGTTCTTTCCATGGTTGAGTGGAGCCCATGTGCAACACCAGTGGTTCCAATAGCCAAGAAGAATGAGTCTACCAGGATCTGTGGTGATTTTAATGTCACCATCAACCCAGTACTGAAAATAGATCAATACAAAGGATATCTTTGCAAACCTTTCTGGAGGAAAACACGTCTGTAAAGTGGACTTAGATGACACCAACCTATAGATGGAGTTGGAAGACTCCAAAGTGTTCCTCACCATAAACACTCATAAAGGGCTTTATTCCTATAATAGCCTTACTTATGGAGTAGCATCTGTACTTTCACTCTGGCAGAAAGCTATGGGCCAGGTGCAGCAAGGCTGCCCACGCACTCAGTGTTACCTGGATGACATCATTGTGACCTGTGAGGATGACAAGGAACATCTCCAAAATCTCAAGACAGTATTAAAAATATTAGAAGATTATGGGCTCAGGACACAATGGAACAAGTGTGTATCCTTTAAACCAAGCATCTCTTACTGTGGTCACACCATTGGTGCAGAAGAATTGCACAAGTGTGTTGAGAAAATTCAAGCAGTGCTGGATGCCCCAAGGTTGAAGGACTTGTCACAGTTGCCTTTCTTTTTAGGATTTGTCAATTACTTTTTCGGGTTCCTACTAAATCTGGCTACCGTGATCCACCCTTGAACTTATTACTACAGACTGGGAAGAAATGACAATGGACAAAGCTGTGTGAGGTGACTTTCCAAAAGGCAAAGGAAGTGGTGACATCAGACACTGTACTCACACATTATGATCCACATTATCCAGCGAAGCTTGCCTATGATGCTTTACCTTATGGTAAAGGTTGTGAGTAAGGGAAGTGAACGCCCCATAGCCATTGCATCACATTCCCTTAATGCTTCTGAGAAGAATTACTCTCAGGTTGACAGAGAGACCTAGGGTCTGGTTTGGGGGGTAAGCATTTCCACCAGTACCTATATCGGGGAACGTTTACCCCTGTTACTGCTCATCAACCACTGGTGTCCATTTGCCATCCACAGAAGTGTTCCACTCACAGCAGCAGCACAAGTGCAGAGGTGGGCTCTCTGCCTGGAGGACACAATTACAAGCCTGAATCCAAGGGAACAACTAATCATGCAAATGCTGATGGGATGTTCCATTCACCCTTGGAAAAGAAAATACCTGAAAAGTTTACAAAAGGGGACTCTCCCCTTGACACATGCTCCCTAATGCAAATCGAAAGTCTCCTGATTACGTCAACTATTCAGAATGCCAGTACATTCAGAAGGTGGCAAGAGCAGTGCCTCTCCATCCTTGGGATTGGCTTGCTTCACCCTGGCAGAGGATTCATGAGTATTCCAGGGCACAAATTTCTTGGTAGTAGTGGGTGCAGCTGCAAAGTGGCCAGACATGTTCCAATGGCCTCCACTACTGTCTCGCACACTGCTGACATGTTGAGAAGCCTCTCCTCAAGGACTGGTGATCCAGTACAGTCAGTGACAATGGAGCACAGCTTGTGCAGAACAGTTTCAGACACTCCTGAAAATGAATGGAATAAGACATATTACATCTGCACCGTACCATCCAGAAAGGTTTGTCCAGAGTTTAAAGAAGGCACTGCGAGCACTGTCAGCGGAACACACTACACTGACACTGAACCAGAAGCTCAACAACTTCCTCCTTGCATATCACCATGCAGCGCACTCCACAGCCAACAACTCACCCGCTATACTGTTCCTGGGTCATCCCTTGCACTCACACTTGGATCTCCTCAAACCCAGTCTCAGGAGGAGGGTGCAGGACAAACAGCTGAGACAGACTGAGGGCTCCTCAAACGAGGAGGTTCGATGTTTCACCCCTGAACAAGCAGTCCTGGTGAGGGACTACAGAGTGATCAAATGTGCAAACTTGGAAAGATTAAGGTCAGAACTGGACCACTCTCCTACACAACGGAGACTGGATCTGATGTCTTCTGGAAATGACACGTCGATCAGCTGAGGACAGCAGAGTCAGTTGTTAGAGAGGAATGGTGTCCACAGCTGTAGAACCACTTCCTGCAGTCTCAGAGACAACTACAACCAGCACAGAGGAGGCCCCTATTGTCAGGGGAGACAAGGTAAGAAATCTTCCACAGCAATTAAATCTTTAGACTTGAATGAGGGAATTTATAGTATATGGTGCTGTGGATGTTTATAAAGTAGTTACATTATATAGTAAACAACATGTATGTACATACGTGTGTGTGTGTGTGTGCATGTGTGTGAGTGTGAGTGTGAGTGTGTGTGTGTAAAATAACTAGAGAGCAATACGTTCCATATTTGAGTATATCTGAGTTGAGATGCATTTTATATTGAGTTGTAGTTTTTAGCTAAGCAGGGTGGAGTGTTGTGTATTTAATATTTCACTAATATTTGAGTAATATTGCAAATACATTGTTGATTAAGCATTGTCTGTTTACATTTCATTATGGGTTATATGTAAGAAGTACGTGAATGACATAAATCATTACGTCACCACATCATTTCTGCGCGCCTCACTAAGTTAAAACAAAGTAGACACGCACTTCCTGGCTCCCGTGTCTTTCTTTTCATTAGATCCTGCAGTGACAAATTATAACTAATCAAGAACCTATCAACCTCTGCTTTAATATGCCCAATGACTTGTCCTCTGCAGCCATCTGTGGCAATGACTTCTACAGATTCCCCATCTACTGGCTAAAGAAATTCCTCCTCATCTCTGTCCTAAAGGCTGGACGCTCTGGCCCTTCACTCCTGGAAGCATCCTTTCCACACCCACTCTTTCTAGGCTTTTCAATATAGAGCATAGAACAGTACAGCACTGCAGCGGGTCCTGTGATCCATAATGTTGTGTCAGACAAGCTAAAAAGCAAATCAAGAATGAATTCCTCCTCCCTACACAATATCCATATCCCTCCATCTTCCTCACATCCATGTGCCTATCTAAACATCTCTTAAAAGCCTCTATGTTTGCCTCTACCACCAACCCAGGCAGTGCATTCCAGGCATCCACCACTCTGAGTAAAAAACTTACCCCTCACATCCCCCTTGAACCTACCCTCTCTCACCTTTAGAGCATGCCCTCTGGTATTAGATATTTCTACCCTGAGAAACAGATACTCCCTGCCTACTCTATCTATGCCTTTTATAATCTTATAAATATCTATCATATCTCCCCTTATCCGGTGCTCCAGATAGCAACTCTCATGGTGGCACGGACCCTCTAAACCAGGCAGCATCCAAGCAAACCTCTTCTGCACCTTCTCCAAAGCCTCAACACCCTTCCTATAGTGACCAGAACTGTATGCAATAACCCAACCAGAGTTCTATAAAGTTGCAACATAATCTCAACTCAGTGCCTCAACAAATAAAAGCAAGCATTCTCTAAGTCTCCGTATCGACCTGTGTAGCCACTTTCAAGCAGATATGAATTTGGATCCCAAGATCTCTCTGCTCATCAACACTGCTAACTATCTTGCCCTTCACAGTGTACTGTCTCCTTGCATTTTCCCTAGCAAGTTTCCCTAGCAACTCGCCCCATTTATCTGGGTTAAGCTCCATCTGTTATTTCTCTGCCCGTACCCGCAATTGATCTATAACACGCTGTGCTCTTTGCCAGTCTCCCACACTATCCACAACCCCACCCATCTTGGTATCACCTGCAAATTTACTAACCCACCCATCGCTTTACCCTTCCCTTTTGAGCCAAGTTGCCACCAGCCTGGATGCTACTGTCGTGCACCGATGGATCATCCCTGAGCATATCCAAAGATACTTGTTGCTAAGGGGACTGGCCACAGAGGATCCTGCACAGATTTTGTAATCCCCTTACCTCTCCTGGCGCTCAGACATCTATTGTCTGATGCCTGTGCCCTGGGTGTGCCCACCTCTTTAATAGTCTCATCTATGATATCTTCAACCTCCCGAATGTTCCTGAGTACATCCAACCCCAGTTTCAACTCCTTAACCCGGTCAGTCAGGTGCTGAAGTTGGATGCATTTCTTGCAGATATAGTCATCAGGGAAACCGCCTGGTATCCTGAAGTCCCATATCTAACAGGAGGAGCATTCCATCCTACTCACACTCACTGTGCCTGAGCTGCCAAAAAAATATATGCATAAGGTTTCAATGAGATCCACCTTCATTCTTCTAAACTCCAGTGAGTACAGGCCCAGAGCCATCAAACACTCTTCATATGTTAACCCTTTCATTTCTAGGATCATTCTTGTAAACCTCCTCTGGACCTGCTCCAACATAATCACATCGTTTCTTAGGGAATGTGCCCAAAACTGCTAACAATACTTCAAGTGCAGTCTGACCAATGCCTCAGAAAGCTTCAGTATTCCATTCTCACTCTTACATTCGGTAGATGGCAGGCAGACCATCTAAGAGGGGGAAAACTCTGATTTCAAACCTTTGCTGCCTTGCGGCCAGACCCACTCATGGGAAAGGCTTCGGGAGTAAACCCCGAGGAAGAAATCCGGAGCTGGAGTCCCTAAGGCAGTCCAACGTTGCCTTCAACCTCGTTCTGGCAACAACACTGGTGCCAAGCCGTATCAGCCTTTGCCCTCCCCTTGGACAACATCGGTGTCATGGAGAGGGGAGACAGCTGGCCTTCCATGATAGTTTGCCCAGGCCTGCACCCTGGAGAGACTGAAGCAAGACTTTCCAGGCGCAGATCTATGGTCTCGCGAGACTAACGGATGCCTCACTCACACTTACGTTCTAGCCCTCTTGACGTGAATACTACCATCGCATTTGCATTCCTTACCACCAACTCAGCCTGCAAATTAACCTTCAGAGAATCCTGTACAAGGACTCACAAATCTCTTTGCACCTCAGATTTCTGAATTTTCTCATTTAGAAAATCACTTAACTGTCGTGAAAGTGTGGAATGAGCTGCCAGCAAAACTGTTGCATGCAAGCTCGATTTCAACATAAATGCTAGGTGTATGGAGAGCTATGGCCCCGGTCCACATCAATGGGAGTAGGCAATTTAAATGGTTCTGCACAGACTAGCTGGGCTGAAGGTGGTTCTGTGTTGTACTTTTCTTTGACTCTATGACTCTAGTAATCTATGCCTCTATTCCTTCTACCAAAGTGCATGACCATACACATCCCTGCACTATATTACACTTTAGAAGATAATTAGGGATGGGTGATATTTGCTGGTCTTAGCAATAACAGTTCACATCCTCCAAACAGTCTCCTATATAGTTTTAATATTTGACTTGTAATGAGATGACAACTAGATAATCTGTTACATTGCTTTTGGCTGCAGTATAAATAAGAAACATGGAGAAATCTCTTGCTGTATTTTGAATGAATATGTTTATATAAGAAGGGCAGGTTCTTGACTTAAGTCTCATTTGAAAGGCAGGACATCTAATAGCGCAGCTCTCTCTCAACACTGCAGTGAAGCTTCAGTCTAGGTCTTCATGCCAAGTGTTTGATGTGGGACTTGAATCAGGTCAGGGCACTATCTATTGAGCCACTGCTAGCAGTCTGAGGAAGTCAGGAAGTTAACAGGTAATCCAGAGTAACACACACAATGTGCTAGAGGAACTCAGCAGATCAGGCAGCATCTATGGAGAGGAATGAACAGTCAACGTTTCAGTCCAAGTCCTGATCATGAGGATTGATCAGGTAAATTCTGATCATCTCACCAATTTGACAAAGCTTACCTTTAAGGTCCATCCAGTTCTGTTCATGAAAAGTTGCAGGTCCACTGTTGATCAGTACCTCCAAGCTGCTGCCATTGTCATGGCTAGCAATGCGGAATTCAATCACATCAGAATCACCTTCCTGCATAGCAACAGCAGTAAATCCAGTCACATTTGCATTTGCTCCTGTAATTAAAAGGAGAGCAGCAAATTGCCAATAAATATTTCCCTGATATAAAGGAAAGCCAGCTTAAAAATAATCAGAATTAGGTCTCTGGGATGTTGATCATATCGTTACTCGTAGAACTTGGAGCCTAAAAGATTAAGAGATTTAATGAATTACCGCAAGTTGACACAGCATTCCGGTCCAACGACTCCAAATTAGAGCTATGTGACCAATTACCCCACTAACCCTTACATCCTTGGAATGTGGGAGGAAACCCTAGCACCTGGAGGAGACCCACACAGTCACCAGGTGAGCATATAAACTCCTTACAAGCAGCAGTGGGAATTGAACCCGGGTCACTGGAGCTGAGGTAGCACACACTAACTGCGACGTTATCGTGTGGCCTTAAACTACCTCTTAAACAATGAAACTGATGCACTGCTGGTAATGGCCTACTGTTCAGCAGCTCATTATCACAGTACAGTGTTTGCCCAGTAGTACAATGCTACGACAACATGCTCCTTTTGTGCTCTCAAGTTATAATGCTCTAATATATCATAGTGCCAGTTATTAAGTGATAACTCTACAACTTTCTGCTGTTATCCTGCAACAGCCATCACTATCACAACACTATAACACAATAATCACTCCTTGTTAACATGCTGCAATTACCCACTTGCATAATGTTATAGTTGTCTGCAGGGTAATGTTATAAATTCCTTCTGTTATAATGGTATAATTGTCCACCAGTATGATGTCGTAATTGCCCAGTTATACGATTATAATTACCCACTGTTATACTGTTATCATTGGACATTGTGATAGTGCAATAATTGCTCACTTTTATAATGGTTTAATTTTTCATTGTTGCCCATTAATCTGGGGAGTGTAAGAAGCATTGCTCTTATGTTAAAAGGAAATGCTGGGACCAGAAGCCCCTGTGTGTTAAAGGGAGCCTAGAAGCTGGGATCCCTGCACATTAAAGGGTTTGTAAGAACCTGTTGTGTGTTAGAGCACTCGAAACATGGCCTTTTGCATTAAAGAGAAGGTTAAAGATACGTTAAAGATACCAAATCTTCAGCATTTCCCCTCAATCAGAATTTTGCTCTAAGGATGTTTTGCACTAATGACTGAAAAGAACAGTCCATTCAGAAACTCAAATCTAATAACAATTTAAATGAATTGAAATTTTAGTCAAACCTTGAGAGAGAGCAATGCCTTTCCTAAATTAATGAATGTCAATGAGCAGTGTACCAGAAGCCAGAATCCATTGTATAATCTCTCTAAACACTTTCCTGGAGAAAGAACAAATCATAAACACAAGAGATTCTGCAGATGCTAGAAACCTGGATCTGTAAGTTCCTAGAGGAAGAGTTTCTTATTTCTCAACAGTTCAGATAAATGAGGAAGGAAGTGGCCTTGCATTAATATAAATTATTATTATAATTTTATGAAACAAACATCTTTGCTGTCTATACTCTAAATTAACATACAGGGAGCTATCATTAAGTATATCAGTCAATATCCAGATGAGGTAATTATTAATCTGTTGTGTTTAGATAGGAAGTCAGTGTTCTAGTTTTACATTCCTTTCTCTGCCTTGTATTTTCCCACATTTTCATACTTATGACACAGAAGGAGGCCATTTGGCCCATTGATTCCATGCCAATCCTTGGAGCAATCACATCAAACCCATTCCCCAACCTATTTCTGCTCTGTTAACACACAGCTAGGGCCCCTAATTTAACATAGTGCACATGTACAGTCCCTGTAGCCTGATATCTTGACATATGTGTTGATGAATAGCTGTGCACAAAACACTGGGAAAAGCTGGAAAACTGACCACATCTGCATCTGGGAAGCCTGATGTCGGAACACATCTGTCACTGAACAGCTCAGGATTCACATTTCAAAAATGTAAAACCAGTCAGTGTGATCAATCATCCTGAACTACTGGGAGGTCAGGCATCGGGACACATCTGTGTCCATGTGCCACCTACTATCCTCCACTCAGTAGGAAAGGCATGAACTTGCCTGCTCCATGACATCCTCCACAACACTGCAAATCGCAGCAAGTTAGTACAGCCAAAGAATTTCAGGAACACTAACCTTTACCTTCACCAGGAAAATCATGGATTCCAATCACATTACTCTTCCCATGTGACAATGATGAAGTAAGAAGCTGAAAAGTGATAGGTGGAAGAGGCAAAGGGTTAAAGAAGAAGGAATCTGATAGGAGAAGGCAGTGGACCATGGGAGAAAGGGAAAGAAGAGGGGCACTACAGGGTGGTGATGAACAGGAGATCTGAAGAGAAGGGGTGAGAGGAGAACCAGATGGGGAATAGAAAAAGAGAGAAGGGGGAATGTTTCCAGCATGCTCTGGTTTTGTACCTACAGACTGCAGCAAGGAGGTTGAATTATGAGGCCATATTTCCAGTTTACAAAATGCGCATCAGGTCTTTGTTGCATCAGGTCGAGCACCTCTGCTCCATCTGTCAAAAAGCGAAACTTCCCAGTGGCCAAACATTTTAATTCCTCTTCCCATTCCCAGTCCCACTTGTCAGTCCGTGGCCTCCTGTTGTGTCAATGTGAGGCCCCCTCCTCAGGGTGGAGGAGCAACACCTTATATTCCATTTGGATAGCCTCCAACCTGATGGAATGTACATCAATTTCTCCTTCTGGTAAAAATATATTTCCCTCCCCCTCCCCTTTTCTCCTATTCCCCAATCTGGCCTCTTAATTCTTTTCACCTGCCTATCACCTCCCCCTGGGCCCCTCATCCTTCCCTTTCTCCTATGATCCACTCTCCTCTCCTATCAGATTCCTTCTTCTCAGGCACTTTACCATTC
Organism: Hypanus sabinus; assembly: GCF_030144855.1. Lineage (NCBI taxonomy): Eukaryota > Metazoa > Chordata > Chondrichthyes > Myliobatiformes > Dasyatidae > Hypanus > Hypanus sabinus. Next base: position 104,577,096 of record NC_082718.1, read on the forward strand.
CTCCCACCAGGCTTCACCTATCACCTCCTAGCTAGCCTCCATCTCCTCCCTCCATCTTTTTATTGTGGGGTCTTCCCCCTTCCTTTCTAGTCCCGAAGAAGGGTCTCAGCTTGAGGTGTTGGCTGTTTGTTTATTTCCATCGATGTTGCCTGACCTGCTGAGTTCCTCCAGCATTTTGTGTGTGTTCCTTTATTCCGCTGGCTCTTCCATTAAGAAAAGATCCCAATTCATTTAGTCATTCCTGACGTTTATAAGCTCAGAGCATCCCTGATAATTGCAATTCATTTTAAACTAGAGCAATTAGTGTGGCCACTAACAGACGTCTTGACTATCATAAAAATGAAGACCGTAGTCTGACTGTGATGTACTAGAGCAACTAGTTAGTGTGTTTAGTGCTACCAGCTGTAGAAAAACTTCTAGCCAATAAATCTCTAGTTGGGATCAACAAAAGGTTAAGGGCCAATTGTTCAGATTCACTGCAGTTTTGCCTACAAATATTTATCCAATTCCATTTTGAAGTTACTATTGAACTTGCCTTCCGTTTCAGCCTCAGCCTTCCAGATAATAATTAATTGAACTGCATAAAAATCACTTTATTCTTGTTGTGTCTATTTATATTTTCCAATTATAGATCAGAGCAATTTAGTCAATTATTTCATGCTGTAAAATGGTTTTGGTAACAAATCATCTATTGAATACTCAGTTTTAGAGATCAAAATAAGCTTTTCAAGTCATCATTCACTGGAATCCTGTAGTTATGAAGTAATAAAAACAGCTAATTGTTTTTCTCATATATCCTTATGGCAAAGAATAAGGCCATTTGGTCCATCACATCTATGCTGACTCCCAGGGTAATCCCATATCCCCACAATTCACTCCTTCACACATGCCCATTGGAACTCTGCTTTTTCTTCTGCTACCCAATTGCCTTCACACGTGGAACAATCTACTATCATCAACTAACCTAACAAACAGCCAGCACTTGGGAGGTGGAAGGAAACCCAAGTGACTGGAGAAAACCAGTGAAGTCACAGAGAGAATGTGTATACTCCCCATCGACAGCACTCAAGAGCAGAACTGAACACAGCCCACTAAAGCAGTAAGACAGCCACACTACTTGCAGGACCATTGTGACACCAGGTCATTATTAAAACTACTGACCTGATTGGGCAGATAAACTCTCTACCAAAGCACTCCTTCTCTCCTCTAAGCTGCAGGTCACTCTTAGACAAGGTGAGCCCCCTGATCAGGATTCACAGGAAGCCATGGGAGCAGCTGGTGGATATCACAAGTTCTGGTATGCAACCACTGACACCAGAAGAGTATTGATAAAGGCTGGAGACACCCGTCTTGTAAAGGCACTGCCTGGAAGAAGGTATTAGCAAATCATGCCAAGAACAATCATGGTCATTGGACAATGATTGCCTATGTCATACAACATGGCACATGATGATGATGATGACGATGAGCCTCTAATGGATAATATGGACAACTTATACCGACAAAACAAATAATACCGATATCTGGGAGCTATTTCTCACTTTACATCTCTCCTCCCAACATACAAAACAGCCTTCTCTTGCATCAGTGATCTATTTTAGTAATGTATTGAGAAATAGAAATGGAACCATTAGTGTTTGAAGGATTTATCTGACCAAATCTTGGAAAGATAAGAATCTTGGGGTAACACAGTAGCGTGGCGGCGATCGCAATCACTTTGTAGTGCCAGAATCACTGGTTGATGTTTGATTCACAACTGTTCTCTGTAAACAGTTTGTACATTCTCCCCACGGAATTCCTCTGAGAGCTCTGGTTTCCTCCTAAACTCCAAAGAAGCATGGTTAAGGTTGGTGAGTTGCAGACATGTTACATGGTGTCAGAAGAGTGGCGACACTTGTAGGCTGGTTCCAGCACAATTATCGAACTGTGTTGGTCGTTGACACAAATGTGTCTTTCAATGATTTGACGTACATGTGACAAATAAAGTTCATTTTAGATATATATAGGACATATAGCTCAACGAGGCAGTTGCTTAATAATGAACGTTGCTGCCTGAAGACTCTTACCATTGATATTCTTGACTAGTTCTGTCCTTCCTTGGACTTGCAATGCTCCACTTGTGGAGTTTGCTTCTCCTTTCACCAAGGTGTACTCCCCCTTCCCATTGAAGGTGAAGTTGGCACCATCAAACGTAAAGAGATGTGGGTCCCCAAATGCTGTGCCTGGAAAAGAGTTCAAGATATCTGACTATTTGCTGTAAGAATTTAGAACTATTGCTACGTAGGGTTTGAAAGTGCAACAACACAACTTATTAAATTTTTTTAAAAAATACTGTAGCCTATCCACTTCAAGGTTCAATGTGTTGTGCATTCAGAGATGCCCTTCTGCACTCCACTGGTGTAACGTGTGGTTATTTGACTTACTGTCACCTTCCTGTCAGCTTGAACCAGTCTGGCCTTTCTCCTGTGACCTTTGTCAGTAACAAGGCATTTTAACCCCCCAGAGCTGCCACTCTTTGGATCCTTTTTGCTTCTCACACCATTTTCTGTAAACTATTGAGACAGCTGTGAAAATCCCAGACCAGCAGTTTCTGAGATACTCAAACCACTCTGTCTGGCACCAACAATCATTCCACACTGAAAGTCACTTAGATCAAATCTCTTCCCCATTGTGATGCATGCTCTGAACATCAAATGAACCTTTTGATCATGTCTGCATGTGTTTATGTATCAAGTTGCTGCCTCTAATTGGCTGATTAGATATTTGCATTAATAAGCAGGTGTACAGGTGTGCCTAATAAAGTAGCCGCTGTTGTAGATCTGCCTGTCATAGCTGAGTCACACTTCTAAGTCAGTCTGGTATGGCAATATCTCCAATGTTCTTGGACTGATAGCGAAGAATCCACAGATAGGGGAAGCCTCCTTGTCATACTTAGATAATACCACCAATGGTAGCACGGTGATTCAGAGACAGGAGGCTGGAATTTTCCCACTATAGAATTTATGACCAGAAGTTCAAGATTTTGAAGGTGAAAGGACACAGATGAGCAGCTGAGACTGAGAGCAGATCAGTCACAATTGCAGCAAGTGGTGGGGCAGGAATGAGGGGCTGAGGGATTGGCTCCAACTCCCATTTTTTTTGTATTCCCTGGGTTCATTAGGGCAGTTCCTCAGCCCGCAGGTTTCAGGTCAACTTTCCTCAATTATGGCAAGTCCACACAGTCTCTGGTCTCTGACACTATGGTCTCAGCTGGTTGGTCACCTCTGCTTCCAAGCTCTGCCACTGCAAGTATGAATGTTTCCACAACAGCCTGTCTCTTTCTGGTAACACAGCAAGCAGCAGAGGGAGTTCTACAAACAGTTCCAGAATGCTGTATTTATCATTGGGTTCTGATTTAGGATACTGTCCCATTGGAGTAGACTACATAAGTGTTATTTTCCTTGTAGTTTAACTTTCTTATACCTGTTTGTATTTTTACATAATTAACTGTGTACATGTTCAGTGAGTTTTCTAGCAGTTACAGTTCCCTCTGTATTTTTCCAGAAACTAATTAGTTTTAGTGGTGGGTGTCACATTACTTGAATAGGTACTATCTTATTGGTTAACTTAAGAAATGGAATTTCCTTACTTGAATAGGTACTATCTTATTGGTTAATTTAAGTAATGGAATTTCATTGGAAAGTGTGGAATCAGTTGTCTGGTATAGAGGACCGGGCTACCTTTTGTTCGATCTCTTCTTTCACTCTTTCCCTTTGTTCTTGAAATGCTCAATAAAGTTATTAGAACCAACAAGTTTTATGCTTCATTCTTGACTTCCAAAGAGCCTTGGATCACAAGAACATCAGGATCCAACAACCCCTTTCAGCTGAGATTCCCACATATGTGCACTGACTCCTGAATCCTGCTTTGGGTTAGAATTGGTATGGAATCACATAGTTAGATTCGACATGGAAACTGCCAACTGGCCATATACACTGGACCAAATACAGAATCTGATAGCCCATTGCAGATTAAAGGACAGTGTACTGTATTATAGAGCAAAGGAGAACAAGAATTCCCTTTGTTTATTCATTTTGGTTCAGTTTAATATTTACTATTGATTATAAATATGTTAGTCATCTATAGTTGTGTTTTGAAAAAAGGTTTATATTATTTGAATTATCTACTTGTATATTCACAGCTTTTGAATGCCTCCTGATCTCCTCAATGAGGAAGACATTCTATACATCTGTCCCCTCTCACATGTTCATCCACATCCATCTACCGCAATTTACAACGTCTCTGGGATGTGGGCGGAAACTGGAGCGCCCAGGAGAAGCTCACATGGTGACAGAGAGCACGTGAGAACGACAAGAGACAGCCCCGAAGCCTGGGTCGCAGGAGCTGTGACGAGGCTGCTCTGCCCACTGAGTTACCATGGCACCCACCTCACCACACTGCCGGAACCCCTGGTGTTGCTGCAACCATTGAGGAGGAGTCCAGCCCAGCAGACCTGTCACATCCAAATTTGGAAAGCAACAGCAGAGGTGGAGATGGATTCATATCATCATCCATTTGTCAATTATCTGCTGGAAGTGATGGCTGATTTTACAACATAGAACATTATAGGGCCTTTGACCCACGATGTTGTACCGACATTTTAACCTACTCTAGATTAACCTATACTTCCCTCCTACATAACCATTCATTTTTCTATCATCCATGTGTCTATCTAAGAGTTTCTTAAATGCCCTTAGTGTGTCTGCCTCTAGCACCACCCCTAGCTGGGTGTTCCACACACCCATCACTCTCTGTTTAAAGAACTTACCTCAGCCATCCTCCCTAGACTTTCCTCCAATCACCTTAAAATTATACCCCTTTGTATTAACTACTTCTGCCCCATTGAAAAGACCTCTGGTCGCCCGTACTATCTATACTGCTTATCATCTTGAATACCTTTATCAAGACACCTCCCGTCCTCCTTCACTCCAAAGGGAAAAGAGCTAGCTCACCCAACCTGTCTTCATAAGACCTCCCCTCCAGTCAGGAAGAATTTTGGTAAATCTCCTATGCACCCTCTCCAAAGCTTTCACATCCTTCCTGGAATGAGGTGACTGGAACTGAACACAAGGGTGGTCCAACCAGGGTTTTGTAGAGCTGCAACACTATCTCGCAGCCCTTGAACTCAATTGCCCGATTAATGAAGGCCAACACCACCATACACCTTCTTAATAACCCTATCAACATTCACGGCAACTCTTGAGGGATCTCTGGTCACTCTGTTGGGTAATGTTGTACCAGTAACATCTCCAATGGAAATGAAGATTAGGGGACATGGAAAATGAATGGTTGAACTGATGTCAGATGTTTTACATTGCTGAAGTGAGCCAACATGATTCCCATTGTTTGCATGTTCCTGACTGCTGATGCTTCATTGTTGTCATGGTGACCAAATCAATGTTAAAAACAATTCATAAAAGTTCCTATGAACATTTTAATCTCAGTTTGTCAGAATGCCTCAGGATTTGAGGAGAACGATGACTCCTGTGTTGGTAAGGTGTGAATCTTATCACACAGCTATATCACCAGCTGGGCATTTACTGCTCTGTAAATTCTATGTTTCAGCAGTGAGAAGAAAAAACTATTCAGACAATCCAAAAATGGCTTCAGCATTATCTACTAGAAAATGACATTAACGAAGCCAGAGAGCACATTTTGATGTCTAGCAAGAGTGTCAAGAGAGAGACAACATCTTACCCCACCCCCCAAAAAAAGTTCTGTTATGATCACAACACCGAAACTCTGTGCAAATAGAAGGCTGTGCTGGCATCACACTTCATACCAGCACTTTTGGCCAGGATTTAAGTGCAGTTCCCCACAGGCGCTCTGAGTTCACACACTGGCGTAGGCCCAAGCTCCCCCGGATATCTTCCAACTTGCGTCTGCTGCCTCTGCTGTGCTCAGGTCAGCTACGCAGGGAGTCCAACAGGGCATTGCCAGCTCCCAGAGGTTTCCCAGCTGGTTAAACCTGGCATGAGGAGAGTGGTCAAAATTCTAATGACGGGAAGAAAACAGCTGCTGGGTGAAAGATAAAACTAGCCAATTTTTTAACAGTGTTAAGTTGGCTTCAATGTCTTCATTGTTATGGGTTTGAATGAGTTTTGGTAGGTGTGGCTTGATCTTTTTGGCTGGCCCAGAATGTTATGGAATGTTTGTGAGGGACGAGGACATACATGGACATTCATGGACCCTGACAGCTTTGACATCGAATGGGACAGGAGTGAGTGTGGGCTCACCAGCTGTCAAAGTTGTCTTGTGAGTGCAGCTGGTACGCTGAGGGCTTGTGGGGTCACACCAGAACAAGCAGCGTTGACCAGGAATAGGTGGGCGGTCTCTGCAGGGAAATGGATGAATTACCCCTCCCTCACGTTCTGCGTTGCATGAGCAAAGTCTGGGGTTTGATTGGTTCAATCGCATCAGGCCTGACAAAGTGAAAATCAAAAAAAAACGCACACTGGAAATCTAAACTGGAACTCCAGAAACGCTCAGCTAGGCAGGCAGCATCTGTGGAAAGGGAGAGAGCTGACCTTAGTTTTTACCTCGGAGATACAGGAGACAGCAAATGTTGGACGTGAGCAATGAATAACCTGCTGGAGGAACTCAGTTAGTCAAGCAGTCTCCGTTGGGGGCAGAGGAAGAAACTTTTGACATTTCAAGTCAAAATCCTACATCAGGACTCAAAGTTGTCCTCTCAATCCTAACACATCAACAGTTCCCTTTCCCGCTCAACCCGCTGAGTTCCTCCAGCTGACTCAATTCAGAACATAGAACATTACTTCATTATGTAATGATAATTTGGCCCATGATTATGAAGGGCAGAGACGGGGGTTAATGCAAGCTGGCTTTTTCCACTGCAGTTGAGTGAAACTGGAACTAGAGGTTGTAGGTTAGGAGTGAAGGGTGAAATATGTCAGGGGAAGCTAAGGGAGAAATTCTTCACTCTGAGGGTGGTAAGAGAGTGGAACAAGCCACAGAGGAGGTGAGGGGTGCGAGTCCGATGTCAACATTTAAGAGAAGTTTGGATGAGTACAGGAACAGAAAGGGTATGGAGGGTCAATGGGACTAGGCAGGATAACAGTTCAGCATGGTCTAGGTGGATTGAAGGGTTTGGTTCTGTGCTAAAGCACAATTTGAGTCTACGAGAGGTGATTGATAAGTTTGTGGCCCAAAGTAGAAGGAGTCAATTTAAGAAAACCAAGCACATTTAGTTTTCAACATAGTCCCCTCCTACATTTACACACTTAGTCCAGCGGTCGTGGAGCATACAGATCCTGGACCTCCAGAAAGTGTCCACAGCAGGGGTGATTGATAAGTTCGTAGCCTAAGGTAAGGGATGAGTTATACAGCTCTCATTACACGCACATGCTGGTCAACTCTTTGAGTGATTATGCAGAAAGTTTGAAGTTAATAACTCATCCCAGTCTACCTTAGGCCACGAACTTATCAATCACCCCTGCTGTGGACACTTCTGGAGGTCCAAGTTCCACATGTTCCACGACCGCTGGACGAAGTGTGTAAATGTAGGAGGGGATAATGTTGAAAAATAAGTGCGCTAGGTTTTCTAAAATTGACTCCTTCTACCTTGGGCCACAAACTTATCAATCACCTCTCGTATGTCTCCATGACATCCCTGGAGCAGGAGCTCCTGAAAGGAAATGGATGTGGACAGAAAGGTTATGCAGGGCTAAACATGATATTAAGATCACTGCACAAATAACTGTCCATTACTGGCATCACTTACCAACCTTCGGTGGCCTGTAGGTCCGGCAGTCGCTGGAAGGACGCAGGTCCATGTACTGCTTGCAGTTATCGGACCACAGGCAGCAGTAATAGAAACTGATCACATCGTAGAGGCCATGAGAAAAGCCGGGCACCCTTGGGGGTTTCTGGTATGGTGGGGAGCCCCAGTCGTGCGCTCGGTCTGGGGTGCTGCCTCCCGTGGAGTCTGCAGTCAGAATCTGCTTACCCTTGGCATCGTAGCAGCACTGTTGGCCGGCACCATACTGAGGACTGGCGGAGGAAGAAGAACATCAGCAGAATCATCTTACTGAAAGGAGCAGCCATCAGCGAAGCGTTACGAAGCAAATCATTCCTGCTCCCAGGGTTCATCAACAAAGCAGGAACATTGGGACAGGTTAGCAGCCCATGCAAAGGCACCATCGTGGAATCGGGAACGTAGGCACACACCTTATGTACAAATAGAGAACTTGCAGGAGGCGAGCTATTATCAACCATGTTTCTCTAGCTCTATGGATAGTCTACTTGATACCCAGACTGAGATCACGAGGTTTACTATACACTGAAGTCTTTGTATTGGCCCAAGGACAACGGGCAGGAAATAAATAAACAACTTGGAACAACCCAGTGTTGTCCACAAGATAGTTAAATAGTCCCCTTATACCTTGTCAGTTACCTGATCGGGTCTGTGTGCATTCAGCTATGTCAGTCTATAACAAGTGAGGGGTAGACTGAAATGTTGTAGAATAATATTCTCCTTTCTACTCAGATGCCTTCTCCCCATTGGCATAACCTTCGACCCTTGAAATAGAATTGTGTCTTCAACCTTTCATGTTATGTTTTATAGTTTCAGAACATTAAACCCATTCAAAGTAAGGTAAGGGAGCCCAGAAATACTGGTCTAACTTCCAGTTTACTTTAAGCGAGGCGCACACAGCGCATGGTAGGCTGATGATGTATGCAGTTCACATATTTTTACATATAACCCATTAGTTAATTATTTAAATAAACAAGAATGCTTAATCAAACAATATAGATACACAAGATTATTCAAAGATTATTTAAATATTAAATACACAACAATTCATTTCCCCTTTTGGTGGCTACATGCCTGGTCAATGAGGCGGATTTTAACATGATGAAAGGAGGAACACAGTGAGGCAGAGGAATGATCTCCAGTGTTAAGGGCTTTGACCTCCAAAGGCAAGGTGTTAACAGTAGAGCTAAGCATCCCAAAATGGAGGAGGAGAATATACCTCATCAAAGTGAGGAGGTGATGCACCATCAATAACTCTCTCTGAGACGTAAAGGCGAGATATCAGCTTTTATTGACTGGAAGAAGGAACAAGCAGTGAGCAACCACCATACTACATCCTGGAGACTGAGAGGCCGGGTTCAGGCCTTGATCGCCTTTATACAGGGGTCTGTGGGAGGAGCCACAGGAGCAGTCAGCAGGGGACGTGTCCAGACAGGTATATGTAGTTCACCACAGGAGGTGGAGGAGATAGCGGCTGAGGAAGTAGGGAGGGTGAAGCTACTGTTGGATAGGGGTGAGGAATTGCAATTTTTTTCTCGTAGTTTAACCCTCCTGTGCTTTCTTGTATTTTTATATAATTACCTATACATTGTACAAATAATTATTCAGTGCATTTTCCACAATTTCATACAGATGCTACTGTATTTCTCTATAAGCGTCTTAGTTTTCAGTAGCAGATGTCACGCTACTTGAATCTGGCTGCTTTATAGATTAATTGTTATCTCTGGAATTTTGGTTATCTCTGGTCTAAATATAAAACGATCATGACTGGCTTTTCCTTTATCTTTTTTCTTTGTTCTCTTGGCTCCTCTTTCTTATTTATTTTCTGTACTTGAGGCACTAACAAAACAATCATAAGCAACAAGTATGACTTGACTTCCAAAGAACCTCTGGATTGCAGAAGTATCAGTGCCAACAATTGTACTCATGAGGGAGAAATGTAAATTGAAGCATTCCGGGAAGAGCAGCAAATGAGAGAAAATCGATGTGGGGGAACAGGTGACGCAGGGCCAAATTTGACTTTAAAATTGTGAAGTCTTTAGTGCGATAAGGAACTATCGAACTTTCCAAACTAGTAAGAGGCAAGAGAAGTTCTGGCAGCACCACAGTTCACATCGATGAGTATTGTGGTTACCGGAAACTAGTGGGCAAGCAGATCGACACCACTTGTTCACAAGTGAAAAGAAAGTGGAGTCAGCCAGAGGCCCTCAACTCTGCCCCCTCCCCATTCAGCATGAAAAAAGTACCTGTCTTCACTTGAAATACTTGGAAAAGAGAGCAGTGAGATGCAGAAGGAGGCCTTTTAGCCCTCAATGTTGTGTCATACTGAATATTTAAATGAACTATTCCCTCCTGGCTACACAAGATCCATATCCATCACCTCTGCATATTCATGTTCCCGTCTAAGGACGTCTTAAACTGTGGTATCTGCCTCCAACACCACCCACAGCAGTGCGCTCCAGGCGCTCACTAATTACAGTAATATATTTATTTGTACTGCTGCCACAAAACAACACATTTCATGACATGCATCAGTGATGATAAACCTGAATCCGATCTGATTCACTGCTCTCTGCATAAAAAAATTGCCCATCACACCTATTTTGAGCTTATCCCATCTCTATACAATACGGTCAATGGCCACTTTATTAGGTGGACCTGCACACCAGCTCGGTCAATCAGATATCTAGTTGGCCAATCATGTGGCAGCAACTCAATGCCTGACATGGACAATGCATGCAGACCTGGTCAAGAGGTTCAGCTGTTGTTCAGACCAAACATCAGAATGGGGCAGAAATGTGATCGAAGTGACTTTACTGTGGGATGATTGTTGGTGCCAGGCAGGTGGTTTGAGTATCTCAGAAACTGCTGTTCCCCTGGAATCTTCACACACAACAGTCTCTAGAGTTTACAGAGAATGGTGTGAAAAACAAAAAAATATCCAGTGAACTGCAGTTCTGTGGGTGAAAACACCTTGTTAATGAGAGAGGCCAGAAGAGAATGACTGGACTGGTTCAAGCAGGTGACCATAACTAGAATAACCACAAGTTACATCAGTGGTGTGCAGAAGAGTGTCTCTGAATGCACGACACGTCGAACTTTGAAGTGGAACGGCTACAGTAGCAGAAGACCACAAACATACACACAGTGTTCCCTCTATTAAGTAGAGGAGGTACGAAATAAAGCGGGTCACAGAGTGTACATTTTAATGTTGGGAAAAACTCATCAGCTATCTACACAATCTGCACCTCTTGCAATTTTAGAAACTTCTATCAAGTCTTCTTACGAACCAATTGCGCAACGATGTGGGGTTAAGATTTCCAGACACTTACCTCCCCCGTGAGAAGAAATTTCAATGCACAACATAATTATTAAGTGGACTGATCTTTCTCTCCCCAGTGACCCGCCTTCCGATAATGTGGTAGCAAAGTGGTTAGCAACTGAAGGAGCAGTGCCTGCATCATCTCAGTATCACCACTAGATGGGGCCTGGGTCTGAGAGTGAGTGTGTTTGAGAGCCCCAGGAGATTGAAGAGAAAGACGAGAGCAACAGAACCAACAATACAGAATAAGGCAGTCAAAGACAGAGGAAAAGAGTCACACAGTCAGCTACAGCCTTGGGGTTCTCTCACATTCTCAAAAACAACTGAAACTAGAGTTGCAAATAAATCACAACAAAGAATATTGTATGAAAATATGTGCACAATTATTATTGACCTTCATCAAATGGCGCTTTTATGACCAGGGTTTGACCTGTGACACTTGAATACCTGTTCAGAGATGACTGGATTGACGCACTTCAGGGTTCATTTCCGGGTGGTGTGTGAGCTGTCCAATATTAAGATTAATGAAACCCAGAATAACAGAGAAAATCTATCTATTTATACTGCCCACACCCAAGACATCCAGGTATCCCAAAGCAATCAGCAGTCAATGAAGTCGGTCGAAAAACGTCGAGCCGGTTGTCTATCTGGGAGTCAGCCACCAGACATCCGATCACTTCAGCTGAGGAGACGAAATATTAGGGGAATGCCGAGCTCTAAATCACAGGATCTTATGCATCCACTGAGGAAGCAGACAGGTCCAATAGTCAATAGTTAATAAAGGGCAGTACATGGGGTCACTCATGGCTGAGCAAATGTCCTGGCTTGTAGATTCAGCCCACAATTCACTCAAAGGATCTTAAACTATTCACCACAGCAAAGTTATGTTTCTAATCCTGAGATAAATTATCGTTTTAGTCTCTGACCTTGCTGATCTATGATGTTTCTCTATTAAACAATCACCCAACATTAAAATACACACTATTTCAGTCACTCAATGGCTCTTATCCCTCTGTATCCCCACCTTTCTCAAAAATATCCTCTAGTCCCATGACCCTCTGATATATAGCTGGATAGATATTTTGTTCATCCCAAAGGAAATTAGTGTCACAGTAGCATTACAAAAAAACAAATATTAGAAGGGAAGTATTGAAAGAATAAAAAATAAGTTACCTCTAACAGTCTAATGGAGGGGAGGGGATAACCACTTCCCCGGCTATTTCTGTGGATGTAAACTTTTCTCCATTTAGTACATTTACAGCAGCAGGTGCATAAAAGGGGCCCAGAGGATCATCAGCAACTCCAGCCACCCCAACTACAAACTGTTTCAGTTGCTACCGTCTGCCAAACGGTACTGCAGCATTACGGCCAGGATCAACATGCCCTGGGACTGCATCTTTCACCAAGATGACACATTCACACATTGACATGATTGCATACCTGACTGTACAGACATGTCTACAAAACCATTATCTATACAATCTCAGTGTTTGGCTAATATCTTCCTACATTTCCCCTCTTTATTGCTTGTACATTGCGATGGAGATGCAACATAAAAATTTTTACTCCCTCTGGTCGCCTCACTACAGGAAGGACGTGGAAACCATGGAAAGGGTGCAGAGGAGATTTACAAGGATGTTGCCTGGATAGGGGAACATGCCTTATGAGAATAGGTTGAATGAACTTGGCCTTTTCTCCTTGGAGTGACAGAGGATGAGAGGTGACCCAATAGAGGTGTACAAGATGATGAGATTCATCGATCATGTGGATAATCAGAGGCTTTTTCCCAGGGCTGAAATGGCTAACATGAGAGAGCACAGTTTAAGGTGCTGGGGAGTAGGTACAGAGATGTCAGGGGCAAGTTTTGTTTTTTTTACGCAGAGAGTGGTGAGTGCATGGAATGGGCTGCCAGCAATGGTGGCGGAGAAAGATACAATACGGTCTTTTAAGAGACATGGTGCTTAGTAAAATAGAGGGCTATAGGTAACCCTAGGTAATTTCTATACTAAGGACATGTTCGGCACAGCTTTTTGGGCCGAAGGGCCTGCATTGTGCTATAGGTTTTCTATGCGTCTATTTACTATAAGATATATATATAATTAAATAAGTAGTGCAAGAAGAGTGATTTAGTGATCATGGTCTCGTTGACTGTTCAGAGATCGGATGGCAGAGGGGAAGAAGCTGTTCCTATAATGTTGAGTGTCTATTTTTGGGGTCTCCCTGATGGCAGCAAAGAGAAGAGGATGTGTCCTGGGTGACGGGGGTCCTTAACGATGGATGCCACCTTTCTGAGGCATGGCCATTTGAAAGTGTCCTCATTGGTGGGGAGGCTGGTGCCCATGATGGAGCTGACAACTTCCTGCAGCTTTTTCTCATCCTGTGCAGTGGCCCCTCCATACCAGACAGTCGTGCAACAGATGTAACCGGTTAGAATGCTCTCCACTGTTTGCACTGCCACACATGGAAGAACCGTCTCAACCTCCCCTCTTTCAATTCGTCTTAGCTTTAAAAATCTTTATCAAGTCATACATCTGCCTTCTATTCTCTGTAGAAAATTCCAATAGCTTGTACAGTTTTTCCTGATAGTTACAACTTCTCAGTTCTGGCATCAATCTGGTAAACTATTTTACATCAGTGTGTCTATATTCCTTTTGCACTATGCCGAGTAAAATGGTGTGAAGTAGCTCAAGAAACATTGGATCAATAATCGTTTAACCGAATGAAAGGACACAGCTGAGGCATGAATTGTCTCCTTGTTCCAAAAACTCCTGTCTGGGATATAAATGCCAACTGTGTTAAAGAATCACATGAACACATGGTTGATAACATTAAACAGGGGATTTCAATTCATTATGGCTTATAATCAGTGATTTAAAAAAAGTCCAATAACCAGATGTTTTCTGATTGGAACATCAAGCTGAATTTCAAGCAAATATTTACAATGTAGTTTCAGATCCCGATAGTGTGTAAGTGATCCTTTTACCAATAATTTGGAATAGGTAGGGAGGGAGATTGGCCAGACAATGAACCCATGAACACTACCTCAGTACTTTTGATCTCTGTCATGGGCCCTGCGCATCTCTGTGGCATGCTAGAGAGCATTGGGCTTCCAGATTTGTTAATTGTCGTCTTGCCGAGGGTTTTTAAACCCTTATGCTTTCTGTTTAATCTTGTCAAGTTAATTGTGACTGGCACGGGTTTTCCACTTCCTTTGATTATTTAACGAGGACTCTCTTTCAGCGCTGATTGCCGAGTCCTTGTGTTGAGAATGATTTGTCTTGCAGTGTCACTCCGTCGCACCATTGATCCTCTTTTGGAATTCTTATGTATAAGCTCTTGTTTCCTTCCCCCACCTGGGAATCTGCCGTTCCTCTGCACCTGGGTTCAGTCATTGTCAGCACTCACCATGACAGAAGGACTCTGATCAATAGACCCAGCAGAGGTAGCACAGCAGCCTTAACAGCAACCGGCTAGAGGCAAGGATGCCTCCTTTATTCAGTTCATGTCCTGAGTCCTCATTCCAAGCTTCTCCGGTCCATAATCTGCATTCAAGGTTGTTTCTAGGGTTCTTTAGGTCAAGAAGGTTCATTAGGTTTCCTGTCTTTTCAAGTCATATGCGATGTTCCTGAGTTATATGCACTGGTTCAATTTTTCCAGCCCTGTCTCGAGAGCATCAAGTCTGTCTGGAATTCTCCAGCCCTGTCTCGAGAACATCAGGTCTGTCTGGAATTCTCCAGCCCTGTCTCGAGAACATCAGGTCTGTCTGGAATTCTCCAGCCCTGTCTCGAGAACATCAGGTCTGTCTGGAATTCTCCAGCCCTGTCTCGAGAACATCAGGTCTGTCTGGAATTCTCCAGCCCTGTCTCGTGAACATCAGGTCTGTCTGGAATTCTCCAGCCCTGTCTCGAGAACATCAGGTCTGTCTGGAATTCTCCAGCCCTGTCTCGAGAACATCAGGTCTGTCTGGAATTCTCCAGCCCTGTCTTGGGATTCTCCAGGTCTACTATCACTGACTGATGTTGCACAATTTGTTGTTTCATCGCAGCAGTACACATAATATATACTACAAATTAAAATAAGACAAAGAAAAATATATACACATAATTAAATAAGCAATGTCACAGTGAGCACTGGCAATGACTGAACCCAGTGTGGAGGAATGGCAGACTCCCACTTAGAGACCGAAATAAAAGGTTATACGTGGCAATTCCAACAGAACATTGGTGGCACGACCAAGTTACACTGTGAGACGAATCATTTTCAACGCAAGGTCTCCTGACCCTGAAGAAGTGGGTGTCCAGTTCTTCATTGGGTCACTATACTTAGATAGAAAAAAAAACATGAAAATTATAATTGGGAAATAGACCTTTAGCCTCAATGAATCATCATTAGTATTGATACCCCACACACTTGTTCTCACATTTAAAGGCCTGTTCCTATATCTGATATTCATTGTTGATCACTGACTTAGTTTCTGCCTCAACCAACGCTCTTGATATGAATTCAGATACATCACAGATCAGTTTAAACAACTTCCTCCTACTTCCCATTCTAAATCTCAGGTATTTATTGGCCATTAGCAATGCTGGATACATTGCATCGATGAAAACAAAGTATGCTCCAAAGAACTTCAGAACTGGGAGTGAAGCCACTGCTGTAATCTAGGCAGGCGGTGGGAGATCCGAGACAGTGTGCAACAGAACTACGACTCAAACAAAATGTTCCAAAATAACACAAGGGGATGTGGCACTTGGCGCCCAGATAACATTGGTGGTGGCATCCGTCGGTCTCGAGAGACCATGGATCTGCGCCTGGAGTTGTATGGGAGACCAGCAATTGCCCAAGCTGCAGGCCTTCCCCTCTCCACGCCTCCGATGTTGTCCAAGGGAAGGGCATTAGGACCCATGCAGCTTGGCACCGGTGACATCGCAGAGCAATGTGTTGTTAAGTGCCTTGCTCAAGGAGACAAACACGCTGCCTCGCATTAGGGTGACCTTCAGGTTACTAGTCTGATGCCTTGCCCACTAGGCCACGCGCCAACACACCAGATAACATTAGCAGTTTAATAAATGTTAGGAAAGTATTGTGAACAGCCGAGAGGTCTACAGTGCTTGATCAAGATACTTGACTTCATTGAAGGTGGGAACCTCACAGCTCTGAAGCAAATACCAGGAGCCATATATAACCACCACCCTATTGAAGTTTCTGTAACAAGTTTAGTCCTAATTGGGTTGAACTGTTGGGAGGGCATTACCAGTATATGTAAAGCAGGTTGTGGTATTGAATTTGCAACATGGAATTCAATGCGTTTTTCAGTATGTGGCCCAGCAGAAAATTGCCATGAAAAGCTGCTGGGTTATTGCAAAAGCTCAAATTCATGCTGCTGGTATCAGGAGGGCATCGAATGTGGCAGAGGAGGAGGAAAGTGCTCCCTCTGCTGGGAGAATACAGAATAGGCTGATTGTCCATTATCCTCCACAGATGCTGCCCGACCTGCTGAGTTCCTCCATTATCTTGTTTGTTGTGGCATAAACCTACCGGTAAGGGGAGGTCATTTGTGAGCCATGCCACAAAGCAGTTTTACGCCCAAGAATGTAGGAAGTTCATTCCACAAATGCAAAGGGGACTTGTGTATTTGAAAATGCCAACATTCAGAGAGAGTGTGCGAGAGAGAGTGTGCGAGAGAGAGAGAGCGAGAGAGAGAGCGAGAGAGAGAGCGAGAGAGAGAGCGAGAGAGAGAGCGAGAGAGAGTGTGAGAGAGAGAGCGAGAGAGAGAGCGAGAGAGAGAGCGAGAGAGAGAGTGAGAGAGAGAGAGAGCGAGACTTTGAGTGCTTTGGAACACTGGATACAAACAAAGAGATTGCAGATACCAGAATCCAGAAAAACAAACAGAATTCTGTAAGAGCTCAGTGAGTCAAAGGTGCAGGCATTACACTAACCATTATGCTGCCGAAGAAAAACATAGTTCAAGGTGGCACTTCTTGCCTCTACGGAAGCTGCCTGACTACTGAGTTCCTTTGGTGTTCTGCTTTTGAACATCAGAGACACGCTGGGCTTGATCTAGATCAACGCAGGACAGGTTCAGAAACCGAGAGGTCTGTGGCTTTTCTTATACATCCAGGCCTCTCTGAGCGTGGCCACCAATACTGACCAAACCAGCAATGGTTTTCATCAGTAACAGAAGACCTGATCATGTGGAGCCTAAATCACTTCTAGATACCGCAGAACTAATTCACAGCCAATTAATGATCAAGGAACTGGATGGATGCTCCCCAATCTCACTTCTAAAGGGGAGCTAAGAGGGGAACGAGAGAAAATCGCCCCCTCCCCAACCTGGCAGGAGCTGAGCTGGATCCTGGATCAGTATTTGACATACTGCCCACTCAAGCAGCTGTACAGCAAAGCAAAGATTATGATTGACATCGCACACTTGCGAAGTACACAGTCAGGCCTCAGCTTACCTTGCTTGGATCGCTCGAACGCAATGGACAGCCCCAGGATGGTAGGTACACACACTTCCATGTTCAATGTCGCATCCATAGTCTGGCTGCATTAGAAATGAAATCCACCAGTCAATCCACCGTCACTCTGAGCTCATATCCACTACTCCAACATCAACAGAACTGTGTCAATGTCCCTGAGGTCCTATGGTGGGCACAAGGACCACAGTTGATCACAGTTCCAGCTTCCACTTAAGGGAGAAAGAATGCTGAGGTGGATTCTGTTGAAAGCATCCCTAACTTTCTTAGGAAAAAAATTGGCATTACTCAAAAGATTTCTCCATACATTCCATATTCTCGTTCTCTAATTCACTAGAACACAGTACAGGCCCTTCAGCCCTCGATGTTGTACTGACCCATATAATCCTTTAAAAAGTACTAAACCCCCGTAACCCTCTATTTTTCTTTCATCCATGTGCCTGTCTAAGAGGCTCTTAAATACCCCTAATGTTTTAGCCTCCATCACCATCCCTGGCAAGTCATTCCAGGCACCCACGACCCGCTGTGTAAAAAACTTATCTCTGATGTCTCCTCTAAACTTCCCTTCCTTAACTTTGTACACATGCCCTCTGGTGTTTGCTATTCGTGCCCTGGGAAATAAGTGCTGGCTATCCACCACATAGGAAGCCATTCAGCCCATTGAGTCAATGCTGATTCCCAATCCTATTATTCCCCTTTCCCCACTTATTCCCCTGTTATCCCTCTCTTACAGACATCAACTTTCCTCTGTTGTCTCCTACCACCTACCAAGTCATTGGGTATATTTCAAGCGAAGGTTGATAGGTTCTTGATTCATAATGGCTGAGTGGGAAAATAAATCAGCCATGGTTGAATGGCTAAGTAGACTCAGTGGGTTAAATAACCCAATTCTGCTACTCTGCCTTGCGGTCTTGCGCCTAGAATTTATAGCAGCCAGTTACCCTACCAGCTCACGTTTGGGTTGGGGATGAAGCCAGAGAGACCGGTGCTGTCGCAGGGACAATGTGCTCCTCCTCTGGTGAGGTGAACGAGCAGCACTAACTGCTGCACCTCGGTGTCACTGTCCTCCACAGCCGCTTGTTGCAAAGAATTCCACAGATTCACCACCCTCTAGCTAAAGAGATTCTTTCTCAACCCTGTACTAAAGAGATGTCATTGTATTCTGATACTGTGACCTCTGGTCCTAGCCCCCACCCCCAACTCCACATCTGGAGCCAACGTAAAACTGGACAGGAGAAAGACTGGACCTGGAAAGTGACAGTAAGCCATTGAAATCAAAAATCACAGAGTTTTATCCATAAATTTTGCAGCCATAAATAGTTTCTAAGATCAAACAACAAGCTAGGCGGTGAGTAGGTGTAGATATGATAACCACTCGCCAGTCATAATTCCAACAGAGTTTCAGGGGTCTCTTGTCATTGAGTTCACGCTAATGGGCTCAAGTTGCAAAGGCAGTCACTGTGGATGACTGATGCCCCATGAGTCTGCAGGGAAAACATGGGAGTAGAGGCAGCATAGTTATTTTTGAAAGGTTCAGCTAAGAAGAAAATTAAAGTAGTTCTCTTTAGCCCTCACCTTAGTGAAACAATGCACTTACATGAAATCGACCTGTATCAGCTCTGGATTGTGCCAACGTACACGGACAATCTGCGATCTCTGACAGGAAGTCAGGAAGGGTCGTTTCATGGTTGACCCAGTTCAGGCACTTCTCTTTTGCCCAGGCTGCAGAATCTCTTCGGAAATCCTCCCCCAGGTGCCAGGCCAGAGCATGGCTTGGACTCCACAGAGCTCTCACATTCCTGAACCAAAATAAAATACCACAACCATCAGCTTATCCCCCTCCATAAACAGCTCAAAACAATAGAAAGCACAGAGGCAGTTGCCTATAAATTATTTTTGCAAGAAAGCGGACACTAAAATGGATTGGCACTTTGCATTTATGTAATTTTGTTCAAGTTCCATTTGTAAATAATGTACACGCTCATGCATGACTTGCTGGAAAATGCCGATTTTGATGTTTTCTCCACTTGCACACGCTAAACGTGAAGAACTTCATGAATCCCAGACACCACCCAGAACAAACAGGACTCTTACCTCTTACTGGCACCTCTTAAAGAAGAAGGGGTGGTGAGGGTTCTCTCCAACCACGGGGAAAACATTGGGCAACTCAGGAGCAGGACAGGAGAAAGAACGTTGCCTGGATTGGGGAGCATGCCTCACGAGGATAGTTTGAGTGAACTTGGCTTTTTCTTCTTGGAGTGACGGAGGATGAGAGGTGACCTGATAGAGGTGTACAAGTTGATGAGAGGCATTGATCATGTGGATAGTCAGAGGTGTATTCCCAGAGCTGAAATGGCTAGCACAAGAGGCACAGTTTTAAGGTGCTTGGAAGTAGGTACAGGGGAGATGTCAGGGGGAAGTTTTTTATGCAGAGAGTGGTGAGTGCGTGGAATGGGATGCCAGCGATGGTGGTGGAAGCAGATACGATAGGGTCTTCTAAGAGACTCCTGGAAAAGTACATGGAGCTTAGAAAAATAGAGGGCTATGGGTCACCCTAGGTAATTTCTAAAATAAGTACATGCTCGGCACAGCGTTGTGGGCCAAAGGGCTTGTACTATGCTGTAGGCTTTCTATGTTTCTATGATTTATGATATTGTTCCAACATTTTAACCTATGCTAAGAACAATTTAACGCTTTCCTCTCTGCTGGTGTAGACTTTGCGTTCCTGGTGGGAATGGTTGTTCAAGTTCAGAGACCTATGGGTCACCTAAGGATGGACTGAAGTGGTGAATAGAGGCAGTGACCAGAGAGATAAGTGCCCTACCTGAGCGTGTGAGTGTCTGAAAAGCTGGTAGAAGCAGTAACATTTCTTATCAACCTCCCACACTTTTACAGCTATTCAACACGCCCATACACCTGCCAGCAGAGTCATCAATACTCTTTCAGGGTAAGCAAGTGCAGAAATATAGGATGCCACAGCAGACGAGAACCCATATACAAGCCTCTCTGAATTGAAGAGAAGAGGTCAGGAAAGATCATTGCAGACTCTACCCGCCCCGCAACCTGCTGTTTTCAAACACTGTCTCCTGGAAAGCATTATACGGCTATTAAAACTAAAACTTCACCTTAGGAGTTTCTTCCCCCAGGCAGTTAATCAGATCAACCATTGTAGTTACCTCCCCGCCTACCTCTATGTATAACCTCAGTCACTGCACCACACTTCAAGCACCTTAAATTAGGTGTAATGCTGTTTACATTGGAAGTAAGTTCTGGTATTTATGTATTTATGCACATTTTATTCTATATCTGTACATTGTTCTCCAATTTTATTTTATATATTTCTTTGTTCTTTATAATTGTTGAATATTGTTGTTTTTGTTGCATGTCACACCAACACACCACAGCAAATTCCAAATACATGTAAAAGAAAATGGCCAATAAAGTTGATCTTTAATCCATAGTTATTATGGCTTAATCACCAGAGAGCCAATATCCAGCACTGGATCTGAGATCATTGTGGTTATTTCTGATCCTCCATTTCACATCCTATATCCCTCCTATCCATCATTCTCTTTGCCTTTGCCATATCCTTACACTTTACAGCAGGGGTTCCCAACCTTTTTTATGCAATGGGGTTCATGGACCCTTGCTTTACAGCAAGGCTTCTCCATTCCAAAGAGGAAGAAGAGATTGCTTCCATGGCTCTGGCATTGTTTTTGCCAATTCAGGTCATTGACTCTGGTAGGGAGTAAAGGATCGTTCAGGGACATACTGAGTCAACAGGTGGATTGCAACCAAACCTAGATGAAACCATCGCTCACTACATTAACGTTTTACATTTACCTAATTTTAAAGGACATTCAGACTGACACTTAAATAGGCAGGATATAGAAGAATATCATCCTAATGTGGCATATGGATTAGTATAGATGTGCGATAAGGACAGTATGGATGCAATGGGCTGAAGGGCCTCTTTCTGTTCCATAAGACTGGGATTTGTAGGTCAGATCACTGGAGGGAGTATTTGTGCATTAGTTCTGCTCCCAGAAGTCTCAGGACAGGACCAGAGGCAGTGCCAAAAACATCAAATGAGTCTAGCTCATACAGAACTATCTTTGGCATGGACAAGTTGGGGTGATGGGCTTGCTATCACACTGTATGTCTATGACCTCATGAATCTAACCAGACCACCTAAGATGCCAGATAAAAAGTCATCTCAGCTTTGTTCCTGTCTTCGTGTGGAATCCATCCTTTCCAGCATGGAAGTGGTGGCCAGTTCCTCTCCTGAGCCCAGCCGTGGCACCGTATCCAATGACAGAGGTCATAACCCTTCACTCGAACATGGTCAGAGCCACCAGACTTTCCAATGAAATTGTAATAGTTACCATCCAAGATCTGCTTAGTGATACCAGTAGCAGCCAGGCAGAAGTTGGGCAAGTCTCTACAGAGTCTTTGGTTCCACTTTTATAATATCACAAGGATGCATCACAATTCACCAACCCCACCACGTGTACAGCCTCTATTGAACAGAAGTCTCAATCAGCAGAATTGGGGGAACTTTAACCTCAGGATCTTGCAATTCAAGAGAAAATAAAGAAAAATCATTTCACTTAAGATGTTCACTAACCATTGGCCAACACAAGTACTATGTGCATACCTAATTTCTCCCTTGACAAACTTCTCACCTTTCACTCCAGGATTTAAACCAGTCTAATGCCGGGGACTGAAGATCTAATGAGACTGTTCCACCGTTATAGACTTTAATATGTATTGTTCATGCATTCATTTTGTGCCAATATTATTTTTCTCTTCCACTGTAGCTATAAGGTAACTGGAAATCTCCTAGAACAAAGAATTTCTGCAGAGTTGAGATAGGATTGAAATATAGCGCAGATAGAGAAAGAAGGAAGAGCTTTCACAACCACAAAATGGTTCAAAGTATTCTCCAGTCACTTAGTACCTCTGTAGTGTACAGAACACAACATTCACCCATCTACATCCTACAAAGAGCAAAACAGAATAACACTAGAGATTATAAGAGTTGTAAAATGACTCAGCTGAAGGATAAACATTAGGAGAGAGGTCGCTATTTTCTCTTCAGTTGACAAGATGGGGGCATTTCACCTGATTTGGCTGCTCTGGCTGCTTCCTCAGCTAGGTTCAGACACCATGTTGCCTGAGCGCAAATGAACAACTTCCAAGTTTCCTCCCACAGTCCGAAGATGTACCAGTTGGTGAGTTAATTGGTCATTGTGAATTGTCCCATGATTAGATTAGTGTTAATTGAGGGTTGTTGGGAGGCAAGTCTCGTTGGGCCAGAAATGCCTACACCATGCTGTATCTCAATAAAATAAAAGTCAAGTTCCTTCTTCTGAGTGTGATTGCCAACGTGGGAAATTTTTTTGGTGCTACCATGGTCCAGCTAGAAGAGCCACTGCCTCAAAGCCCGAGTGACACGGGTTCAATCCTGACCTCGGATGAAGTTCGGAGTGGAGCTTGCACGATTTCTGTGTGACCGTATGGGTTTCCTTCAAGTTCTCCGGCTTCCTCTAGCATCCCAAATGCGTACAGATCGAATAACTTATCAGCCACTGTATATTACCTCTACTGTGTGAGTTGTAGAATCTGGGGAGAACTGATGGGATTGAGAAGAGAATGAAGTTAGTGTAATTGAACACTGGGTGGTAAGCATAAAGTGAGTGGGATGAAGAGCCTGCTTCCCTTGCTAGATGACTCCACAGTGAAGAACCACCTTGGCATCAACATGACCAGGTTGCAGAAGCCAGCTACAGGTCTAGCAGGGTTCTGCTCCTGGGAATTTTTAAAAATTATTTATGAGTATGAGTATTTATGGTGTTTTAATTAAACTGATTCTTGTCATTTTTTAATCTAATTAAAAAATGCTATTTTTTAAAATCCAAAATGAATAATACACCAAAAAGTACATGAATAGTTTTGATATACTTTTAACATTTAGAGACATTTTGAAATAACTCAACATTCTTTGACTGCTGTTCAAGGCCTGGCCTCTGAGTGCAGTTTGATGCTTTGATTAGTTTTATTGAACAGAAATTGAAAGTCCCTATTGACTGCAACACAGGCTTAACATCCGGGTAAAGGCCCTCACTGGGTAATGAACGGATTCCATTTTTATAGACACTCATAAGTCAATTTTGTCTATAAATCAGAAAATACATATCTCCACATAAATGACATCAAAGGCACGTAAGACTGATGAAAAGGTAGAATCACTGCAAGGGCAGAGAAAGGAAACTAGTTGCGCCAAACGTAGGAATGAACACATCTATATATGTTGTACTTTAGAATTTAATTATATTATGGGAGTTTATTTATATGAAAGGGTGTCCATAAGTTGGACATTTGGAACCTGCGGACTCCTTGTACACTTGAAAACCTCTCATCATACCAGCACCGATGACGAGATAAGTTAATACTCACGGCGCACCAGCTTCTTCCTTCTTGTCAACGAGACGTAACATTCCAATTTCCCATTGCAAGTATTTTTCTGCAGCGGACTTGGGGGTGAAAGTGAATGTTCCGTTGTTTTGAATGGCTTCTCCAATTGAGTACAGGTACGTCCAATTCCCTGTCCAGGAATCTGAATAAGCAATACCTGGCAGAATATGTACGCAAGCAGTGAGAGGGAGCCATTTCAAACTACATTTACAAAATCACTCATTTCCCATGCGAAGTTTGTAAATGCAAAGTGTCATTGCCTTGAATTTAAACACCAAAGGATTTCATTATATGTGTAATAGAGTTTTACTTAAAATCTGCAATCTGTAGCATTTTGACCAGCACCAGCTTGCTGCCCGCAAAGTTCACCTGCAAGCTAATGGTCCCAATCTCTGTGACTGGGGCCGTATTCTCGAGTTGTGAGTGAAGATCCAGGCAGTATGTAATGATAAGCTGCCTGTGTGAGTGGAAGGGTTGGCTGCTAGTTGGCCCAAGTGGAGGGTAGGCTTAGGTGCTGGAGCAAAGTGGGGATCGCCCATTTTATCTTGATTCCCTTCTGAGGCAGAAAAACATTGTGCAGCCTACAAGCAATCCCACCAATCCATTCCCATGCCTATTTCCCTGTAACTTATTTCAATACGTACACAGTGGTTAATTAATCTACTAATCAACCAATCTGCACATCTTTGGGGTCTGGGAGGACTCAGGTGATCCTGGTGGGAACCTACAGGTAAAGGTACAATTGCATCTACGGTCACAATCAGGATGCTGATTCTGGCATTCTAGAACATGTACAATCCTAATCCAACTATACCACACAAAATAATCACTTACCATTTTCTCTGTAACCCCAGAGCTCAACATTTAGAAGTCTGCTTGGGAGTGATGAATGGTTCCAATTGAGCGTCAAGGTCCCAGTGACGCCAGGCGTACCGTAGTACTGCCATTTGGTTCCATTCTGCAAAACACTTTTCTTCGAGTCTGGAAACTTGCTGTGATGCACTGCAGGTTTGAGGAGGATCAACAGAGAAGAGTTAAAAATAATTTACAGACAGCAGTTGATACTGGACAGTTCCAACTCTTACATCACCATAAAGACAGGGAGACTACACTTACAGAGGACGTATATTCTTGACAAGTCTCCAACATCAACATTTTGAATGTCTCCGCCAACACTCCTTAAGAGTTGGGCTCCTCTCTAGGAGCATGGATACTGGCTGATCGGAGTTCTGATAATATATCATGTGCTTCATATTCCCCTGCTCTTATATTTTATGCCCTGACTAATGAAGGGAGGTATTGTGTGTCCCTTCTTAACCGGCTGATCTACCTGTGCTGCCACTTTCATACATCAAGGTCTCTCCGTTCCTCAGTACTCTCTGGAGAATCTGGTGAAAGAATATTATTAATTCATCTTAAAATTAATATCTTCTATTAAAAATACTATTATTCTTTAATTGAAGAAATATTGGCCTGAATTGGGGCAATAATGGTCAGAAGTTCAAGGCTCATCTTATCTCATGATCAGCTATACTTCACGAAGAGCTGAAGATCAGACCCCAGTGCATCCAACGGCCTGCCCTGACGTGCACCTATCACTGAGCTCAGCTTCAAGGTATTGATGCTCTGAAGAGAATAGTTGACTACAAGACTGATGAGAAAGGTGAGTGCAGGTAAGTCGAAGGGTCACAAACTGGAAACTGTTTCTCTCTCCACTTATACTGTCTGTCCTGCCAAGAGTTTCCAGCCATTTCTGGTTTTTGTTCAAATTCCCAATATCTGCACTGTTTTGATTTCCAATCTCAAGTAAGTGCCTGCATTTCTTTACCTTAGGTCAGGGCTTTTAATTATTTGTTAGCATTGTATGGTGTTTTAATTGAATTTATTCCATTTATAATTTCTAATTAGTTTAAAATATACCCTATATTCCCAGTGAAATTTGAAACTAACTCGAAGTCCTTTGACTCCTGCCATAGTGCCACCCTCTGTTCACAGTGCACTCTTGAGTCAGGTTCAACATGATTCAGCCCAACAGGGCTTTTGGGGCAGAACGACATCAAAATGAAGAGGAGAGATGGTCCAAATCATAAAATAAGTGTAGATTTAGCATTTAATTAGAAGTACCAAGTCTGGCAGTTGGTATGAAAGCTAGACTGCATTCCGTGCAACTTATTAATGTATTTGTGGGTTCTCAATAGGGTCTGAACTATTTCGACTCTAGGTCCCGTTACCTCTCATTGTTGATACCTTCATAGCTAAACCAGTGTTTGTGAAGACCATCTGCAAATAGAGTAATCTTTTGTCACATACATTTGTGCCTCCTAGGACAAGGTCCCAAATGATTTTGTATGGCATTTCATCACGATATTAATTCCTCCAATAGTGGATATCAACCATGGGTGTGACTGCTGAGGACCCCATCATGTGGGTACTTCAGCTGTTTAAGTTAGCACTATTCCTTCACCGTGGGCTTTAATTAATATCTAAATTGCCAAAACTGACTTCTGAAGTTCAAAGTTCAAAGTACATTTATTATTAAAGTCCATACATCTCACCACTGTTTACCACTTTGAAGTTCGTTCCTTACAGGCATTCAACGTAGAACAGAAAAGTACAATAGAATTGATCAAAGACTGCAGACAAAGATTGACGAACAACAAATGCAAAGTGCTAAAGAAGGGTCTCGGGCCGGAATGCCGACCATTTTCTCTTTTCCGTGGATGCAGCCTGAACTTCTGAGTTCCTCCAGCATTTTGTGTGTGTTGCTTTGGATTTCCAGCATCTGCAGATTTTCTTGTGTTTGGAACGTGCAAACACATTTGCACACGGGGATTGCTAAACGTTGTGTGGATTTTCTGGTGTAGTCTACTTTGTCATGTGCTTTGTTGATATCATTCTGGAGGAACGTTGTCTCATTTTTTAACTGCATTGCATTTGTGGTTTTTAAATGACAATAAACTGGATCTGAATCTGAAATTAGGTAGCACGATAACATAGTGGTTAGTACAACAGCTTCTCTAACTTCCGTTAATGCCCCTCCTCCCCTTCTTACCCCATCCCTGACATATTTAGTTGTTTGCCTGTTCTCCATCTCCCTCTGGTGCTCCACCCCCAGCCTTTCTTCATCCTGAGGCCTCCCGTCCCATGATACTTTCCCTTCTCTAGTTCTGTATCACCTTCGCCAATCACCTTTCCAGCTCTTAGCTTCATCCCACCCCCTCCAGTCTTCTCCTATCATTTCGCATTTCCCCCTCCCCCCACTACTTTCAAATCTCTTAACCATCTTTCCTTTCGGTTAGTCCTGACGAAGGGTCTCGGCCCGAAACATCGACAGCGCTTCTCCCTATAGATGCTGCCTGGCCTGCTGTGTTCCACCAGCATTTTGTGTGTGTTGTTGTTTGAATTTCCAGCATCTGCAGATTTCCTCGTGTGTGACCCCAGTTCAATTCCCGCTGCCTCCTGTAAGGAGTTGGTATGTTCTCCCCATAAATGCGTGGGTTTCCTCCACATGCTCCAGTTTCCTCCCTCGATCCAAAGACAACCTAGTTGGTAAGCTAATCGGTCATTGTAAATTTTCTTGGGATTAGGCTCAGATTACATCAGGGGATCAAGGGAGATAGATAGATAGACAGACTGATAGATAATACTGAAAATGTGAGTTTTAGAGTTGTTAAAAGTGAGTCCACAGGTTGAGGAATCAGTCCACAGTTTAGGTGAGTGAATTTATCCACATTGGTTCAGGAGCCTGATGTTGAAGGTAGTCAATCAGATGACCAGGTCTTGGAAATTGTGAAAGCTGCTGCAAAGTATCACACAGATTTTAATTTGTAGAATTAAGATATTTCATCTTAAAAGCAACAAGTTGCACACAAAATGCTCAACTGATTGCATTAAAGCTGACAAGGTACCACCATCATTAGTATACCAGTTGCAAATCACAACTAGAAACCATCATCTGCTTAGTGCATAGCAGTGCCTGGACCAATATCACATGGAGAGCATGTCAAAAGACTTTGTCTTCAGCACTATCAGTTAACTCATGGATAAAACATTAGTTAGTGGCTCTTTGGATAAAAGAATAGCAGATTTCTTGGCAATAGAGTATTTAAAAAGCAAAATGTTGACTGGGTAGGGCCAGTCTGAGTTGGATTGTGCCCTAGTCAGCAACTGCAGGAAAGGGCAGTGCCCAGTCTTTTCTCTACCAATTTTCATGGATGTTTTATTGATGAATGTGCTTTTCCAGGTAATCCTCCCAGTGACATTTCTCTGAACTGGGAGTGTATGAAAGAAGAATGAGCCCTTCCATAGAGTTATGTATTCTCCGGCTTCAGTAGAAAGTGAAATTCTTGGGATGTATGCCAGAGAAACAAACCCTATCTCTGGCTTTCTACCTGTGGCCTGCCGCGCCCTTTGTGGGTGAGGAAGCATTCCGAATTAACTTTATGCCTCATCATAGCTACTATTGTGAAATATGATGAATCAAAATTACTAACAATTACAACTTTGCTGACACTGGGTTTTGCTCCCCTGTAGCCTTACAAATTTAATTGCCAATAAAATTTTGCACTAATAAAAAGTTTTTGCAGTAGCTGAAGGAACCTCACACATATTCAATATGTTAACTAGCATCAGAATCAGGAAGGCCGATGATGCCTTCAGTGTTGAGAGCACTTGTGCAAACCTAAGATAAGCACCAAGTATTTCATTAAAAAGTTAAGTGTTTTTAATATCCGCGTCTGTTGAATGACAAATGATTTCACAGTCGCAAATAAAAATCTTAAATTGCTTGGTCTTTTATTTCCCAAGTGATCATGTTGATGTCAAAACTGAAATAAACTTACAATGAATTGGCTTTTTAGTTGTACATTGGCTGCACACCTACTACCTCATGGAGCCAAGAAACACCACAAGGGATAAAAGATATGGCATATGTTAACTTTCTGACATTAAGTTATGAGGAAGGTGTCCATATGGCGGTATGGTAATTTGATAAAATATTCCTTGTCTTCTGGAAGATTGCTTCTATTATTCCATTACTTCTTCAAATATAAAACAGTTTTTTTTTGTAGGGTTATGAATATACCCTTCTAAATTTAGCATGTGGTAATAACTGGGAATAATTACAACACAGCTATCTAATCAAGAGTTCAATTGAGTGTATCAGCTGGGAGAGCAAAGCTCATAAAGGCTTATAACCTGAAGGTGTTAAGCAGAGATTTCCAGGTCTTGTACTTAACCTGTAGAAATAGTACAAACTTTTCATGTGCCTTTCAGTCAAAGCAAATCCAAGGAAAAGCAATTTTAGGGAAAGTGGAGGGCCTGTGGCCTTGGCTACCTTCACACTATGGAGTCCGTGGAATTCCTGATATTCCCTTTGCATTCGTCCAGCCTCACTATACCCCTCACACGCATACTCCATCAAACAGTTACAGGGCTTGACATAACATATGGACAACTCAGGTCCGGTACGGACAGTAGCAGGAGTGAGTGGGGCGGGGAGGAGGAATGCTCCTTCACCCTTTCAAATGTCAATGGTCATCAAATAATCAGCTGAAGTCTCAAAAGAAATTGTCTCCCAACTAAACTGACCACTCAGTTTTGGTCAAAGACAACAAGCTCCTTGCAATATACTTGCAAATGTTTCAGGAACATTAGGTTCTGAACATTTTGGTTCAGCCTTGCTAGAAGAAATTCTCCATTGCTGCAGAATGTGGTAATTCCAGGGATTTGTTTGGTTCCTGTTACGAAGGTCATCTCATTTACATGTACATACATTCACACAAAAGAAATGATGGCAAGAGCAGAGAGTTTAATGAATTTTTTGTCAAATGTTGAATTAAGTAATTTGTGACTGATTCTGCAAAGCAAGAGAAAACTGCAGATGCTGGAAACCTAAATTAAAAGGCCACAGGTATGACTGCATCTGTAGCAAGAGAAACAAAGGTAACACTTAGGGGCAAAAACCCTTTTTCCGAACGAGGAAGAAGAGAATAAAAGTTCGTATATTTGCCAGGAGTGTGGGGGAGAGCTGATGTCACTGATAGAGAAAAACTGGAGTGAACGTGAAGATAAGCTGAAGGTTATCAATGGCAACAATCAGTTGCAACCCACACTTAATCTAGCAAAATGTTTTGTTGATATTGAGGGTGGAACCCTGATATAGTCTTATTAATTTAACTGCTAGTAAAGTTTTGCAGTGGTAAACTGATCCACCTTTCTAATTGATGAATTTCTAATAATAATTTCAAAAATGTTCACTCTGTTGACCAACATCAGTATCATGAGGGCAGATGATGGCCGCCCTCAGTTTTGAGAGCACTTCTGCAGGTCTGAGATAAGCACCAAAAAAGATCACTTCATTAAAAAGTAAAGTGTGTTTATTGTCAGCAAGTGTTGACTGAGAATTGATTGCAAGATCACAAATAAAGATTCTAACCTGCTTGGAGTTTCATTCTCATGCAATAATAGGATCTCAAACCACTGCTTTCCTTCCCCAATATATTCTACGTTTGAATGTCATTTACAACCATGTACTTCATTGTTCCATTTAGAACAATGTGCTCCAATAGAATTTTCTCCAGGGTGGAACAGAAGCATGGTGGTTAGTACAATGCTTTGCAGTTTGCCAGCTTTAGAGACAGGTTACAACTCCTGCTGCGGTCTGTAAGGAGTTTGTACATTCTCCCTGTGACTGCACGAGTTTCCTCCATATGCTTCAGTTTTCTCCCACGTCGCAAGGATGTACAGGTTAGAGTTAGTGAGTTGTGGGCATGCTATGTTGCTGCTGGAAGCATGGTGACACTTACCAGCTGCCCAACACAATCCTCGCTGATTTGATTTGATGCAAGACAACACATTTCATTGGATGTTTCATTATCCATGAGACTAATCTTTAATCTTTCCTTTAACCTTTAGGGTGACTATCTTCAGCAAAGTTTTCTTCAAAGTGTCTTCTCAAAAATAAACAAACAAAGGCCCAGATCTCACTGAGCATTGCCACCATACGAAAAGGCCATTCACAGTTCACCAGGATTAATGCTAACCTGGTCCAGATGTAAAGGGTCTATGTTGCTGGCTCAAACCAGCTCAGTCTCAAGCATCAAGACCTGAGCCGCAATGGTGTTTCTGGTGGGCAGAGTACCAAGAACTAGCCCAAAGTGCCTGGAAAGGCTTCAGAATGACATCAATCCCAGCTTAATGTCATCATTAAGGACCCCCACCACCCAGGACATGCCCCCTTACATAGAACATAGAGTACAGCACAGGAACAGGCCCTTCAGCCCACAATGTTATGCCAAACCAGCTAAAAAGTATATCAAAAATGCCCAAAAACTAATCCCTTCTACCTACACAATGTCCATATCCCTGCACCTTCCTGACATTCATGTACTTATCTAAACATTACAGCACTGTACAGACCTACCTCTGATATAACCCCCTATACTTTCCTCCAATCACCTTTAAATTATGCACTCCCTTATAGACGTTTCTGCCCTGGGAGAAAGTCTCTGCTTATCCACTCTAACTCTGCCTCTTATTAACTTGCACGTTGCTATCAAGTCACCAATCATCCTCCTTCATTCCAAAACTCCTCCTTATCTAGCTTTCTCAACTTTTCTTAGCATCAGACTCAGGTTTTTATCATCAGCATGTGTCGTGAAATTTGTTAACTTAGCAGCAGCAGATCTATGCAATACGTAACCTAGAAGAAAATAGATAAATAAATTATTAAATAACTTACAGTATATGCATATTGAGTCGAATAAAAATCGCACAAAAACAGAAATGATATATATTTGAAAAGTGAGGTGGTGATCACAGGTTCAATGTCCATTTAGGAATTGAATGGCATAGGGGGAGTTTCTGGTGACATCATCGTCGAGAATGGCAGCTTAAGTCACTAGCTCCTCCGGAAAAACGCGTATTAAGCCCCGTTAACCCATCAAATATAATATTTTTTGAAAACTATTTGAACTGAAAGGAGGGGCAAGAATGGGGAAAAGGAATGGAAATTTAAAAAGCGACACTGCAGAGCCTGCGGCCGAGAGGAGTGCAACGAGCTGCTCTCCTACCCAACCACGTGCTAGCGAGGCAGACACTGGGCCTCGTTCAGGCAAAGCGGCGGATGTGATCGAAATTCTGAAAGAGATAAGGGAGTTCCAGAAAGAAATAAAGCAGCCGCTACATGATAGTAAGTCAGAGCTCACCAATGTCAATCAAAAAATAGCGGTGGCAGAGACTCGAATTGAGAAGGTGGAAGATCGCGTTAAAAACGTTGAACGAATACTGAGTAAGATGTTAACAATATTAAATCACCACGAAGGTAAACTGCTTGACCTGAAGGGAAGATCACGGCAGAAGAATATCAGAATCTACAACGTTCCCGAAGGAGCAGAGGGCTCGTCTATGACGGAGTTTGTCAGAAAGTTGCTGTGGGACACGCTGGAGCTTCCCTCAACTATGGAGCTGGAAATCGAGAGAACGCGTCGCGCGTTAGTCCCGAAGTCTACCCAAGATAAGCCACGCTCAATAATAATTGAACTCCTTCGGTACAGCACCAAGGCGGAGATTCTATGAAGGGCCTGGGATAAGAAGAGAGTGTTTTTAGATGATAAAGTAATATATTTCAACCAAGATTACCCCCCACGATCCTGCAGAAACATAAAGAATACTCTGAAGTAAAGCGAGTACTAAAGCAAAAAAAGATTAGATTTCAAACTCTGTACCCTGCTAAACTTCAAGTGTTTTATGACGACGGGACGTGGTTGTATCAAACAGTGGAAGAGGCAACTACAGACATGAAGGCCAGAGGGTTATCCGTCAGCGTGATCAAACCGAGGGAAAGCCTGGCAGAAGAATTATCCCGCTCCGCTGGGGAAATAGTGCGAGAATCGAGAAGGCAGGAGACAGGAGGAGGCCGAGAGAAGTATATCAGGAAGAGACCGGGAGTTTCCCAAAGACAGTCCTCACCCCCTTCAGAAGAGCCATAAGGTTTGGCTAACTTTCAAAATGCTGAGAAGCTAAATGGAAGCAAAAGTAGACAGTGATATACCTATCTCGAGAAATACTTATTAATATGTGGATTTTATATTACTTAGTTGTTATTTGTTATTTGCTCACTTACTCCTTTTTCCCCACCAAAATGAGAATATATTTATGTGTGGGTGGGTGTGTGTGTGGGGGTGGGTGTGTGTGTGGGGGTGGGGGGGTGTGTGGGGGTGGGGGGGTGTGTGGGGGTGGGGGGGTGTGTGGGGGTGGGGGGGTTTGTGGGGGTGGGGGGGTGTGTGTGTTTGTTCACTGACTTTTATGAATACTGCAGTGGGGGCCCTCAACTCACAAGTAGGAGGGGTTATCCCCCACAGCTAAACATTTCCTCTAGTTCAACGCAGGGTCATCTTCTAGAGACCTCAGCCTTGGAATCACACATTCGTTGCCATTTGTGTTATTACTTGCGTTTCTTGGTTCTTATTTGTTCAGGGAGTAGATCGATTAAGTTTTATTCTAATTTCAATGGTACATTGACAGATACATACAGACGACTAAGGACAAGGTAAAATCCATTTCTTTCAATGTCAATGGGCTATTAAATCAAACATAATAGAATTTTATCCAAATTGAAAAAAGAACAAGCCCATGTACTATATTTACAGGAAATTCATTTAAGTGATAATGAGCATAAAAAACTAAAGAGAATGGGCTTCACTAATTTGTTTTTCTCCTCATATAAATCAGGACATAGGAGAGGAGTTGCTATTCTTATTGCAAGTAAGCTAAACTTTGAAGAAGTATTCAAAATGGGAGATAAAGAGGGCAGATATAGGTAAGGGGGAATATAGACAGAAATTCAGTTACTCTGTTGAATATGTACGCACCACCAGGAAGTGAATTTAGTTTCTTTCAGAAAATTACTAAATGTTATGGTAACGGAAACAGAAGATCTCCTGATATGTGGGGGAGACTTAAATTTACAATTATAACCAAACTTAGACTCTTCCAATAGAAAAACCTATGAAACAAAATCTTTACATAAGAAAGTTAATACACTTTTTGAGGATGTTGGTTTAATTGATATATGGAGGGACCTTTTCCCCGACAGAAGGGATTACACTCATTATTCTGCTCCCAATTCTGTATATACAAGAATAGACTATTTCATAACATTTGGAAAAGACAAAGACAAAATAAACACCTGTGGAATTGGGACAATAGATGTAAGTGACCATGCACCTATATATTTTTCTGTTGATTTTGACCTACAACCAAAGAATACTATTTGGAAACTAAATTCAAGTCTACTCAATGATCCATACTTTAAGGAACAAATTAAAAAAGAAATTGGTCTCTACTTAGAGGTTAATGATAATGGAGAAGTTTCACCTCCCATTTTATGGGACACTCTGAAGGCGGTCTTAAGAGGGAAAATTATAGCGATATCTTCATCTAAGAAAAAAAAAGGAATAAAACATTAGGGAATTACAAAATAGGCAGAAGGATCTAGAGAAAAAATAAATTGAATTTGGCACAGGACACATTAGGGGGAAATTAAAAGAATTAGGAATGAAATTAATAGTTTGGCTATACAAGAAATCAGGAAAAATTTAATGTTTCTGAAACAGAGACATTATGAAAGTGGATCGAAATCTATGAAAATACTGGCATAGAAACTGAAAAAAAAGATAGCAGAAAATACAATTCATAGAATGAGGGACCCAAGAACAAAAATGATAAAAAAAAATAAGCTAAGTGCAATTCAAGAAGCTTTTGAAGTGTTTTACAAAACTCTATATTCCAAAGTTCCAAGGGGAAGCATAACCCAAATTGACACCTTCTTGAATTCTCTAGAGTTACCCACTTTAAGTGAAGTACAAAATAGAATGCTGACTGCTGACATAACTGAAGTTGAATTAAAAGCTGCAATTAGTAGGCTTAAATTAAACAAGTCAGCAGGATCAGATGGTTATATGGCAGAGTGGCACAAAGAATTTAAAAATGAATTAATTCCTGTTTTACTCCCCACACTGAACTGGGCTCTAAAAAAGGCACAAATGCCACCCAGTTGGAAGGAAGTGATAATCTCAGCTATACCAAAAGAAAGCAAGGATAGAATGGAATGCGGGTCATTTAGACCAATATCTGTTCTTAATGTAGATTATAGGTTATTTACCTCCATCATGGCCAAACGATTAGAGGAGTTTCTACCCATACTGATACATAACAATCAGACAGGTTTTATACGACAACGCCAGACACAAGTCAATATACGAAGGATACTTCACATAATGGATCATATACAAAAAAATAAAATCAAAGCAATAGTGATAAGCATGGATGCTGAAAAAGCATTTGATTCGGTTAATTGGAATTTTCTTTACAAAGTTTTACATAGATTTGGTTTCCAAGATACAATTATTAAAACTATACAGACACTATAGGACAATCCTACTGCTAGGATTAAAATCAATGGATATTTATCAAATAGTCTTACCCTGTAAAGGGGCACGAGACAGGGTTGTGCATGGTCACCACTACTCTTCGTGTTATATCTGGAACCATTAGCTCAATACTTCAGACAAAATGAAGATATCAGGGGAATTACTATTAAAGGGACAGAGCATAAATTGGCTTGTTATTGCCCTATCTAGGGCAATCAACATACTCTTTACCTAAATTGATGCAATCCTTTGAACAATATGGTCAATTATCAGGATACAAGATCAATATAGATAAAACCCAATTACTTTCATATTGCTATAGCCCACCAAGAGAAATTGAAATTCAATACCCCTGGGCATGGCGCACAGAATCTTTCAAATATTTGGGCATTGTTATACCAAAAGATTTGGCAAAATTATCAGAATGCAATTATCAGCCTTTATATAAAAAAGTTAAGGAAGATGTGGCAAGATGGAGCCTGATTCCTTTTTCAGTCTCAGTTCAAGGATTGAGTCTATTAAAATGGATATACTGCCCAAACTGTTATATCTCTTTCAGACCCTACCAATAGAGATTAATCAAAATCAATTCAATGAATGGAACAAGATGCTATCAAGGTATATTTGGCAGGGTAAAAGGCCTAGAGTTCGTCTCAAAACTTTGCAATTAGCAAAGGAAAAGTGGGGAATGGGGCCTACCTTCCCTTAGAGATTATTATTTTGCAGCACAATTGAGAGCTGTGATATGTTGGTGCAACCCATCATATGACGCTCAATGGAAAACATTGAGGAGCGGGTACTTCCCATCCCCATACAAGCAATTTTGGCTGATAACAACCTGCAAAGGTACATAAATACTATTGATAACCCATGGGTGAAATTGACTCTTAAAATATGGAAAACTACTATAAAAGAATATAATCTAGAGGGAGATATTGCAATTCTTAAATGGTGTGCATATGACTCGGATTTTACACCAAATAAATTGGATGCTAGATTTAAGGACTGGACAGCTAAAGGAGTAACAGTTCTTTGCAACATAATGAAAGAAGGAACACTGTTCAGTTTTGAAATGCTTAAAGAGAAACTCATTAGAAAAACAAGATTTTTATCGGTATTTACAGATGCGACAATATGTTAATAAGACATTTAAAAATGTAACCATGGCAAGTACATGCTTGATAGAGCTATTTAGAAAAGCATATAATTCAGATAATGGTAGTAGAATCATTTCATGCATGTATAAGGGGTTGTCAAATCTTAAAACACATTTGACTTCATACATTAAAACAAAATGGGAGAAGGAAGGAGGGATAATTATATCTGAGGAAGAATGGACAACAATATGGAGATATCAATGGAAATGTACCAATTCACAGAAATGGAGGGAATTTGGATGGAAAACTTGATAAGATATTTTCTTACACCCTCTCAGAAATCCTATTATGTTAGTAACCTCCCCGTTTGCTGGAGAAATTGTGGAAATCAAAATGCAAATCATTATCATATTTTTGGGACTGCCCTGTTATCAAAGACTATTGGAGGGGGATACACAATGCCCTTCAAGACATCTTTAAATGTGAAATACCCTTAGAGAGTAAGACCATATATTTTAGATATATACCTCAAGAATGGTTGAAAAGAGATAAATATTTAATGAATATTCTGTTGGGGGCTGCTAAAAAGACTCTTAGTAGGAAATGGTTATCACAGGAGAGCCCAACTTTAAATACATGGATGGACATTACAATGGACATTTACAAAATGGAGAAAATAATAGCATCTGTTAACCATAAGCTGGAACAATTTGATTCATACTGGGAAAAATGGTTTAACTACATAATGCCTCATAGGCCTGATTTTATTCTCACAAATCAATGAATCTGTTGTAAAAAAAGATCACTCCCTACTTGTACATAGTTCTTTCCTTTTGCTTGTTTTTTTCTTTCCACTCTTTTCTATAAGTGTATACCTCAGATAAATACTTTGTGGAGATTTGTGATTATATGATATATATGTACAATGTCTGAAATACATCTTATGGAAAAGTTTGTTTGATGATGAACTTTAATAAAAAAAATAAATTACAAAAAAAATGAACGGCATAGGGGAAGAAGCTGTTCCTGAATCACTGAGTGTGTGCCTTCAGGCTTCTGTACCTCCTACCTGATGGTAACAGTGAGAAAAGGGCATGCCCCGGGTGCTGGGGCTCCTTAATAATGTACGCTGCCCTTCTGAGACACTGCTTCGTAAAACATGCCCTCTGGTCTAGGCACCATCTTAATAAATCTCCTCTGCACCCTCTCTAAAGCTTCCATATCTTTTCTGAACACTATTTCTAGATGTGGTCCAACCAGGGTTTTATAGAGCTGTAACATTACCTTGCAACTCTTGAACTCAATCCCCTGATTCATCTTCTATGACTTCTTCTGATAATGAAGGATACTCTGACAGTTGTTATCTAACTCTTCACATTTAGATCATGAGCATTTGTTTGAAAGCCCCATGTGAGCGGTTTCATCAGCTTCATGTGGTCTCTGAGCTTCAGTGCCAACTTCATCTGTATTGGACTTGACTAATACACAAAAAGTGAAAAATATTGCCTACCTTCTGCCAGTTTTGCTCCTAAGCAATTACCTTGAGCCTTCTACTATTGCACTAGTTTTCTAATCGGTTACCAGTGAAAAAGGACATTTGCAGCTGAACGATTTCACTCACCTGACACCCAGGTCCCCTGGTGACTGTAGCTTATTCCATTGTCAACTGACAGCTCAAAAGGTATCCTTCCATTTTCATACAGCAACGGTGAGATGCAGTGGGCCTTCTTATTTTCAATGTACCCCTTGGTGACAATGGATTTCTTGAACCTAGAAGAGAGTAGATTCACGTTTGGTCCAAACAGAACATGCAGTACAGAGCCTCAACTTGAAAGTCATAAGATCATGGAGTTTTAGTCTGCAAGAGGGTAGTTAGGTGGGCACAAAAGTGGCAAGTGGAATTCATTCTGGAAAAGTAAATGGCATTGCACTTGAGGGGAAAGAAAATGTTCATAAATGGTTGTTATACAGGAGGGCCACTGAGGGCTCAGGGACTGCTTGACAACAGATCCCTGAACGTTGCCACATAAGGTGGTTATGGGAGCAGAGAGAATACCTGCTTTTATTGACCAAGGCATAAAATATCAAAGCGGGAAATGACAGCACAACCATAAAAAATAGTTGAAGTACTGCATTAACTCCTTGTCAACACATCACTGGAAAACAAGAGG
Source organism: Hypanus sabinus (assembly GCF_030144855.1). Taxonomy (NCBI): domain Eukaryota; kingdom Metazoa; phylum Chordata; class Chondrichthyes; order Myliobatiformes; family Dasyatidae; genus Hypanus; species Hypanus sabinus. Next base: position 104,615,887 of record NC_082718.1, read on the forward strand.
GGCTGCAGAGAGCTTTATGACAATATTGACTGGGCTCAAGAATTATAAGACCATAAGACTGTAAGGCATAGGAGCAGAATTAAGCCAATTGGTTTAAATATGCATACATTTATGATTATGGCATGAGAATTTTGCTGTACTTATGTATACTAAAATTGCCCATCTCTTTGCGTCGGGATTGTCAGGGTCCCAGCAGCACAGTCCAAGTTGGCAGTTTTGTAGTCCATTAACTACAAGGGCTAATATCCTTGGATGGGCTGGTTCTTTGTACAAATAGGGTCCAGAGTGACCACGTTAGAGACTTACTTGCAGACTATCTGGTCTTCAGGCTGAAATGTATTGTTAACGATGACAAAGTCTTCTCCTCCCATTAAGGTTCCTGACTGAGGAAATATCCGCAGGCAGAAATTCCAGTAATCTGTACAACATGTTCCCAAAGGTTCACAAGTCACATGGCAAGAACACTGAGACTGTTCGTGTCCACAATGACTTGCGCACGAATCCTGAGCATCTAGAAATTAAAAACAAAACAGGATGTAATTTTGCTCATGGGCCACCTGTTGAAATCTGCTTGAATGGTGGAAGACGCTCCAGCCACACATCTACATTCAAGAAATTCTGCATTCTCCAGCATATCAGTTTCAAATAAGTGAATCTATTGCTCCTTGTGGAGTAACTCCCACATGTTGGACTAAAAAACTATGAGAACAGCAGAAAAAGTTCACTTAGCAACTTTCATCAAGAGAATAAAATATTTAGCACAATGCTCTTTTTCGCAGCATCATTCATAATGCTGGTCATTTCCCTTCCAAGCTCAAATGGCTGCAGAGTTACTACATTGAGTAAATAGGAATTTTACTAAATGATCAAGGTTGTTGAAATACAAAAGCTGTGTTAGAAAGACCTTAGAAAGGGCAGACAAGGTGGCATTATAGGCGAGTGGCTTTCGAGAAGATAGAAAAATTGGGACCGTGCTCTTCTAGATAGAAATTCTTTGGCGGTCTCTAAGATGGTAAGTAATAGCTTTAATGGAACTTCACACCAATTCAATATGACCTCTTTGGTAAATGACCCATGTTGTTATTCAAGGAAGTGCAGTGGAGTTCTCACCAGTGGCTTGCCCAATATTTAATCAAGTTCACACAAACTGAAAAGCTGATTACAAAAAGCTGAAAAACAATATTCTGGAGGAACTCAACATGTTAAGCAGCATCTGCGGAGAGAAATGTACAGTTAATGTTTCGGACTGAGATCTTTGACCTGGGCAAATACAGTTAGTTTTGTTTTCAACATCCGCTCAAATGTAACCTGGCGCATTAGATCATTCAATCCCAAACAGATGTTGCCTGATTATTGCTTCATTCATTTCACAGAAACTGATTTGGAATGCTAAAATTCAGTACCACCCCTATGCCAATCTAATACACAGCCCTGCTGATATTCGCATGTAGCAAGAGAAGGGATTTTCACCACTCTGACTGATTTCAGAGAGAACTCGCTTGCTGCTTTACATCATAATTTACACTTCTCTGAAGGTTGGCCACTTGTTCATTCAGATAAGCCAGTAGTGCGATGATAATCATGATTTGTTTAATCACTCCCAATAATTAATAAGAAATATCCAATGGCATTAAACTAAGACTGCAGCAGTAAATGATCCCTGCTTGAAAGGCATCTGCTTAACTCAAGGTATGTAATGGAAAATATGAAGACATTCTTCTCCGTGGTAAAAGTTTTTAAATATTAGCCAGCAGTGACCTTAATGACCAATCTTACTGCAGATAAATGATAAATTCAAGCAAGAACAATTTTCCTTTGGGTGTGAATTTACCAAAATTGTTTTCAGACCTCCGAGAATTCTGTCTGGATTCTACAAAAACTGTAAGCCCCATCCATATTCTACCTTAGACATATAAAATTAACCAAAGATGGGTCACAGTCAAGGTTAAATCTGTACACAATAGAAGTAAAAAGAAGACTGTTATAAAGCATGAAGCATCACAGAAGGGTAGATCATAGAGAGACAGAGCATAGAAGCAGGTCCTTTGGTTGTTAAGACTATCATGTATGTTGAGACCAAGACATTTGGAGAACTTCCAGAATTCTAGTCAAGATGGCAGCAGTTTCTGCATGCTCCAAAATTGGAGAGATGATGACTGGAGTCTTAACTAAACAGGGCTGGACAAGACTACAGCTGAGACACGTACACAAAGATTTTGAAGTCATTGGCCTGGGAGCAGAGGGTTGAAAAGAAGTGAAGGCTTGCTAGGCTCCACTATTCTTTAATGGACTAAACCATCTTTAACTGACATTACTGCAACATTTTATAAAACATAGAACTACAGTTCAGTACAGGCCCATTGGACCACAAGGTTCTGCCAACATTTTAACCTTCTCTAGGATCAATCTAACCCTTACCTCCTACATAGCTCTTTATTTTTCTATCATCCTTATGGCAATCTAAGAATTTCTTGAATGTCCTTAATGTATCTGCCTCTAATTGAAGATTAAAAGGTAAATTAATAAAAAGCAATCATAGTACAATCAGGAAGGGAGGGATTTCTTGTTAAAGTGATAGGAGTGAGGAAAGGAATATTGTTAAAGACTGACTTCCATTTTTACTAGAGATTAGAGAAAAATAAATCATACGTTATTCACACCATATTCCTAATGGCCTACGTCTGCTCTCAGAGCACTCTCGTCAATCCCAATGCACCAGATATGTCCCTACAATATATTTTCTCTCATGTGACTGTTAACTCCTGCCCAATCCTCCACCCATTCGACCACTATAGGACAATTTACAGTAACCTATTAATCAACCGGCACACCGTTGGGTTGTGAGAGGGAAGCCATATTGTCAAAGGGAGGAAGTACAAACTCCATACAGACAGCAACCAAACTCATGATTGAATTCAACTCTCCGGAGTTCTCAGGTAGCAACTCTTCTGACTTGGTGCTGAGCCGGCATAACAAGCTAGGTCTTCCAACCATTCCAAGTAGACATTTAAGGAAAGGGTGAACAAAGTAGAAATAGAGGACACATTTAACAATGAAAGAATGCAGCTATACTTTCAGCCAACCAATATAACACTTAATTTACAATTAAATTGATAGTTACTCCACAGTCTGGTTAAAAAATATGCAGATCTGAAGATCTGATAGCACAATTCATTCTACTATAAAGTAATCCATGGTTAGGAACTGGATATACTAATAAGCAGTTGGGCACAATGACATTTTTGTACAATTATGGCTTCCTAGGTTCATTGACCATGAATAAAAACATGAAAGCATATATGTACTTAGAGAATGAGCTGTTGATCTTACCAGTAACTTCATAAATTAGCCTGAAACTACAACCATGTTGAGAAAAACATATAAACAAGTCTAAATATTACATTATGTTAATCATAAGCTCCATTTATAGACATCTCTAACATTTTCATTTTCATCAAACTCAGACATTCCCCCAAATCTAAATAATTATAGGTTCATGACAAGGCAGGAACAATTGTGGTATCAGCATGGTACAGGAACATGCTCTTTGGCAATAATAACAATAATAATATTTGGAAGCGGTAGATGAGGGTTCTATTTCAACATTTAAGAGAAATTTGGATAATTGCATGGATGGGAGGGTTATGGAGGAAACTGGTCCAGGTCCAGGTCAATAGATTAGACAGAGCATACACTAGATGGGTTGAAGAGCCTGTTTCAGTGCTGTAGTGCTCTATGACTCTGTGACTGAATGACTGATCTCTGCCCCCATCAATCCTTCTCCAACTACTCCATACCTCGCATTGCCTATCATTCTTTCCATTCCATTCTTTCTCATGCTTTCTCCTGATAGGATAAGAACTCCCAATCTTATCTTCGGAAATGTGATTTCCTATATTCATACCAAGTATATTCACCTCAACCTCTGTGGTAGGGAATTCCATACACCTAATAGTCCCAGGAAACATAAAATTAATACAGACATTTTTAGCTAATTGGATATTGGAGATGGCTTGTGAGAGCAATAGTCGCAATACAATGATGAAGATTACTTTACTGTCACCAAACAATTGATACTGCAGCGTACAATCATCACAGCAATATTTGATTCTGTGCTTCGTGCTCCCTGAAGTACAAATCAAAGTAAATATAACAAAAATTTAAATTATAAATCATAATTAGAAAATAGAAAAGGGAAAGTAAGGTAGTGCAAGTCAGGTCCGGATATTTGGAAGGTACGGCCCAGATCCGGGTCAGGATCCGTTCAGCAGTCTTATCACAGTTGGAAAGAAGCTGTTCCCAAATCTGGCCGTACGAATCTTCAAGCTCCTGAACCTTCTCCCAGAGGGAAGAGGGACAAAAAATGTGTTGGCTGGGTGGGTCTTGTCCTTGATTATCCTGGCAGCACTGCTCAGACAGCGTGTGGTGTAAAGTGAGTCCAAGGATGGAAGATTGGTTTGTGTGATGTACTGGGCTGTGTTCACGATCTTCTGCAGCTTCTTCCAGTCTTGGACAGGACAACTTCCATACCAGGTTGTGATGCACCCTAGAAGAATGCTTTCTACGGCGCATCTATAAAAATTAGTGAGGGTTTTAGATGACAGGCCAAATTTCTTCAGCAATTCAGATCATCAGTGGATCACACGACTGCTGTCTATGTTTGGACATTGGGTGGTCCATAAGGTGGGGGATTGATGGGTAAAAATATCCTGTACAGGTCATGGGTTTATAACAGGAAGAAATAAATATGCGTCATCTTAAAATTAAAGTGCACCCAATAAAAACATACTTCATATAAAATAGCTAGGGTTTTGGAAATGAAATCATAAGAATCAATTGAAAGATTAAAAAGAAACTACCTTGCAAGGTCTTACTGGGGGGGGGGGGGGGTTGACTCTCTGCAGAGTCCATTTCACATCTGCTGCTATTCAGTGACAGCTCACCTGTGAGCAGGGTAGCTTTTGTGGCCAGCATTGTGTAGCATGCCTCGAAGCATGCGTAAAAATCGCAAAGAGCTTTCAGGGAGGGAGGCGTCACTGGTGCAGTTAACTCTGTTTTGTGGACATCTTTATCCAAACACTAAGAGTAACAAGTAACCAAGTCATGGCATCTGGTGAAAAAGAAAGATTCAGGCAAAAAGAAAATGAAGAACTTTGACATAAGGTATGTCATTCAGTATAGTTACCCACCCTTTCTTCCACACAATTTCTAACTAAACTGATAATCACCCCATTTGGAAAGGAACCGACCTTGATCATGTTACCATATAGATTTGAAGTTACACTCTCATCGATTATAAAATACTGTTATAGTCTAATCTATTAAAAGATAGATCATGGCCCAAGAGTAGCTGTAATAATGATTTTTGGTGAATAAAGTGACAGAAATTTTATATCTCCTTGTTTCAACTGCCTGAAGTGAACACTATGCCATTTGTTAACGTGAAGCCACACCTTTGCAAGTTAACAGTTACCTACAATTGCTCTTGGAAGAAACACATAGATAATTGTTTAAATATTATGTTTTGATAATCATAAGCTTCATTCATACACCATCAACAGCACTGCCTTAGAACACTTGGATCAAAGGAAAATTGAATCAGAATAAGATTTATTCTCCTTTTGATTCCATTTTCCTTTGACCCAACTGCTCTGATTATGAAGCTCAGATTGTGTTGCTGAGATTTACTATCACTGACTTAGATGACATGCAAGTTGGAGTTTTGTGGAATATTAAGTTGTCTTCAATATTTAAAAATCCAGTCATCTCAATACACGGGCCCTATATCATACCAAATCAGATGGGCTATAGTACAAAGATCACCATAGCACAGCACAGACCCCACGATGTGTCAATTATTTACCAAAACCAAGATCAATCTAACCCTTCCCTCTTCCTACATAGCCATCCATTTTACTGCCATTCATGCACCTTAGAGTGTCATAAATGTCCCTAACATATCTGCCTCTACCTCCACCCATGGCATGGTGTTCCCATTCTGTGTAAAAAACCAACCCCTGGCACCCCCCCCCCTATACTTTCCCTCAATCACCCTCTCCTCTGAGGTGAGTATATACTTTCAACCAATACCCAATGGAGCCCTAGGTGAGATATGACATACAAATGTCCTGAAATTTAGCAGGAAATTTAATACTGAACTAAATGTTTGTTTTATTCTTCCTTACATTTTAACTTGGTGGAGACGTGATGGAGAGGGTCCAGAGGAGGTTCGCAAGAATGCTCGGTGGAATGAAAGAGTTAACATATGAGACCTACTTGATGGCTCTGGGCCTGTACTCACTGGGGTTTAGAAGAATAATGGGGGATATCATGGAAACACATTGAATATTGAAAGGTCTAGATAGAATGGATGTGGAGAGGATGTTTCCTATAATGGGGGAGTCTACAACTGAAGGGCACAGCCTCAGGATTGAGGGACTTCCATTTAGAAGAAAGGTGAAGGAAAATTTCTTTTGCCAGAGGGTATTGAATCTATGGAATTCATAGCCACAGACAGCTGTGCAGGCCAGTTAATGGGGTATATTTAAGGCAGAGGACGATAGGTTCTTGATTAATCTGAGCGTCAAAGGTTCTGGGAAGAAGGCAGGAGAATGGGGTTGAAAGGGATAATAAATCAGCCATGATATAATGGCAGAGCTGATTTGAAGGGCCAAATAGTCTTATGTCTTATGGTCTTATGGACTTTATCCCATTTGTTTTAATGCAATAAGAACTTCTAACCTCAATGTTGTATAGAGCAGTTTCAAAAACAGTGGAATTAAAGGTACAATTTCAGAGTAAGTGGAGGCAATATCTGCACGGGTTTCTTCTCAATGGTTGGAATGCGTTTTCATGTAGGAATCGAAACAACGATAATACAGAGTGGCTTAGAGAGCGGTGTGATGTCATATTGGGAGGATTATAGATTATTGTTCTGGGATGGGCAAATAGTTTTCCTCATCCAAATTCTTCTGTAAAGTTGCCTTGGTAAACATTTGAGTATGATGTGGTTAAAAAAAATGAAAATATTAAAGGTTGCATTTATCTTGTACCTTGCACAACCAAGGGTCATCTCAAAGCTCTTTACAGCCACTTAATTACTTTTGAAATCTAAGCACTATTTTTGCATAGAGGAAGAGTTTCTCACACGTTGCTATCAAGTCCATTGAGTATTCTTTTCTGTACCCATCTGCCTGGAAAATGCCAAACAGTAATCCAGCAGGTTAATGGTAGACATTAATAACTGCCTGTGAGTAGAAGATACCTCACCTTGGCATAATGAGCTATTGGCTCTCCCACTTGCTAACTAAATTGATGTTTACATTATCAAAGATTTCCTATCATGGACTTAAACCAAAATAAGGTCATCTATGATCCAGGGGTAACAATAACATTCTGCTCCAATAAGCATAAACCCTTTCTACCTCTCCTCCAAGAGCACCACAACCTTGGTGTGGTTTGGAGGCTTGCTCGCCTCAATGACCCGGAGAGCTACGTTGGCTGGTGTCAGGGCTTTATGCTTCGGTAGAGTCACCCATGCCAAACACGTCAAAGGGTAGAGACTAAGAGTGGCCCACCAGTCCTCCAGGTTCGGGGGTTCAACTCAGGGCCAACAACCCTGACAGGTAAAACAAAATTGTTAAGGGAACAGAGATGAAGAGTCATTGAACCTCTGAGTGTGACGGTATTCCTGAGTCTCTACCCAAGACCTGCATCTACTAACAGTAGCGAAAACCAAGAGGAAGCTATCAACATGAGGAAGGAAGCTCAAGACACATCAAAGATGGAGGGCCTTCATAGCTGCTCTAAACGCCAGCGTTGCAACGGGCATTAATTGAAGCTTAGTTTCTACCTCTGGTGCACCAGTCCTGCAGATAATTGCCCCATGTTGGAGTATGGTTTGCAGATCTGCTCACTTCATTACAAGAAGGCATTCGAGAAGATCGGAATGAGAAAAGTTCCTGGAATTATGAACGACAGTTAAAATTATAGAATAGGGAGTCTGCTTCTGTCTCATTTAAGAGAGAGAATGTTGAGGAGAGAGTTTAAAGAAGAACATACAATAATGGGGGATCTGGATAGATTTTGATAATGGGAGGATGTTTCCCTCCCATTGAAACCTCACCAGCGGCTGGCGATTCTTTGCGAGCACCTCATTCCTAAATTGGTGCACAGTCTGGTCCTTGGTTGGGCCCATCGTAACACCTTAAAGGGCCTTGATAAACAGGTGCGTACAGCCATCCGATCCATCCGATCTCCATATGAAATGGAGACCATAGGCATAAAATTAAGGAAAAGAGAACTAGAAGGCATGAGGAGAAATCTTTTGGCACAATGTGGGGCTATCATTTGGAATGCACCGCAGTGCCTTTACCTTTAAAATATATGATGAACAAATGTGCCCTCAGCTGTGAAAAAGTTGGCAAGCAGTGAAACTGGTGAGTTAAACTGACTCACAGTCAGTAGCCAGTACAAGCATAATGGGCAGAATGCCCCCTTCTGACCTGTAACCATTCTATCATTCTATGATGTGTACTAATCCTGCCGACTTCAGTCTCGCTGTCAGAATGGAGAACAACGTATTTGAAGAAATTTTGCTGGAATTTCGAACACACTTGTGAAAAGTTTTCATCCTCAAATTATTATGAGCTTGAGTTAACCCTGACAGGCGTCCTATAGATATAAGTATTCTTCGATTATTGGAGTGGGGTGAGGTGGGGGTGGTGGAGGGCAATGTGGGAGAGGTGCAGCAACATTTCCATACCAGTCAGTATTCTGACTATCTCAAACATTCACCAGCCTGCTTGGGACCTTTATCTAGAAATAATGTGCTGGCATTGGAAAGGGTCCAGAGAAAGTTCACAAAAAATGATTCCAAGAATGAAATGAGGACCTTTTTGATCGGTCTGGGCCTATTTTCACTGGAGTTTAGAAGAATAAGGGGGATCTCAATGAAATCTATTGAATATAAAGTGGATATGCAGAGGATGTTTCCTTTAGTAGGAGGTCTAGGACCAGAGAATAGAGGGACATCCATTTAGAACAGAGATGAGGAGAGATGTCTTTAGCTAAAGGGTAATAAATCTGTGGAATTCATTGTCATGAATGGCTATAAAGGTCAAGTCACTGCATATATTTAAAGCAGAGAATGATAGCCAGGATGCCAAAGGTTAAGGGGAGAAGGCAGGAGAATGGGATTGAGAGGGATAATAAATGAGCCATGATGGAATGGTGGAGCAGACTTGATGGGCTGAATGGCCTAATTCTGCTCTAATTTCTTATGATTGTGGTGATATCACGTGTAAGAACGTGATTGGAGGGAGTTCTGAGCATACGCAGAAATGATAGAAAGATCTGGAAGCATGGCGCTGTAAGACACGTGTGGTTGTTGCTGTTAAGTAAAAGTTCTATTTCTTCCAGAATATGGTTTGTTATTAGAAACCCACGGTACGTATTAATATAGAGAACACAACATGGTGTCAGAAGTCATTTTGGAAGAATAATACGTTTCCTAACACGGGAGAATCGAAGATAATTTTCTGAAAAAAGAGTTCAAACTGTTTTGGTGTTTCTAACAGTTTTACAACTGGAAGGTTTGCAGCTGCCACCGACACTTCAATTGTCTGGGAACATAGCTGAGAACTGGAGAAAATTTAAGCAATGTTTTGAAATTTATTTATCAGCGATTGAAGTGGATAAAAAACCGGGAAAAACGAAAGCTGCGTTTCTACTCCATGTAATAGGTGACGACGCAATTGAGGTATATCACCATTTTACTTTTGAAAATGGAGATAATTTAAATCTAAACTCGATAATGGACAAATTTGAAGCATTTTATATACCAAAGCGTAATATGACGTATAAATGGTACAAATTTTTTTACATGCAAGCAGAGAGCTGCTGAAACTATTGATCAATATGTTACTGAGTTGAGACACCGGAGTAAAACATGCAAGTTTGGAGAACTGACAGACTCTCTCATTAAAAGACAGAATTTTTTTGTGGCATTCTGGATAATGGTCTGAGAGAAAGACTGGTAGGAGAACAAGACATAGATTTGGAAAAAGTTTTGATGCTCTGCAAAGTTTCGGAAACAGATTGAGAACTGCAACGTACACACTGTGAGAAAGCGTGAACATATTGGAAAAAATAATAAAATGACAACAAAACCGACAGAGAGCAAGACGTCATCTGAGAGAAAAAAACTATGTGATCGCTGTGGGTGGCAGCATCGGCCAAAACAGTGTCCAGCGAATGGGAAAATGTGCAACAGCTGCGGTAAGAGTAATCATTTTTCACGCTGTTGCAGAAGTAAAAAGGAAATAAAACATGTAAATGCAGTGCTTGAAAATGAACGTGAGGAGTTTTATATAGATGTGCTTTGTGAAAACAAACAGAGTAAGAATGACTCGACTATTCCATTGCAAGTAAACCAAAACAATATTTTGTTTAAACTTAATACTGGAGCACAAGTAAATGTTCTTGCAGAATCTGAGTTTAATGCATTAAAGCCAAGACCAAAGTTACATAAGACAAACATAAAAGTGACTGGATATTCAGGTGCAGACATTCCAGTTAAAGGAACATGTGTGGCAAAAGTATCACACAAAAATATTATGCACAGGCTTTCATTTGTGGTGATACCAAGGAATGTACAGTCAATGCTGGGTTTATCTGCCTGTGAGAGACTGAATTTGGTGAAAAGAGCTTAGTCCTAGACCGTGACACAGAGTCAGAATACAGTGACTTGATGAAGGAGTATGAGGACTTGTTCAAAGGGCTTGGTTGTCTGCCAGGAGAGCACACGATTAAAAGTAACAACACAGTGCCACCTGTAGTACATCCATATAGAAAAGTACCTTTTGCATTAATTACGTCATCAACTGAAAACAGAGCTTGACAGAATGGAAAGAGCTAGAAGCAATAAAGAAAGCTCCCGGACCCATCCCTTTGTTACTAGCGTCTGACAAAACATTGTCACCAAAACCAGGAGTTGCAATTTTGCCCTCTGGAAGTAACACACATGCATCAATGGGCCATGCATTCCATCACAATCTCACCTCAACAGGAGGACAGAGGCCAAACTTGCCGGTACAGTACAATACTGATCTGAAGCCAAAGAGTGACAAGGATCAGGATCCAACTGAAGAAGTGAAAGCACAAGTGAAGGAATTGAGAGGTTTTATTGAAATGATGAAGTCTCAGCATAAAAAAGAAGTTACACAGTTAATGTATGAATTAGATGAAGAAAAGAAGATTCGTATTTCATTGCAAATGGAAGTAGAAGGAATTAAGAAAGCTACAGTCCTTGAAGAAGTACAACCCAGATCATACATGGTCCAAACAGGAGAAGGAGCAGTGTTAAGAAGAAATCGCAAAAACCTCAGACAAGAGCCAACTTCAGAGTTTCAGTTAACTGCAGACCAGACAAAACATGGAAATAACAACGAAACACAAGAACTGTGTGAACCACTTAGAAGGTCCACTCGTGTTCATAAACCCCCAGAGAGACTGATAGAGACATGTTAAATTATGCATTTGCTATGGTCAATGTTGCTAATTATTTTTCTTTTCAAGGAAAGGAAGATGTGGTGATATCACATGTAAGAACATGACTGGAGGGAGTTCTGAGCATGTGCAGAAATGATAGAAAGATCTGGAAGCATGTAAGACACATGTGGTTGTTGCTGTTAAGTAAAAGTTCTATTTCTTCCAGAATATGGTTCGTTATTAGAAACCCATGGCACGTATTAATATAGAGAACACAACAATGATCCTATGGTCTAATAAAGAAAAGCAAATGTCCAGGGTGGGAGGGGCCTTTGATTACCAAGGCAGCAAGAAGTTTAGGGGACATTTGTTTCTGTGATGTGCTGAGATCAGTCCACCATTCTTCTTGCAGTCAAAGGCAGAGTAGTTGCCATAGCAAGCATTTGGATAGGATGCATCACTAAAAATTGATCAGAGAGAACATTCCGAATTTCTTTAGCCTGCTGAGGAAGATAGAGGCATTGGTGAGTTTTTGTGGTTGTGTCATCTATGAAGTTGGACTCAGACAGGCTATTAGTGATATTCTGGGATCTAGAAGCCCTCTGCCCTCTCAACCTCAAGCATCACTGATGTAAACAGAACCATGTGTACGGCCTGCCTTCCTGAAGTCAATGACTAACTCTTTTGCTGAGGAAAAAGTACACCATAAGACGCGATAAGACTAAGCTCTCTATCTCCTTCCTGTACTTAGTCTCATTGTTATTTGAGCTACAGTCCACTATGATTTTACCATCTGGTACACTTTTAGGTGGAGTTAGAGCAGAATGTGGCCAACACAATTGTAAGAGTACAGGGAGTAAAATAGAGAGCTGAGTATTGAAAATAATCGTGGCGGAGAATTTGCTGCCCATCTTTACTGATTGTGATCTACTTGTCAAGAATTCAAGGGTTCATCTGCTTCTCCTTCCACTAGTTTTTCACCTGTTGACCTTTTGTCAACACTAATAATGAATAAATAAGTACACTGGGGGGAAGTACAGGAATGCCTGTTTCATAAATTGAATTATTTTCCTGTATTGTGCAGTTCCAGTCTAAACAACTCCCTTTATTCCTCTCCCTACTGTTGGAAAATAACAGAGTGAACATGCCAGTATAATTAATTACTATCACAGTTAAAAATATTTCTGGTCTTCACGGCTGCATTTAACCTGATATCATGTGATGTTGTCATTATGCCCAGATTGAACGATACAAACAACAGACTCAGCGAACACTGAAACACTGTGTGTGTGTGTGTGTGTGTGTGTGTGTGTGTGTGTGTGTGTATGTATGTGTGTGTAAGAGAGAGAGATCTGTGTCTGTCTGTCTCTCTCTCTCTCTCTCTGTCTGTCTGGTTGCGTGAGAGAGAGAGAGAGAGTGTGTGTATGTATTTATTCAAACAGAACTAATCATTTCCATTAACTTAACATTTTATATGGGCTAAGGATATCCCAGCAAGCTTTTTAGACAATGAAATGGTGAAAATGTGGAGATGGAAGTAAATACCGCTGTCAATATACATGCAGCAAACTCTCACAAAGACCACTGAGAGAATTTGCTTTGCTGCTGTTGAGTGAGGGAGACTACAGAGGAAGTGCCTCTGAATACTTTAACTCACACCACTAATTCCGTTTATGCGGGATACTGACTTTGATGTGCTCAGTCATAATCCCACAAATGGTAACTTCACAAAATTGGCTCCTCAGCTCAGCACGAAAACAAAGCATCTGAAGCTACTCCAGTCGTACTCAGCAGGATTTCTTTTAGGCTCCTGAAAGGAAGAATGGTATTTTAAGATCCAAATAAAAACTGCAGATGCTGGAAATCTGAAATAAAAATGGGAAATATTGTAAAACGCAGCAAAAGAGACAGCAACTGTAGAAAACGAAACAGGATAATGGATTTATATTCCCAGATCCTTCTGCTCTACCACATTCCTGAGTGCCCTATCATTCATTGTGTACCCTGTGCAGCACCTGACACTTGTCTGCATTAAATCCCATTTGCCATTTTTCATCCCTTTTTTCCATTGCAAACTTTGATAGCCTTCATCTCTGTCCACTACACCTACAATTTGCTGATACAGTTTACCATATTATTACCCAGATCACTGATATAGATGACAAACAACAGTGGGCCCAGCATCAATCCCTGCAGTCACAGGCCTCCAGTCAGAAATGCACTACCACTCATCCACTACCACTCTCTGACTTCTCCTGCAAAGCCAATGTCTAATCCAATTTACCACCGAACTTTCTGACCAACCTCCCACATGGGACCTCGACAAAGGTCTTGCTAAAGTCCATGTAGACAACATCCACTGCCTTAACTTCTTCGAAAAACTCTGTAAGATTGATTAGACGTAACCCACCACACACAAAGCCATGCTGACTATTGGTAATCAGTCCACGTCTATCCAATACTCATACATCTGGTCCTTTAGAATACCTTCCGATAACTTTCCCACTACTGGTGTCAGGCTGACCAGCCTTCAATCTCCTGTTTTATTCTAAGAGCATTTCTTCAAAAACAGAACAACCTTAGCTGTCAAGTAAGCTCTTCTCTGGCTTCCAGCCAGGCACAGGAATTGATTTTAACTGAGGCATCAGCCCTGATTAAGATGGCAGAGCTTGTCATTGAAACATTGATTAAAATCGATACCTGTACCCAGCTGGAAGCCCAAGAAGAGTTTATTTGTCATATACACCAGGGAAGCACTAGATCCTTTTAACATTGGCTATTCTCCGATCACCTGGCATCTCTCCTGTGACTAAGGATATTTTAAATATTTCTCTGCTAATCCTCTACAGGGTCCATGGAACACCTTGTCAGACCTTAGGGGTTTATCCACCCTAATTTGTTTCAAGACAGCAAACACCTCTTCTTCTGTAATCATTTCATAGTCCATTGCGTAGCATGGCACTCTCTCTTGTTAGGAGCTGTATGTACTGATTAAGGTAACTTCCCTGAAACATTGGACAAACTCTATCCCATCAAGCCCTTTTACAGTATGGGAGTCACAGTCAATATGTGGAAAGTTAAAATCACCTATTATCACAAAATTCTGTTTCTTGCAACAGTCTATGATCTCTCCACAAATTTGCTCCTCTAAATCCCATGGACTGTTGGATTTTCTATAATGGTGGTGGCATCCGTTGGTCTCAAGAGACCATGGATCTGCGCCTGGAGTTTCCAGGGCGCAGGCCTGGGCAGGGTTGTATGGGAGACCGGCAGTTGCCCAAGCTGCAGGCCTTCCCCTCTCCACGCCTCCGATGTTGTCCAAGGGAAGGGCATTAGGACCTATGCAGCTTGGCACCGGTGACGTCGCAGAGCAATGTGTTGTTAAGTGCCTTGCTCAAGGACACAAACGCACTGCCTCAGCTGAGGCTCGAACCAGTGACCTTCAGGTTACTAGTCTGATGCCTTACCCACTAGGCCACGTGCCAACACAACATATTATCGTCTATAATATAATCCCATTAATTTGGTCTTCCCTTTTTTATCCCTTAATTCCACCCATACTGTGTCAGTAGACGAGCCCCACAGTGTATCCTGTCTGAGCACTGCCATGACATTTTCCCTGAGCAGCAATCCCACACCTCCCACTCTATCACATCCTGTCTGAGCACTGCCATGACATTTTCCCTGAGCAGTAATCCCACACCTCCCGCTCTATCACATCCAAAACAATGGAACCCTGGAATATTGAGCTGCTAGTCCTGCTCCTTCTGCCACCAAGTCTCGCTAACGGCTACATTGTCATAATTGTCATAACGAAGGAAATTTATATTAGGCAAGAAATGGTGTTGGATATACTGTTGAGTCTGAAGGCTGATAAGTCCCCGGGACCTGATGGTCTGCATCCCGGGGTACTTAAAGAAGTGGCTCTAGAAATAGTGGATGCATTGGTGATCATTTTCCATATAGATTCAGGAACAGTTCCTGCTGATTGGAGGGTGGCTAATGTTGGACCACTTTTCAAGAAAGGAGGGAGAGAGAAAACAGGGAATTATAGACCAGTTAGCCTGATGTCAGTGGTAGGAAAGATGCTGGAGTCAATGATAAAAGAGGAAATTACGACACATTTGGATAACAGTAGAAGAATCAGTCCAAGTCAGCATGGATTTATGAAGGGAAAATCATGCTTGACTAATCTTCTGGAGTTTTTTGAGGATGTAACTATGAAAATGGACAAGGGAGAGCCAGTGGATGTAGTGTACCTGGACTTCCAGAAAGCTTTTGATAAAGTCCCACATAGGAGATTAGTGGGCAAAATTAGGGCACATGGTATTGGGGGCAGAGTACTGACATGGATTGAAAATTGGCTGGCTGACAGGAAACAAAGAGTAGCGATTAACGGGTCCCTTTTGGAATGGCAGGCTGTGACCAATGGGGTACCGCAAGGTTCGGTGCTGGGATCACAGCTGTTTACAATATACATTAATGATTTAGATGTAGGGATTAAAAGTAACATTAGCAAATTTGCTGATGACACAAAGCTGGGTGGCAGTGTGAAATGTCAGGAGGATGTTATGAGAATGCAGGGTGACTTGGACAGGTTGGGTGAGTGGGCAAATGTATGGCAGATGCAGTTTAATGTGGATAAATGTGAGGTTATCCACTTTGGTGGCAAGAACAGGAAGGCAGATTACTATCTAAATGGAGTCAAGTTAGGAAAAGGGGAAGTACAACGAGGTCTAGGTGTTCTTGTACATCAGTCAATGAAAGCAAGCATGCAGGTACAGCAGGCAATAAAGAAAGCTAATGGCATGCTGGCTTTTATAACAAGAGGAATTGAGTATAGGAGTAAAGAGGTCCTTCTGCAGCTGTACAGGGCCCTGGTGAGACCCCACCTGGAGTATTGTGCGCAGTTTTGGTCTCCAAATTTGAGAAGTGCAGCGTAGGTTCACAAGGTTAATTCCTGGAATGGCGGGACTGTCATATGTTGAAAGATTGGAGTGACTGGGCTTGTATACACTGGAATTTAGAAGAATGAGAGGGGATCTGATTGAAACGTATAAGATTATTAAGGGATTGGACACACTGGATGCAGGAAGCATGTTCCGGCTGATGGGTGAGTCCAGAGCTAGAGGCCACAGTTTAAGAATAAGGGGTAGGCCATTTAGAACAGAGATGCGGAAAAACTTTTTCACCCAGAGAGTGGTGGATATGTGGAATGCTCTGCCCCAGAAGGCAGTGGAGGCCAAGTCTCTGGATACATTCAAGAGAGAGTTAGATAGCGCTCTTATAGATAGCAGGGTCAAGGGATATGGGGAGAGGGCAGGAACGGGGTACTGATTGTGTATGATCAGTCATGATCACAGTGAATGGTGGTGCTGGCTAGAAGGGCCAAATGGCCTACTCCTGCACCTACTGTCTATTGTCTATCCCATATGCTGATCCATGGAACAGTACTCAGAATATTACTCCCACTATGCTCATTCTTTCTATTCTTGATTTTTTATGTGGGCTTAACACCTCTCCCCACAACCACTCTACTATCTGCTCTGGCACTTTGGTTCCCATACTCTTCCTGCTAGGATATTAGTTTCCCTCCTCCCCACCACCCCCACCCCACTCCACCGAGTTCAGGCGCAGAGTCTCTCTTCTGCCCAATGGTCCAAAAATATAAAACCCTCCCTCCTGCACCATCTCATTAGCCGCATTTTAAGCAGCATTATCTTCCTATTTCTGACCTCACTAGCATGTGACATGGGTAGTTATCCTGAGATCACAATCCTGGCATTCTTTTCCTTTAACTTTGCACCTAACTGGCTGAACTCACTTTGCTGGACCACATGACCCTTCCTACCCGAGTCCTTGGTACCGGCATGTATGCAACCACCCTCTCACTTAATAACCCTAGGTCCCTGACCCTGGCACTCGGGAGGCAACATACCATCGAGGACGCTTGCTCTTGCCCACAGAACCTCCTGCCTGTTCCCCTAACCATTGAATCCACTACCACTAAATCTCTTCTCACCCCTTTCCTTCTGCGCTGCAGAGCCTGACTAATGCCAAAGACCTGACCACAGTGGCTTTTCCCTCCTAGGTCACCCGCCCCCCAACCTATTATTGAGGGGTACAGGCACAGGGTTACTCTGCACTGGCTACCTATTATTTCCACTCCCGACTGTCACCTGTGACCTGCATATTGGGTGTAACTACATCCCTGCATTGCCTGCTGATGAGCCCCTCGGCCTCCCAGGTGATTCAGAGTTCTTCCTGCTCCAACTCCAATTCCTTAATGTAGTCCAAAAGGAGCTGCCGCTGGATGCACTTTGTGCAGGTGCAGTCGTCAGGACCACTTGAGGCCTCCCTGCCTTCCTACCTCCCGCCACTATCCTGCCTGCCATCCCCACTGCTCTAACTATGCAATCAAAGAGAAATTAAACAAAAATATCTACCTACAGCTTTTGCTGTAGCAGTTGATACAACTTTCAGAGTTCTACATAAAATAAACTTAAGCATGAGAAAATAGTTCAGGAAATTGTGCAGGAGACTTTAAATCACTGTCCGGGGGCAGAATTCATTCTTTGCCAAGTCATCCAATCCAAAGTGTAGAGAAAGACATAGACCTAGTTCAAACTGTTTTGAAAACCCTGTAAAATTGATGGGGTTGAACATCTTGCTCCATAAATTGCAAACCCATTCAAATTAATTCTACTTAACCAATAATATAAAGTACTGAATAAATAAATGCCAAAAAATACTAGAAGAAAGGTTTTTAAATAAAAGAATCAAAAATGCCACTGGATTAATAGCAAAGATATTTTCAATTACTTATTTCAACATACCTGTTTGAACTGTAAAGTAGGAAATAAGTCCAGTCACTAATATACAAAGAAGCTGTGCTTTCTGCCTTTTGCCTTTAATCATGCTGGATTGTTGCCTCTTTTGAAGCTTCACAAAATGAACAGGAGATTGAATCCGTTATTATTTTTGGAAAGTTTTGCAAAGATCAGACGGGAGAGAACGCTCACTCTTATTTGTCTGGGAGAGGAAACGGAACCATCCACTGCTCGGAATGCCTGAGGTTTAAAGATAACCAAGTAAGTGAACAACGAAACTGAAGGATCATTTATTGAACTTAATTTTGTTTCAAAGGTCAGTGCTTGCTGATGCTGTACAAATTGTATCACTGCCCCTTTCCTCACCTTGGGACTACTGAATTAATTACAGCTTGATGTGCTTAATGTTGTCTAATGGAGAATTCAACGTATCATTGTATAAATTTAGTTTGATTCTGACTACTGGTTTTTAAAGCAGATGGCAATGCACTAACCTGCACTGATCCCATGCCACTTCTACCTTCCAGTCATTAACCCTCAATCTTTTTAACTATAGCTTTGAAAATATTGTAGGCACATTGTTAGACAAGAACATTACCATAGTTTTTTTTTAATTCCTACATTTAAAATGCTCCTTTCTTCTATCCCAAGATGTACCAGAGTGGAAATGGCCAAGATCCGAGGCCATCCATTTAACAGCACTTGTTTCAGTTGAGTGGAGGAGAGTTTAGGTCAGAGGTAGCTTTTTACACAGAGACTGCTGGCTGCTTGGAAGCATGGCTGAGTTTGTGGCAGAAGCTGATGCAATAGGGACATTAGATAGGCAAACAGATGGAAGAAAATTGGAGGATTATGCGATGTGTCAGAGGGAGGGGTTTGATTATTCATGGAGTAGGTTTCTATTGGTTCGCAGAACGTAATGGGTTGAGGGCCTCTACACTGTTGTGCTGTCCTGCTTCAGCACTCTATATCCCACCATCCTGTACAGCCAATGAATGGTGTGCAGAAAAAGTGACATCACTGTTGTTATGTCGGGCACACAGCAGCACAGAAACAGGCTCTGTGCTGCATTGATGTCTGTCCAACTAATCCCATCCAACGCACATAATCTGTATATCCCCCAGTTGTCTGAGTGTCCATGTACCTGTTAAAATATCTCTTAAAATTGCTATCATATTTGCTTCATCCACCTCCTTGGCAATACGTTTCAGGTACGTACCACTCTGTGTAAAAATACCCGCCTCACACCGTCTCCTTTAAACCCCAGTGCCCCCACCTCTGTCCTCTGGTACTATTTTATTTAGAGACATAGTGTGAAACAGGAGCTTGTGACTATCTGAGCCCCAGTGGCCAGTAACCTGCTGTTTAACCCCAGCCTAATCACAGGACAATTTACAATGACCAAATAACCTACTAATTGATAGGTGTTTGGACTGTGCGAGGAAACCGGAGCACCCAGAGAAAACCTATGTATTCCACAGAAAGGATATACAGACTCCTAATAGAAGAACTCCTAACTCCAACGCCCCAAGCTGACCATCCTAAAATCAGGATTTGGACCATTTACCCTATCCCGAAATTTTACACATTTCCACCAGATCAGTAATTAAATGGTTTGTTTTCACAGCTAAGGCAAATTCACTGGGCACTGGCAGAAATGATCAAGTGAGACAATAAGTTAAAAAAGATGTCGCCAAACATCTTGATGCTTCTAGTCCAGCTGAGGAAGCCAGTCTACAAGTCCTGGAAAACTCAACGGGTCAGGAAGTATTTGTGGAAGGAGAATGAGCTAACATTTTAGATCAAAGGTCTTACATCAGGGGCTCTCTGACCCACTGAGTGCATCCAACATTTTGTTTTCATTTCAGATTTGCAGCATTTGTACTTTTGATTTGAAGACAATCTCTGAGGTTAATATGTCCAAATGAGACCCAGGTTTCGAGCAGAGAATTCAGAAAATTCTGCATTTTGTATATTTTCCTGTAATTTATGAGAAAATATGATATTATTTCCATTACATCACATGAATACAATGACTAGTAATCAGCCTGCTTATGCTTAAATGATTAGCAATGGAAACTCCATTGTGTTCACAATGTTTCAAAGACGGAGTCTTGTTCTAACCCCAGTCACTAAACACGGCCAGGTTCAGAGTGTGTCAACAATGTTCTAAGTTAGGTGTGGCTCCTTTGTGGAAATACAAGCTTTGTGTGTGGCAACCATTAAGTTTGGGAGGATACACCCTTTCCTGTGTACAATGCTGACGTTCAAATCACTTGTTCAAATTGCACTGTACACACAAGGTCAGCAAGTGATATATGCTGGAACAGCGAAGCACCCCTTAACAAGACAATGGAGGGCTGCCTCCCTGTTGTTTGAGAGAGTAAGCTACCATGCTGGCAACATTTGAGGGGTCTAATATGGCCATCTTTTTTGATTAGGTCCTTCATTAAGTTATCTTTCTTCGGAATCATTTCTTCACCATCAAATTCCTTGGACTCTTTCCAATCCTATTCATCTCCTCAGATGAACCCATCTGCAATTGTTCCCAACTGACCTTCTCCCTCATCAACCACCCCATCAATCCTCCATTTACTGAAACTGCCCTTCCCCATCTTTCTCCATCCTAAATTGTCTCTCCCCTTCGCAAACCTCCATCAGAGGTGACATTCATCCACCTAATCTTCTTACTTCCACTGCCCACGTCAATGTATTCCGGAACTCCTCCATCTTCCCTATCTGCAGTGATGGGAACACCAAAATTGTCTGAATTTCCTTATGTAAAATCTATTTCACCAGGCTACATGTATGATAGAATAGAGCTAATCATTCAGCTAAATGTCCAACCAGGAGTCTTCATTAGATTGCAGCCTACCGTCCAACACCATGCCTGCTGAGTCCTGCACTACTCAACATTCATTGGCTTATAGATGAGGTTATGTGGCTAGCTCTCATGAACACCGGCAACAGACCTGACATAGCTGAGAAGCATCAATCATCAAGCTGGAAGCAGGAGGTTCGAAAGTACAAATGTTGTTTTTGATAAATTAGGCTTCTTTTACTTGTTGGCTGGTATTTTGGGTAATAAATGCATAAGCAGTGTCAACCAAGTTCAATTTCTGAACCCTCACAACATCAAACCCAATTTTGGCCTCAGTGCCTCCTCATAGTCTCCCTGTATCACTTAATTTAAATGTCTATCATTGTCTGCTTGCATATTTCCAATGGTACCACCTTCACAGCTCTCTGTGGTAGAGAATGCTAAAGATTCAAAACTTCTGCGAAAATAAATTCCTCCTAATCTCCATCTGAAAGGGGAGATCACTCCTCCCAAAACTCCTTCTGGTTCTAAGTACATCAATTAGGGTACAAACTTTCCAGCATTCCCCTCACAAACCAACACTTCGAGAAAGATCATCTCTATTCTGCAAAACCCCATTGAGTATCAGCCATCAATGGTCAACATCTCATCATCTGTCAACCCCTTGACATCTAGAATCAACCTAACGAACATTCTCTGTATTTCACCAGTACAAGCATGTCCTTCATCAAACTGCAGACTGATGTGATTATGCCAGCAGCTTGTATAAAGCTGTATCCAACCGTCCCCTGAGCAACTCACACGGAATATCTATAGAGGAGAGTACATGTTTCTGCCTCAGACACTTCACCAAGACCAGAGAGAAAAGGGGCAGAAATCAGAATAAGAAGGTGAAAAGAGAGGGAGAAGTACAATCTGGCAGGTGATTGGTGAGATCAGATAAGGGAGAAGGTGGACGGATGGAGAGAGGGGATGATATAAGAAGCTGCAAGGTGATAGGTGGAAGAGGTAGAGGGCTGAATAAGAAGGAATCTAATAGGAAAGAACAATAAAACATTGAATGTAAGGAAAGAGGTGAAGAAATAGAGGGAGATGATGGCAGCTCAAAAGGGCAGGGGAGGAGAAGAGAAGCAATGAAGTGTAACAGAAAATCGGAACAGAAAAAGAGAGAAGAGGTTGCAGGGAAAACAAAATGAAGTGATTACCAGAAGTTGGAGTAATCTATTTCTCAAATATTCTGTTAGCCTCCCTGAATACTTATTGTACTCAAACGCATTTTTTTGTACTTTGTGGGCTGAGGACATCAGATCCATTTGTACCATTGTTTGAAGTTTTACTCAGTGTAAATAATAATTTCCTTTGTCATCCTTCAACAGAGAAAACCTTACATTATACTCTATCTGCCATTGTCTTGCCCACCTCAGCCTCACTTATTTCTCACAACTTACCGACCCAACTTCTCAGTAACAAACCAGGCCAGGATACACTCAACCCCTTTAACCTAGTTTAAAATGTGGCTAAGGTGGATGATCCAGCACAAATGCCGATGGCACTCCATGAATCAGTGACACCAATCTAAAAATAATCCATTTATCCAAATGCACGGGAAAAGGAGCAACCATTTTTAGAGCCAGGCAACAGGAAGTGTAATAATCTAATACCACCCTGAACGTGCGAAGTGCTTATACTTCCTTTCCCGAAAGGCCTGGTTGTAATTGTAAGTAGTGTTTACGTTTACAGCACATTGACGTGTGGAAAAGTTAATCAGGAGATCTTCCTTATGTATCAGTAATCTGATGCTGTGCTGCACATCAGATGACAAGCAAATCTTTTCCGAACTAGTTATCTAATTTCTCTCAGGGCCATAACTTGTTAACACAGGGATAGACTCACCAATTCATAGAATAATGCAACACAGTCGAAGGCCCTCTGCTCCAGGCTGCCCATCCATGCTGACCAAGGTGCCATTTGTCCCCTATCCCTCTGAACATTTCCCATCCACATACCTGTCTAGATGTCCTTTAACTGTTGTAATTACATCTACATCTACTTCTATGTCTGGTAACTTGTTATACATACTTGTAAAAAAGCTGTCCTTCAGATACAATTGAAATCGTCCCCCTTTCACCTTAAACCTATACCTTTTAGTTTTAGACTCCTCTACTCTGGGAGAAAGGCTGTAACTATCCACCGTATCTATTCTCTTCATGATTTTATATACCTCCATCAATGCCATCTGCTCCAGGGAAAACTTCTATCTGGTCCTGGCAACACGCTTGCAAATCTTTTCTGCACCCTTTACAGTTTATTGACAACCTCTCTACAGCTGGGCGACCGGAACTGTAGCCAATACTGCAAGTGTGGTCCTCATTAATGTTCCACACATAACGTTCCACCTCTCAATGCCATAACGAATGAAGACGAGCTTGCCAAGTGCCTCTTCACTATCCTGTCTACCTGTGTCAGTACTTTTGGCAAACTATGTATGTGTACCCCAAGGTTTCTCTGTTCGACAACAGTCCTGCTGTTTACAGGTATGACCTGGCCTGACTTAATTCCCTTTGACTGTGTTAAACTCCCCCCAATCATATAAATATATAGCTTCTAAGGAATGGTGCGGAGGCTGAGTTTTAGGCTTCTGGGACCATTTCTGGAGAAGGTAAGCAGGACGGGCTGTACCTAAACTGGAACTGGACCAATGTCCTAGCACAGAGGCTTGCTAACGCTGATGGGGAGCTTTGCTAGCTCTTTGACTTTGAATTGTTAGGTGAATGATGCTCAGATGGGGAGGTAGAAAAGGTTAGTAAGCCGAGAAGGCAGAGCAGGGGGGTAAGTATACTGGGTACATACAAAGGGAATACAAAGCAAATTTGCATCTACAAGGAGTAATTGATATAAGCTTATGAGGGGAATACATAGACTGAGGGAAATGTTTCCCCACTCAAAAAGTAGGTAAAACTAGAATACATGGACTTGTGGTAACAGACAAGAGGGGACCTGAGGAGGAACTTTTTCACCCAGGGAGCAGTGACTAACTGGAATGCACAAAATAGCAACAAACAAATCTGATTTACAAATGAACCAAAAGCAACATGAGGATTCATTTTACACTTTGCATGGTTAAGGTTGCAATGGTCTTGTTGAGGCAGATTTCATCAGAGTGTTTGAACGGGAACTGGAAGGAAAGCATTCACAGTGCTGTTGGGGAAAGTTGAGGAGTAAGTCTAGCTGTGGGTAACCAACCCACAAACACTACATCACTATTTTGCACTCTTTGGTTAATTTATGTATTGCACTGTACTACTGCCGCAAAAGAACAAATCTCATGACATAGGTCAGCGATAGTAAACCTAATTCTGATTCTGAAAATGTATGATAATGATTCAGATTTCAAAACAAGTTAAACATTTTAACCTTCCTCATAAATTTAAAAAACCTTCAGTGCAGGAGTTAGGATGTTATGTTGAAGTTGTATAAGACATTGGCGAGGCCGAATTTGGAGAATTGGGTGTAGTTCTCAGCAGCAACCTACAGGAAAAATACCAATAAGTTTGAAGAGTAACAAAGAAAATTTACAAGAATGTTATGGAGACTTGAGGACCTGAGTTGTAGGGAAAAGTTGAACAGGATAGGAGTTTTTTTCCCTGGAGCACAGAAAAATGAGGGGAGATTTGTTAGAGGTTATATGAAGTTCAAGTTCAAACTTATTGTCATCTGACTGTGCATATATACAACCAAACGTAACTATATATATGTATATATATAATCACAAAACTATGAGGTCTATAGATAGAGTAAATGCAAGCAAGCTTTTTCCACTGAGGTTGGGTGAGAATTGAACTAGAGGTCATAGGTTAGCATGAATGGAGAAATATTTAAGGGGAACTTGAAGGTGAATTTCTTCACTCAGAGGAGGCTGAGAATATGGAATGAGCTGTCAGCAGAAGTGGTGGATGTGGACTTGATTGCAACATTTAAGAGAAATTAGGATAAGTATATGGATTGGGGGGGGGGGGGGGTGGTAATGCTCCAGGTGCATGTCAATGGGACAAGGTAGAATAATTGCTCACCATGGACTAGCTGAGCCAGAGGACTGTTTTTGTGCTGTTGTGCTCTATGACTCCAAACTGTATTACATTAAAAACCCTTGGCAATGATTACCCAGTGACTACCATTACCCTATATAATCTGTAATCATTAAAAACTAAATTGAGTAAATGAAGATAAGAACTTTGAAGAACAAGTAACTTTTATAAAGTTTTGAGGCTTTTGTATGATCTTTAGTTTATTCAACTGGGTATACAACAGGGAGTGTAGTATCACTGAAGACAATCTACAAACTGTAGGTTGCTGAGTGTATATCCTTGTTCAACCTATAAAAAATAATTTAGCAAGCTGTGCCTGATTTAAAAGTATACTGCTGGAATACTATATTGTAACCGACTCCTGTTCTAATTCAAGTGTCCAAAGTCATATGACCACAATTTGCATTCCTTTGCCACACTGACCATGTATTGCAATTTCTGACTCCCCACCATTAACCTGCAGAAATGGTTTGTAGTTCCATGACTTTAGAAATGCAGGCCGCTGAAACATAAAGTGCATGAAAAGAATAGGACAATAATTGAAGTGCATGCAGATACAATTTACATTTGCTAAGCTTACATGCTAACTCGAACTGCCGCTGCTGGTAGCCACACGTGTACTTACAGTAAAATACATCATACCACCTTCTGGCTGATGAACTGCTAAAATAATTCACAGCACAGCAGAGAGGGATGACCTAAAAAAAAATCAAACTTCAAAGTCATTGGTTATTCGTGTTTCTCACACCAACACCATTTTGAACTCCAAACGAGGCTGGTAACTCTAGCACTGAGAAGTATTTTTGGAAATAAGGATGGCAATTGCCGTGTTGAGTTCCCCACTAATATCTGAGCCATTGTGCCCAATGCTATTCAGTTGTGAATTCATTCAATCTCCAACCATAATCATTATGCAGTCATCTGAACCTAAGGTCACATTAGGCTGCAAACATTTGTGAAAATTATTTTGTTCTTCAAAGTTCGTCATTTAAAATTCATGTCTTTATTTATTTACGTCAGAAATTAATGTTTGCAGAGAAAAAGATTGTAATTGGGAAATTATCACCAACAACTATATTTTTTATAAATGTGGATAGTTAAGGTTCACGTTGATTGAGTATTAAGAAGATTAAAATGTTCACCTTTTAAAATTTGCTGCAGCTTTTCAACATTAAATTTTAGCCATAGAACCACAGAATCTCAGAATGACTACAGCACAGAAAGAGGCCATTTGGCCTATGGATCTCATATTGACTCTACATAAGAGCAAAACCCACGCCACGTCCTCCCAATCGCACGTTCCTCCCTTCCAGTTACCAGCTGAGTCAGCCTGACTATTTCCAGAGGGTGAATATTCCAGACCCTCAGCACAAACTGTCTTCCTCAGGTCACTTCTGGTCTGTTCCTCAATCAACTTATTTCTATATCCCCTCGTTAGTGACCCTTCTTCACCTGCTCTTGTTCACCCTCTTTATGACTTTAAATACCTCCATCTGATAATCTCACAGTGTCCTCTGCACAAAGAACAACTATCGCAGCTTCTCCAATCTATCCACATAACTGAAGCAGCCCATTCTTAATATCTCCCTTCTAAAAGGCATCCATTAATCTCAAGAGACCATGGATTTGCGCCTTGGAACGTTTCCATGGCACAGGCCTGGGCACGATTGTATGGGAGACTGGCAGTTGCCCATGCGACAAGTCACCTTTCCATGCCACCGATGTTGTCCAAGGGAAGGGCAAGGGCCAATACAGCTTGGTACCGGTGTTGTCGCAGAGCAATGTGTAGTTAAGTGCCTTGCTCAAGGACACAACACATTGCCTTAGCTGAGGCTCGAACTAATAACCTTCAGATCAATAGATCAACACCTTAACCACTTGGCCACGTGTCAACACATTTCCCCTCTACCCTCAATAAAAACCTTTATATCATTCCCAAAGTGTGGCAGCCAGAATTGTACTGAAACTAATGATCTAATATAAGCTATAGTTAATGTAAAGCTTTCAATTGTTGGCCCTATATGAGCTCAGCACTAAATATAGCTCTACTGGTAACAATATCATCTGAATCAGTTTGGAGCTCCAAACCTCAGTCCCAAAACCTTGGCCACACTATTCTGACACAAATACTCCAACTACTCGCTCTGGGCAACACATCCCCAGAACCTCACAACTTGACCAATACTACTCAGAGAGAGTTCCATTGTCAGAGGGAATAATCTTCATGTTAAAAGACTAAACAGATTGCTGTCTGCTATTGGATGAGTGTAATATACCTCATAGCACAAGTTCAAAAATCAGAGACACGTCTTATTCATTAGCGCTATACAGTATAACCCTCAGAAATTAGGATGGAAGAATTGATTAGATTTTTATCTGTTGAGTTTTATGGAAAACTATTTTGTATTTATATTTGCAATATTACTCCATAACAAAACCATGATTACTTCAATAAATGAAAATGATTTTATACAATCTCTAGAAATGAATGGTATTATAAAAATACTAGTAATACTTACAGTGACACACTAACTTTATCACACAATCACTCATACTTACGTTCAGACACTTAGAAAACACACACAGTCACACTCATACACTTACACACTCATTCATGCAAACAGTTTCACACACACACACACACACACTCCAGCCTCGCACTGTCACTGATACACAGAATCTGACATCATTAATACATTGCTCATCTTCGCACCCTCACTAACAGCCTCCGTCTCACACGCTCACTGACACCAGCTCCCACAGTTACAGGTGCAGCAACTCCAGCCTCACTCTGCAGCTTAACATGGTGTGCGTACTATGAAGAGTGAGCCTTTGATTCAGTGCTATGTGATGTAGAACAACAGTTGCTTCTTTTATTAGTGCACGTGAGATACTGCGCATGTACTGAACTATAGGCACAGAGGAAATGCACAGGTATTCTTAAAAAGCAAATGGACTACCTTATCAACAATAGCTCTACACACACCAGTCTCATATAGTCAGTAATATTTTAGCTTAGCCCATGACGAACAGGGTCTCCAACCAAAGGGCAGAGCAGAGACATTCTGACACTTCCAGGGAACAATGAATAGAGGTCTTCCAAACACAATTGATAGATTTGTGGCCAAATATACAGATGATATAGAGATAGGTAGAGGGGCAGGTAACGTTGAGGAAGCAGGGGGTCTGCAGAAGGACTTGGACAGGTTAGGAGAAAGGGCAAAAAAATGTGACAAATGGAGTACAGTGTGAACTTTGGTAGAAGAAATAAAGGCCTAGACTACTTTCTAGATAGAGAGAAATTTCAAAAGTCAGAGGTGCAAGGGGACTTGGGAGACCTGGTGCAGGATTTCCTACAGGTTAACTCACATGTTGTGTTGGGAGTAAGGAAGGCAAATGTATTGTTGGCATTCATTTCCAAAGGACAATAATTTAAAAACAAAGTTGTAATGCAGAGGCCTTATAAGAATTGGTCAGACCACACCTGGAGTACAAGTTTTGGGCCCTTTAGCTAAGGAAAGATGAGCTGGCATTGGAGAGGATCTGGAGGAGGTTCATAAGAATAATTCCAGGAATGAAAGGGTTGATGTGTGAGGGGTAAATGATGGTTTTGAGCCTGTACTCACTAGATTTAGAAGAATGAGGGGGTCTCATTAAAACATATTGAACATTGAAAGGCCTAGAAAGAGTGGATGTGGCGAGGATGTTTCCTAAAAGGGGAGATCCAGACCAAAAAGGCACAGCCTCAGAATACAAGGATGTCCTTTTACAACAATGATGAGGAGAAATTTCTTTAGCCAGATGGTGGTGAATCTGTGGAATTCATTATCACAGCTGGCTGTGGAGGCCATGCTTTTGGGTGTATCTAGAGGAAAGATTGCTTAAGTTCTTGATTAGTAGGGTTGTCAAAGATCATGAGAAGAAGGGAGGAGAATGGGGTTGAGCAGGAAAATAAATCAGCCATGTTGGAATGGCAGAGAATACTTGAAGGCCAAATGGCCTAATTCTCTCCTATGCCTTGTGGTTTTATGTTTAAGACCCACTGAGACATCGGTTTCACCTGTACAATTATGGTGTCCAAGAAATATAAATGTCCATCACTGAGTTAAATCGGAAACTGTAAAGTATATAAGTACATAATCTTCTTTTTAATAAGAAGTACTGTGTATTCAGAACAGAATGCCAAAGGGTGACTGTGGCTTTGAGGCATCCTCCTCTTTGAGCTCAAGGTCATATGAGTGAACACTCTCTGGCTTGGGCCAGCTATCCACAGAGGCTTGTGTAATCAGACTCATAAGGTCCTTGCAGGGAAAGGTTATTTTCCACTGGGCGTCTGGGTGTGTTAGACTGTCCAGTAGCTCACCCAGAAGGCTACATGAAAAACTGAGGAACAATACTAATGCATACTCCATTATCTCTTTGCCTGGAGTATAGATCAATCGTCATCACCAAATATCATTCCTACCCTATGCTGTCACTGACACCTACACACAACCCCAACACACACACCTTGACCCCTCACCCTCGACACACACGTGCACACACTACACACACGCTCCAGCCTCATTCTGTCATACACACTCACTTCACTCTCACACCAGCAGTAATTGTCCATAGCATACAAACACACACCACACACTCACACACACACACACACACACACACAAACACACACACACACACACACACACACACACATACACCACACTGTCACTAGCACACACTCCAAACTTAACTTGTGACCTCTGTGGATGCCAAACCTGTCATTAATAGGGGAATACCAACACGACACAGTGCAAACACATTCCTGTTTCCACAGTGACTAATATAAACAATTCCAGTCTAACCCTCTCACTAATAAGCATTGTAATTTCACACATATCTCTAACAAATACCATATCACCTTGTCACAGACTCATTAAACTTATGTTGGGCCTAATACAGACACTCTCTCACACCAACAAAATTCCATACTCCAATCTCATTTAGTCACCAACCACCATACTCCCATTAATACAGAGACACTGTCACTGACCGACCTTTCCACCTCATACTAACACTGGCATAAACACTCTACCCAGGGTCACGTAAGCACTCCATCTTCACATTGTTAGTAATACCCAGTTCAATTCACACTTTCACCAATATAAATACTGAAGTACACCTTCCAATCTCACCCTGTCATCAAAACACTTTGCAGCTTCGCACATCCTTAATTGTTCCTTGAACTCATTATCACTCTCACATTGAAAACAGAACAGTACAGCACAGGAACAGACATTTCAGCCTGTGTCTGTCCTGATCAGGATGCCAAACTAAACTCATCTCTTATGCCTGCACACTATTCATATCCAGGCAGCTGTTTCCTGTGAACACAAGGTACACTGCAGATGCTGTGGTCAAATCAACATGTACAAACGAGCTGGAAGAACTCAGCAAGTTGGGCAGCATGTGTGGAAAGCAGCAGTCAATGTTTCGGGCCGAGATCCTTTGTCAGGACTGACGAATATACAGCTCTTTCTTGTATATTCATGTATCCAATTTAAAGACTCATGAATGCCACTATTGTTTTTTGATATATAACAGAAGTGCTTAAGATTATTAAATGGAAAGAGTAGATTGTGAGTAACTGTTTCCTACTTATTGGGAAATAGATAAACCCCTGCAAGTAGAGTCCTTCAAGGTACTTTGAGAATATGGTAGTGTAGAGATTAATGAGACACTATTACAGTATGGGGCAGCAGAGTCTGTGTTTAATCCCAATGTCACCTGTAAGGAGTCTGCACGTCCACTCCGTGCAAGGTGTGGGTTATCTCCAGGAGCTCCAGTTTCCTCCCACAGTCCAAAGATGTACTGGACAGTGTGTTAATTAGTTACTGTAAATTGCCCCATAAATAGGCTAGAGTTAAATCAGAGGTTGCTGGGCAGTGAGACTTGAAGGACTGAAAAGGCCTATTCTGTGCTGTATCTCAATTAATTTTAAATAAATAAATATTGTAAATCTCTCTTCACACAAGATCACTAACATTCACATCTCTGTCCATTGAACAACTGTGGACATCAGATCAGTTCAACACTTCAAAATTGAGATTAAAGGTTTTTGCTTGGACAAATGCCTGTACAAGTGCAGTAGGGAAAATTACATCTCACCCATGATAGAAGAATAACTGTACAAGGGAATTACATTTGTATCTCTGCTTTTCTCCACCTTGGGTCCCAGTTCTTCCAAATTTCTTTGTCCTCCACTAGCTGAACTGACTTTTCCTGGATAACTCTGAAGCTCTTGAAATCATAATCAATCTTCATTTCCTTTTCTTCCTCTGTCATATTGCATACTGTCTTCTTCTTTGACCTGTTAGTCAACTGTAAAATTACCTCCACCCTAAGCTTGCTGTTAGTTTTATATTGATTCTATTGCTATGATGAATCTTAGGATATTTCATTCTATTAAGAGACAAAGAAATTATTTGCAGTAATGACTAGGGATAGAAATAAGAATTATGAAAGGGAGAAAAATTATGTGTCAATTCCAACATCTGGGCACATGAGAGCAATAGTGAGATCCAATGGCCAGGAAGGCAGTTCTGCAATGATTCATGAAGAGTGAAGGCTATGACAAGGCACAGAAGATGTCAATGCAACCAAGGAAAACTCCAGTTGTGACAACTACTGGTACCACTAGACCCAGACTCCCAAGGTTGAGGGAGTGGAACTTGCCCCGTGCAGTGTCTTCTCCATTTTTAAAACTCTCACATACAGGTTTCTACCATTATCATAGGATTTGATGGACAACCAATCAGAGGGCTATTGATGAGTGAAATAAGAGCAGAAGAGAAGATACAGCGCGGAAGAGTGCCATGGAATGTAGAAGATCAGCTGACTGGCAAGAGGCAGAGTGGGAAAAATGGGGGCCTTTTCCAGTTGGCTGTCATTAAGTGGTCATGTTCAGCAGGAGTTAGTATTGAGATGACTTCTTTTCACATCAGTAGGCAATAATTTGGATGACAAAATCGATAGCTTTGTGTCCAAGTTTGCGGACAATACATACACAGGTGGAGGGGAACTGACTGAGACAGATTAGAAGAATGGGCAAAGAAGTGCAGGTGGAATAAAATGCACGAAGACTATTTTATAAACAGAAAGAAAATTCAAAAGTTGGAGATGCAAAGGGACTTGGGAGTCCTCATGCAGGATTCCCTAAAGGTTAATTTGCATTTTGGGTCAGTGATAAGGAAAGCAAATGTAATGTTGGCGTTCATCTCAAGAGGACTAGAGTATAAAATCAAAGATGTAATGCTGAGGCTTTATTAGGCACTGGTCAGACTCCACGGAGTATTGTGAGCAGTTTTGAGCCCCTTACCTAAAAAGATGTTCTGGCATTGGAGAGGGTCCAGAGGAGGTTCACGAGAATAATTCTGGGAATGAAAGGGTTAATGTATGTGACGTGTTTGATGGCTCTGAGCCATTACTCCCTGGAGTTTAGAAGAATGAAGGGGGATCTCATAAAGCTTAATGAACATTGAGAGGCCTAGATAGAGTGGATGTGGAGAGGATGTTTCCTACAGTTGGGGAGTCAAGGACCAGAGGCATAATTCAGGTTAGAGGGATGACCATTTAGAACAGAGGTGAGGAAGAATTTCTTTAGCCAGAGGGCGGTGAATCAGTGGAACTCATTGCCACAGATAGCTACAGAGGCCAAATCATTTGGTATATTTAAAGCAGTGGTTGATAGGTTTTTAATTAGTCAGAACAACAAAGATCACTGGGAGAAGGGAGGAGAATGGGGTTGAGAGAGAAGATAAATCAATCATGTTGGAATGGCTGAGCAGACTCAATGACTCAATGGGCCCTATGTATTATGGTCTTACGGAACAGAATGATTGGTTAGAAGTGAGATTATATAGACAAATACCTTGACCAATGTAAAGGAAAACATCTGATTTGTTCAATTTAATGGCTATAGGTTGTGCTAATTTATGAATGCCTTATATTTCAAGAACTGCCACTATTAACAATGTATAATTCATTTATAACCAATTTAAATTGTGAAAGAAATGGAACAAACACTTACTCTGGACTTCTGCCAATTATTGAACACACCAACAACTTTAACAGAATGCTCTCCTTTGATTATAACAGCCTTCTAGCCAAGCAAAGTGGAGAGTAGTAAGCAGTGAGGCCAATGGCAGATTTGTCCCTTATCTAGCTCATGGACTTCAGTTACTGCTGCTACACTACTGATAATGAGAGACACCACTAAGAGTGAACAAAGCAGTGACCTTTAAGGTCTATACAGTCTGTGGGGATGAGGGTGTTGCTTAATATTTATTATCTTCTCACTGACAAAGAGCTTAACGGGATGGTCAATTATTTATTCAAATAATGTTAAAAGGGGTAATAAATAATTTATTTAATCAATGGTTGACCTTGAACAGTTGTTCCACCTCACTGATATTTTCCTTATGTCACAGTGGCAGATCCAACTCCCCTGGACTTTTATCATATTGGACTACACTCCAATAAGAAGCCCAGTGTAAATGGAATCTACAAGCAAGCATTCTTATTTGTTAACTCTTTCCTTTAGTCCTTAGTTTGCTTTTCAGTTGTGCTGCATTGCTAAGTTTCAACATTTCTTCCTGGTCATCCCAAGAAGAAAAAACGTAAAAGTCCCTTTCGTTGACTTCCACGGAGAGGAGGATGTCTGAGGATATATCATTTTATGGAACTAATGATTGGCTTTTACTTGTCATATGCATATCAGAGCATAGGTTGAAGTCTGATGTTTGTATTAAATAAAATCAGTGAAGACTGTGGTGCAGGCAAATGTCATCACCATTCCAGCACCAACATAGCGTGTCCACGACTTGCTACCCCTAACACACACATCTAAAGTGTGGGGAGAAACCAAAGCCCCCATAGGAAACTTATGCAGTTATGGGCAGAACTTGGCAACAGCAGTGGGAGCTGAACCGCAGTCTTACAATCCTACAACTGCTGCTGTACTGGTTTGATGCTAACTGCTACACTGGTGGATCAAATGCAGGGTCTGTTTAACCCATGTTATACAATATTGTAGGCGCCCTCAGATGCTGTTTTTATGTGAGACAGAGTCCCAGGTAAAACAATAAAGATCTGAAAATGCATTATATCCTGGAATTCTAAAACAAAGGCATAAAAAAATCAGAACTGTACACAAGGGTGACTTTTCAATGACCACGTTTGCAGCCAGCTAATGATAGATTATCACGGGGGGTGGGGGGGTGACACTTTTAACTGAATGAATAGCTCACAAGTCCCATGCAACAGCTGAAGGCGACACAGGATTAATCTAGTGTAACTGCCTGGGTTAAGTTACTGCACTGGATAAAGACAACTTCCTCAAAGCCCCCTTGTTAACTCTCAATGTAAATCTCTAAAACTGTAGGCTTTGGAAATCTGAAAAAGAGCTGAAAATGCTGGAAACATTCAACAGCTCAGATGGTAATTATGGAAAGCGAAAGAGTGAACTTTCCAGGGCTGGCAAGATTTCTCTGACCTGAACTTTGTTTCTCTTTCCCCATTGAGTGTTTCCAAATTTGTCTGCTTATATTATTAACTCTCTTTATTCTTATTATCAAAACCCCGCCTAGGAAAACACAATATTTATGTACCACATTAGTTAATATCTTTCATGACCACTTGGATCGTGCACTTAGGTTATATAATTCCAAAGGTTAATGGCAAAATCAGCTGAGGTTAAATTATCATAGGAACCATAATAAACTTCAATTTAAGTAGACAATATGAGGGGTGATTGATAAGTTCATGGCCTAAGGTAGAAGGA
The DNA here is from genome assembly GCF_030144855.1 of Hypanus sabinus. Classification (NCBI taxonomy): domain Eukaryota; kingdom Metazoa; phylum Chordata; class Chondrichthyes; order Myliobatiformes; family Dasyatidae; genus Hypanus; species Hypanus sabinus. The sequence goes on from NC_082718.1 coordinate 104,650,936, forward strand.
GTCAATTTTAGAAAACCTAGCACATTTATTTTTCAACATAGTCCCCTCCTACATTTACACACTTAGTCCAGTGGTTGTGAAGCATACAGATCTTGGACCTCCAGAAAGTGTCCACAGCAGGGGTGATTGATAATTTTGTGGCCTAAGATAGAAGGAGATGAGTTATCAACTGTTGAAAAATAAATGTGCTAGGTTTTCTAAAATACACGCCTTCTACCTCAGGCCGCAAACTTATCAATCACTTCTCGTATATGTGTGTTGTAGGTCTGTGGGCTGTGTAGGTGGGAAGTTGCGTGTATATGTGTGTGTCTGTCTGTCTGTGGGACTGGGGAAACCTAGTGGTGTGAGTGTTTGTGGAGGTATTTAATGCTACAGCAGTAAACGGAACTCTTAAGGTGAAGGTTTAAGTGCTGTGTATCTGGCCCTGGCATACCTTGTGTGGCATTGGGCCTTATTCCTGACATTTAATACTTCCACAGCCACTGCCATGTCCTGGTGTTTAGCACTCCTCTCCTGACACAGAGCTCATCGCCATTTGTTTCTACATCGCTCTTAGAGGGTCAGCATCTCTTTCCCACTCCTCCATAACAACTATTAAGGCTCTACTATGGCGAGTGTTCTTTTAAGAGGCTGAGTCCAGGCCACAATTATTACACTGATGCCAACCTCTCTTTGACATTCTGAGAATGAAGATTACGAGCCACACAATTGCTTTCTGTTTACCAAGCACTTCCACATTTGCACTTTAATCCTGATTATAATTGATTGAGTCAATAATTTAGTGTTCCAATTAGTGATATAATAAATTCCTTCAAAGTGGCATCACAGGTAGATAGGATAGTGAAGAGAGCTTTTAGCACATTGGCCTTCATAAATCAGAACAAGGGTGAAGAGGTCAGGATTTTATTCCCTGGAGAATAGGAGAATGAGAGGAGATCTTATAGAGGAATACAAAATTATGAGGGCTCCAGGCCGGGTGAATGCATGCAGGCCTTCCCCCACAGATTGGGTGAGACTAGTACCAGAAGTCAGGGTTTAGGGTGAAGGGTGAAATATTTAAGGGGAATCTGAGGGGAAGCTTCATCACTCAAAGAGAGGTGCAAATGGAGCATCTGCCAACAGAAGAGCTAGATGAAGGTTCATTTGTAACGTTTAAGAGAAGTTTGGATAGGTATGTGAATGGGAGGAGTACAGAGAGCAATGGTCTGGGTGAATGTCCACATGAACCGCTGTAAGTAATGATAGGAACATCCAGTAGTCTGGAAAAGCTGCTTGTCCAGAATCACTGAAGTCCCTGGATTGCTGGATTACTGGAGATTTACATGAAAAATGAAGGCCTTGGGTCAGGCTCCCAACTTCCAACGGCCTCACATGTTCTCAGAACATGCACCTCATTTTAACTGCGTTCAACACCATTTGAAATAGAAGCAAGTTCAAGTTCCAGTTTCCAAGGATCCAGGTTGCAAGAGAACAACACAGTGAGGTCCAAGGCGTGGGAAAGGAGGGTCAATGAACAAGACAAGCAGCAGAGTGTCCCTCTGTTGTTGGGTTTGGGCCTGGAATCGGGCATGCATCGACTCTGCTGCCTTTATGATTTAAGTTCTGCTTAAAAAGAGAGACATATCTTTAATGCTAACTAGAAAATGGGGTGACCCCTTGGGGCACCCTTTGAGAGAAGGGTAGTGCAGTCTGATGTGACCAGAATGAGCATCACATTTTCCTGAATGCTATTGGTATCGCTTTGCTTTGGAAATTGAAGAAAACCTCAGTTTATTAAAGAAGAAGAACACGTAGCAAGGCAAATATAGCTCCTGATGAAGGGTTTCGGCCCGAAACATCATCACTACTTCCTCCCATAGATGCTGTCTGGCCTGCTGAGTTCTGCCAGCATTTTGTGTTTTCAAATACAGCTCCTCCTCGTTTAACGAAGGACACTTTTGATGGCATCATTTCTGGTTGATCTGCCAAGGCACAAGGGCGTGCCTCCTGTTGTCATTCTGGAGACAGGCAATCCTTTCATCCACCATCTCTTCATCTTTCCTACTGTTTATTCATTGTCTCTGATCCTGGAGACGTGCATTTCTCTGCTCCTTTGTTTCTTCCTCTCTCCTCCTCCTGTACCTGCTTTTGTCATTCTGGAGACGTGCAGCCCTTTCATTCCCTGTCTCTTCATCTCTTCTGCTGTTTATTCTCTGTCTCTGATCCTGGAGACATGCACTTCTCTGCTTCTTTGTCTCTTCCTCTCTCCTCCTCCTATGCCAGTTGTTGTCATTGTGGATCCTGGAGTTGTGCGTCCCTGGCCTCATCCAATTCTTGTTCTCTCCCTCTCCTTGCCACTTCCCAACAATGTTTGCCTTCATCTCTTGACTATAATGTCCCCCTTCTCTTTCCACATGGCATAATTAGGCTGGCCATATTCTTTTTACCCTAATGTTGGATAGAAGGTATGAAGCAGTAACACCAAAGCCTCTAGGATGCTGATTATTCTTGATGATGTGGTTGGTGCTTTACTAAATAAATGTGATATAGTCACCACTGTCCTTTGACTGCAGCAAAGGGTTTGATGGGTGTCTCGAAGTACGTCATTACAATAAGATGTAATTATCTCTTATTGATGGGTGGCAGTCAAATCTGTCCCAATCCTGCACATTCTGATGGTGATTAGCAGAATATGACCACTTGAAGTAGAGCTGCCCTGCCCTTTTGCTTCAGTTGGTGTGGCTGCTGTGAGCATTGTGAGTCGCTTCTGAGGCTGGCCATGCGCATGGTGTCACGCCGCAGTTTTTATCATGGCTGACATCGGCTCTCAGGTGAAAGCGGGGCTGTTGATTTTGGCAAGTGAGCAATTTTATACGAATATATAACCCTGAATTTTGCCTGCATTTTGTAAGTTAGCGCATTTTAAGTCGATTTAGCCAAAAATAATGCTGCTGTAATGCACTGTTTGTGCTAATTGGAGGTCACAAACAGAGCATGAGAGTTACAGTTGTATATAGACAAACAGCAGAAATATAGTGAAGTTCCTGAGAGCTGTGCTTATTAAAACATTTCCAACATACAGACTTGCTGACCTCTTTTGCTAGAACAACATAGTGTTTTCATAAAGAAACTTTTCTGATGTTCTCCTCAAAATGCCTGGGGCTGTTAAGCATCTTGGAGCATTAAGACTGAATTGATAAAAGATGTTGTTATAAAATCTTGATAAAATATGCAAATAAGGAATACTGGATCTAAATCAGGCATGGGCAAACTATGGCCCGCGGGCCATATGCGGCCCGTTAAGCTTTTTAATCCGGCCCGCAGAACTTGATGAAATTATATTAATAAACCTTGTTAACATTTTTTCCCTGCAATTCTGGTGTTTTCCCAATAGATGACGCACTCTATATACATTGACCTTTGTTGAGGTGCAGCGTATTACTCCACAATTGCGCTTTACTCTTTGTTCGGCTCGACCTATTTGTGTGAACAGGCGTTCAGCGTCATGAACATCAACAAAGCCAGCCACAGATCCAAGTTAACTGACCAACACCTCAGATCCATCCTGAGAATCGCCACTACAAAACTAAATCCAGACTTTGATGCGCTGGCTAAAAAGGGAGACCAACAACACTGTTCCCACAGAAATTAAAAATAAGTTTCTTCGTTGTGTTATGTAAAAAATGCATTTGAAAATATTTTTTTCAATAAGCCTTACATGTTACATGTCATTTCTGTTAAGTGATGGACATGAGTAGTGCACAGGTGCACGTACGTTCTCAAAATAAAAAATGCACTCCAGATCAAATAACGCACTCCGCATACTGGTGCGCTGTCACTGTTCTGTCTTTGTGCTGGTCGTTGTTGAGTTTTGGCACAGGGGACAATTGAATAAGAAGGAGCAGGACAAGTAGACCTGCATCTCCTACCGTTTTTAAAATAAAGACAGTCAGGAGGAGAGTGATGATGATAATATCTTGAAGGATAACAGAATTTTCAGTGCTTTAAAATAATAACTGTTACTATTTTAAAAAGCTGTATTTTATTCATTTAATTTTCAGTGTTTTAAAAGTCATTTCAATAAATAGCTAAATACCATGGGACTTCAAAGACAGATATTTTGTTGTAATGCATTTGTTCATTTTCAATTGAATTTAAAGCACATGTTTTCTACATCTCCCATGATATTTTATTTTCTCTTATGAGGCATATTACCAAAACACTCCGTCCATCTGCTCCTGGTCCGGCCCCCCTGTCAAATTTTAGAACCCTTTGCGGCCCACAAGTCAGAAAGTTTGCCCACCCTTGATCTAAATATTAAGTTGAAAGGAACAAAGATATATGATATGATATGAGAGCAACTTGCGGTCAAGTCCATTGGGGAAAGAGCAGTTATGGATTGGATGTTGTGTAATGAACTAGATTGTATTAGGCAACTTAAGATAGTGGTACCCTTAGAGGTAGTGATTATGATAGAATTCACCCTGCTGTTTGAGAGTGAGAAGTTAAAATCAGTATTCCAGTGGATTAAAGGCATGAAGTGGCCGAAGTTGATTGCAAAGGGATAACTATCAGGGATGATGGTAAAACAGCACTGGCTAGAGTTTTTGGGAGTAATTCAGAAGCTGCAGGATTGATTCATCCCAAATAAGAAGAAGCATTCTAAAGGGAGGATCTATACTTGCTCGATCTTCGAAGAATGAATTAATTGAAATGTAATGAATATTGAAAGGCCTAGATAGAGCATGTGTGGAGAGAATGATTGCAATTGTGAGAGAGTCTAGGACGAGAGGGCACAGTCACAGGATACTATGACATCCCATTAGAACAGGGAAGAGGAAGAATTTTTTTAGTCAGAGGGTAGAATTAATTGTTGTGGAGGCCAGGTCATTCGTTATATCTAAAGCAGTGGTTGACACGTTCTTGGTTAGTAAGGGCACCAAAGGTCACAGGGAGAAGGCAGGAGAATGGGGTTGGGAAGGAAAATAAATCAGCAATGATCAAATAGTGGAGTAGACTTGATGAGTCGAATGGCTTAATTCTGCTTCTATGCCTTGTGATCTTATGGAGTAAGGAAAACAGTCTCAGAGAGAGTCACGGTGAGATACAGCATAGAAGCAGGCCCTCAGCCTCCCAGGTCCACAATGGCCATGTGGTGAACTACATATACCTGTCTGGACACGCCCCTCTGCTGACTGCTCCTACAGACCCTGGTATAAAGGCTATTGGAGGCACTGCTCCTCCCTCAGTCTCCCAGGTCCACAATGACCATCATCCATCTAATTACACTAATCCTACGCACATCCCATTTTATTCTCCCCTTCTCACCAACACCTCTGAATCCCAGAAGTCACCCCAACACTGGGGCAATTCAGCTACCAATCTGTTTGTCTTTGCAATGTTGGAGGAAACCAGAGCATAGGAATCCCAGACAATCACAGCAAGAGTATACCGTGCAAACTCCACACAGATAGCAGCCAAGGCTTGAACTGAACCCAGGTCTCTGGCAGTGGGAGGTGGCCCTTCTGATCACTATGCCACTGTGCAGGAAAACGTAAACGGAGGCCTGATGTGAATGGTAGGATTCTGCCTTCTGCAGTTAATTTCAAGTCTATGTAGTTCAGCAGACTGTTGTGTTCTCGTACAAGTCCACCAGGTTCAGGGGTCATTGTGTAGTAAGTACAACAATCAGATTTATATTAAACAGGTTTTCTGTAATGATCAGTTGGGATTGGTATAGGATTAGGGAGTTGGCAATTGACATAGGAGCCCTGGTGAGATTTGCCACCTACACAGACCAGATCCAGGCCTTTATGAAGACCGGGCAGTATGAACTGTCATCAGAACCTAGACACTGGTGTCAGGGGTCCTGCTGTAGAGCATCAATAGACAGTGATCTACTGGGCCAGGGGATTCCAGTTTCCTCCCATACACGCTGTTGGTTGGTTAAGTTGCCCCATTGTGTAGATGTGTGGTAGAGTCTGGGGTGAGATGATGACAATGTGGAATGAATGGGAACATTGGCATTGGCAGAGGATTACTTCAAATGGGTGGCTAAGGATCAGTATTTATTTGATGGGCTGAAGGGCTCATTTCTTGCTGTATTCTCCAGAATCCATGACAAAAGAACTCTGACTGGCCAGTGCTCAAAGTTCTAGGATAAAATAGTGTGGGCAGAACCCTGATGTATCAGTGCCCATTACCTTCAATTCAACTGCACCTCAGAATCTCAGATGCAGTGAAGGAGGATATGGTGCCTGCCAGCGAGTATTCTGAAGTTACGTGGTTTATAAGATATTAATTCAAACAAGAACCAGTCTTCAGTTTTTTATTGTAAATAGAAGTTCAGGACGTTTGCAATTAGCCTTCAGCTTTTACTAATTGCAATCAGTACATTGCATTAGAAGCACAGGCTGCTGGCCAGACTAAGAAATTGCAAGCTGAAACGTGGTTGGGTTAATTGGCTTGCATCAAACCAGTCAACATGGCTAATTTATTCACACCATTGTGCCATGAGTACAAACTAGCAGACCAGACTTTGTATATCAAACATGGTCACAGGCATAGATAATCAGTAGAATTTTGCGTACTTATCATGTTTGTGTACAATGCTGACAATATTAATTTTCAGTGCCTGCCTCTGTTAGCTAAAGGTTTTAGATTATTTGTATTAATTAATTTCTCCCAAAGACATTTGGACCTACTGAGGCATCTTGCCAATTATCATGTGCTTCCACTACGCATCTCAAAGGAACCATTTGTCAACACAAAGTATTGGAGTAAACAATGTGAAAATCATATTGAATCACCTGCTGCCCTTAAGGGTATAAAACTGTGATGTACCTTTGGGTTTGTCAGCCTCCACCAAGAGTGTCTCCAGTACGATGCCTGCTTGTTGTGCTGAATAAAGACTTCTATATCACCAGTTTCAGTGTCTGCCCAGTGAATTTGATTATAGTCACAACAGTTCCTATCATGTTCTCCCAGTTTCAGAAGATGTTGCATGTTTGGCAATATTGCATGATGCGCAGTTTAATAAAACTATACATTACAGGTGGAAAACACGAAGAAAATTGCCAACTTATTTGTAATTTAGGTATATTTAATAATTGCAGTATCAAATATTGAGTAGATAGAATCTTAAATGCACATTTATTCAGACAGCACAGAACACAGGCAATGTGACAGAGTTATACCAAAATATGAAAGGTGGAGCTTGATTGATAGTTGTTTCCAATAGGCCAACACACATCGGTGCAGGATCACTCGTGAAAAATCAGAATAAGGAGCAAAAGAAACGTGGGGCGCCGGCAGTGGCGTGGTAGCGTAGCGGTTAGTGTAACGCTATTACAGTGCCAGCGACCCAGGTTCAATTCCTGCCACTGTCTGTAAGAACTTTGTGTGTTCTCCCCATGACTATGTGGATGTCCTCTAATTTCCTCCTACATTCCAAAGACGTACGGGTTAGTATGTTAATTGGTCACATGGGTGTAATTGAGCAGTTGCGACTGGGCCTGTTAGCGTGCTCTAAGCAGAAACGTCTATACATGGAGAAAGACTGCAGGGTTTCAAAGAGGCAATCACAAACATCTGCTCATGGACAATAAATGCTGGCCAGATCCCAAAAATAATTTTCTTAATGAAAAAACATAGAATTAACTTGCAGAGTTAGTGTTTGAATGGGAAACCCCTTTTACTAATCAATGAGTATTATCTGTAATTTCATGCCTTAAACAACTATCTTGAAAGGTTATTTTGACAAGGAAGCAATTCACCAATTATAACAAGTATTAATATTCAAGATTCAAGTTTATTTGTCACAGTGACGTGTGTCATTTGCATAAGCAACCAGCGCACCTGAGCATGTGCTGAGGACAGATGGCAAGTGTCACCACATGTTCCAGTGCCAACATAGCATGACCACCATGCTGGGCAGAACAACACAGGAGACAAGAAGCAACAAAGCAACAACAGCAAAGCAAAACCCCATTCCTCCCTCACTCCCATGCATACGCACACTCCGTAACAACAGGACAGGCCATCCTTCTTTGGCCTCCAGCAGACTTAGATTCAGACTTGGACTTACAGACATTGAGCTTGAATTGTGTTATTTTCTAAATCTATTGCAGCTTTTCTTATTTGCTCAAATCTTTCTCTTGGTCATTTGAGAAAATTAACAGCTTCAGGGTTATTGAGTTCAAAATCTGAGAGTGTGGCAACAACAAGATTTCATCAGCAGACTTTCAGTCAGGGTAGGAGAAAATATTTCTGTTTTTTTATTGATGAGACCTTAAAAGGAGCTATTTATTAAATTCATTATAGATTTATTAAATTCATTAAAGTCAAGGTGAAAACAAAACAGGCTATTTTGTAATTAGTTGCCTTTTAACTGACATATGAAAATAACACTTTGGTTAATATTTTATCTGCTTAAAGCTGAAAAGTGACTGGAAAAAGAGGCCTTTCATAACTTAGTGGCTTTGATTCAACTCACAAGGAATATGATTATATTGACCTCCTGAATGAAGGTTTTTTTAAAGTTAATACTTGAGGGAATTAATACTTAGAGAAAAAGAAATATTTTTTAAAAAAATTACTTGGCTAGGGACTAATCTTTGCAAAATGCCTATTTCAGAGATTAAAAAATGATATGAAGACTATAAAAAATCGAAGCAGAATTGGGCCATTCGGCCCATCGAGTCTGCTCCGCCATTCCAGCATGGCTGATTTATTATCCCCCTCATTCCCATTCTCCTGCCTTCTCTCTGTTTGACACCCTGACTAATTGAGAACGTATCAATCTCTGGTTTAAATGTAGCATTGACTTGGCTGCCACTGCCTTCTGTGGCAATGAATTCCACAGATTAACCACTTTTTAGCTCAAGAAATTCCTCCTCATCCCTGTTCTAAAGGGATGTCCTTGCATTTTGAGGCTGTGCCCTCTGATCCTGGACTTGCCCACTGTGGGAAATATCCTCTCCACTTCCACTCTATCTAGGTCATTCAATATTCAGTAAGTTTCAATGTGAGCACCTGTCATTCTTATAAACTCCTATGAGAACAGGTCTAAAGCCATCAAACATCTCTCATGCATTAACCCTTTCATTCTCTGGATCATTTTGTGAACCTCCTCTGGACTCTCTCCAATGCCAACACATCCTCTTTTAGATAAGGGGACCAAAACTGCTCACAATCCACCAAGTGCAGTCTGACCAAAGCCTTATAAAGCCCCAGTATGATATCTGGAAGACCCATATGAAGGGTGCAGGAGAAGAAAAGAATACAGTGCATGCTTTTACATTGGGTTCAGGAGGATGGGACAACTGAATCCCTTGATAACTATAAAATTATTAGGAATGTACTTAAAAAGGGAAATCAGGAGGGCAAAGAAAAGCTATGACAGATCTGGTAGATAAGGTTAAGGAAAATCCTATGAGATTCATTAGCTATATTAAAAGGAAAAGTGTAACTAGGGGAAAGGTAGGTCCCACAAGAGATCAACAGTGTCACCAACGTCTTGAGCCACAGTAGATGGGTGACATATTTCTCCTTAGTGTCGACTGAAGAAAAAATCATGGTTGCTCCAGAGATATGGGAAACAGGTTTTGGAGGACATTCATACTACCAGAGAAGAAATATTTGCGGCCTTAAAGCACATCAAAGTAGATAAATCCACAGGGCCTGACCAAACATATTCTTTGTCTTTGCAGGAGGCCAGAGTAGAAATTGTGGAGGCTGTAGCAGAGATATTTGCTTCACTGTGGTCCCTGGCAAAACTCCAGAATACTGCAAGGTGGTTAATGTTGTTCCACTGTGTAAGAAGGGTAACAAGGGCAAGCCAGGGAGCCACAGGCCAGTCAACCTGTATCAATATCAATAGTGCAGAGGTTACTGGAAGGAATTCTGATGGACAGGATCTACCAGCATTTGGACAGACAGTCTGATTAGGAGCAATCCGTATGGCTTGGGATTGGAAAGTTGTGCTTGACAAATCTTTAAGTGTTTTTTGCAGAGGTAGCTAAAAAGGCAGAGAAGGATCAAGTAATTGGTATCATCAAGGTGCTGCATGGCAGACTGGTCCAGAAGGGTATCCAGGGAGAGCTTATTAGATGGATTCAAAATTGGTCCAGAGGTGAGATCCAAAAGGGTGGTGTTAAAAGTAATTTTCTCTGAATGGAGGCCGGTGACTACTGGTGCACCACAGGGGTCAGTGTCAAGGTGTTGCTGATAATGAAGAAGGCTACAGGTTACTTGATCGGTTGGGAAAGCAGGCAGTGAATTTCAATACAGATAAAGGTGATGTGATGCACTTTGGAAAGTCAGACCAGCGTAGGATTGTGAATGGGAGGGCATCGGGAAGTGTAGTGGAACAGAGAGAGCCTAGTGTACAAGTGCAGAGTGCAAGGCTCTGAAAATTGGAGTTGGGACATGATGTTGCATTCATTCATGAAGCCGCTCTTGGCATATTGTGTACAGTTTTTAGTCACCCTGTTAGAGGAAAGACATAGTTAAACTGAAAAGAGCATAGAAAAGATTTATAAGGACTAGAGGCTGAGTTAGAGCAAGAGTTAGGTCTTTGTTAGAACATAGAATATAGAACAGTACATTACAGGCCTTCAACCCCATAATGTTGTGCCAACCTTTGAATCTATTCCAATATCAATCTAACCTTCCCTCCCACATGGCTTTCCATTTTTGTTTCATCCATGTGTCTATCTAATAAATGTCCCTTATGTATTATCTCTACCACCACTTCTCACAGCACTGTGCTGTCCCATCTGACTACATCCCATATTATCTCCTACACCTCTATCAAGTCAACTCCTTCACTCCAAAGGGACTACACCTAGCTCACTCAACCTATTCTCATAAGGCAAGCCCTCTAATCCAGGTAGTGTCCTGGTTAATCTCCTCTGAGCCCTCTCTAAAGCTTCCACACCCTTCCTATAATGAGATGGTCAGAACAGAACACAGTTCTCCAAGTTTTCTCTAACCAGAGTTTTATAGAGCTGCAACATTACCTTGTGGCTCTTGAACACAATCCCCAACTAATGAAGGGCAATACATTGTACACCTTCTTAGCCACCCTATCAACTTGTGCAGCAACTTTAAGGGACCTTTGGATATGGACCCAAACATCCCTCTGTCCCTCCACATGACTAAGAACTCTATCATTAACCTGGTATTCTGCCTTCAAGCTCAATCTTTCTCAATCTTCACACTTTGCTGGGTTGACCTGCATCTGCCACTTCTCAGCCCAGCTCCTTCTACCTTAAACTATTAATGTTCCATTGTAATCTACAGCAATCTTCTGAAATATCCACAGCACCACAATCTTTGTGTTGTCTGCAGACTTATTAACCCACACTTCCAGTTCCTCATCCAAGTTATTCTGATTCAGATTCAAACATACTTGTCACATCAACATCGAAATGAAGAGTGAAGTATGGTCAATTGCTTCCTGTAGGTCATAGCTGTCACCTCCTCATTCTCCTGAATGAGCTGAAAGTTATTCAGCTCCTGCTTCAGTTCCCCAACACAGTCTGTAAGGAACTGTACGCAGAGGCACCAAACAGGGACACTGAAGGTGTCCCAGAACTCCCACATCTTGCTTACTACTGGCCTGGGAGCCATTTTCATTACTCTAGATGGGCACTAATAAAGAAATAAATGGAAACTTGACAGAAACTTCAACCAAGCCTCTGCCTCTTTCACTGAAGCTTCTTGAGCCAAAACCTCAGTTCCCCACTCTAACTCAGCCCAACTCCCACTGTGGCTGCTACAACAAAGGCCACTTTGCTTAAACCCAGCTTCATTTTATTGGCCCTTTTCTAATTACCCAAACAATCTTAATCTCCGCAAGAAGTCCTGAAAGGCAATTCTCCCTTTTCAACTCTGGCACTAAACGCCACAAGTAACTGTTCCTTCATAACTTGTTTCTTTGGAACTTAGGAGACTAAAGAATGATCTTATATAAATATTTTAAACTATGAGAGGTATAGGTAAGATGGGTGATAACAGCCTTTTACCCAGAGTAGGGGAGAACAGAACTGTGAGGCATATGTTTAGAGTAGAGAAAAAAATAGAATTGGGACCTTAGGGGCAACGTTTTCACACATAGGGTGGTGAGTATACAGAATGAGGTGGGTTGAGGCAGGTACTATAGTATCATTTAAGACTCACTTGGTGGGGTATGGCCTAGGAGGCTGAATACAGGGCATTGGGACTAGATGGAGAGCACCATGGCCAGTACGGAACCATTGGGCCAAAGAGCACATCCGTGCTGTAATGTTCCATGACTCTACTACACTATGTGCAAAGCCTGATAGATGAGGGTTGCAAATTTTAAAACCTTCTGTAGACCAGCTTGTGAAACTACCAGTTTACCAGAAGAGTTCTGCTTTGGTAACATCCACAAGACTGTAAGACATTGACCCATTGAGTCTGCTACGCCATTCTATCATGGCCGACTAATTGTTCTGCCCTCCTACATTCTCCCTGTAACCTTTGACAGCCACCCTTACTAATCAAGAACCTACAAACCTCCACCTTAGGTACACTCAACGACCTGGCCGGTACAGCAACCTGTAGTAAGGAATTCCATAGATTCACAACCCTCTGGCTAAAGAAATTTCTCCTCACCTCTGTTCTAAATGTACATCGAACTGTTCTGAGGCTCTGTCCTCTGGTCTAAGACTCCCCCACTGTAGGAAACATCCTCTCCACACCCACTCTATCTGTGTCCTCTGGTCTAAGACTCCCCCACTGTAGGAAACATCCTCTCCACACCCACTCTATCTGTGTCCTCTGTCCTAGACACCCCCACTGTAGGAAACATCCTCTCTACACCCACTCTATCTGTGTCCTCTGGTCTAAGACTCCCCCACTGTAGGAAACATCCTCTCCACACCCACTCTATCTGTGTCCTCTGTCCTAGACTCCCCCACTGTAGGAAACATCCTCTCTACACCCACTCTATCTGTGTCCTCTGGTCTAAGACTCCCCCAGTGTAGGAAACATCCTCTCCACACCCACTCTATCTAGGCCTTCAATGAGTTCTAATGAGATTCCACCCTCCCCCCTTCATTCTTCTAAACTCCAGCGAGTACAAGCCCAGAGCCATTAAGCACTTCTCAAGCATTAACTCTTTCATTTCTGGGATCATCCTGTTGGACCATGTTCTGGATATGTCCAGAGAGTCTAGTCACTCTCACACTCACCCTTACTCCTGGTTTTACTGATGTTCTCTTGTTGTTTTTCCTGACGTGTCTTTCCAGTAATCCTGGTGTGTGGTATCTAGTAAACTTTCTACTCTCTGTGCTCTTTCTGATTTTGCAATCCTTGGCTGAGCTAGGTTCCAACATGTGTAAACTACGCTCTGGTACATCCCCCTCCATACGATGATCCAAGATAAGTTATTCACAGGCCAATTCACCAAGATTGGGAAAGGTAATTGCAGCTGAACTTTCTTCTGAACAGTTCCTCCCACTCACACACAAATGCCTTCAAATGGGGAGTGGGACAGAGTAGATACCGATCTGTTGAGATAAACGTCTGTCCAATTCAGTATAAAAGTGACTAGATGCGGCCAACCACACATAGCTTGCACTTAGCTATTTACATTCCTTCAGGTTCTTAGTTCAAGCCTTCAAAGTGTTCCTACATATTGATAACATCCCCTGAAAGTGATAGTAACTCTATAAACAACAAGGATGAATCTCTTTTGATGTCTCCCATTTCTCTGCACCATGGCTTTTACTGTGTTTCTTTGAGGAGTATCATATAAAATAACCCAGAATGATTTAGGATTAGCATTTACATAGAAAGGTCTATCAGTCCATCTGCTCTTGTCATGGTTACTTGAAATAACCAGGAGACGCAGAAGGTTCTTCGAGAAGATTAAGCCTTTATTTGCAAACAAAAACTGAGACAATTAATGAGTGTGTCACTAATTGTCCACCGAGCCCTGGTTCACAGTATTCTTTATAGTAATTTCTTATCTTAGTTTCATTGGCATATACTTGTTCTAGTGCCTTGACTGGTTCTCACACCATCACACCATCGCACGATCCTGTCTAGTCTACTCCTTGGAACACGTGTCCCCCTTCCCGGCTTTGACTGGTTCCCATACCATCACACCACTCTACGATCCCGTCTACCACCGTTATCTCTACATGCTTACTTTCACTGTTAGCTACATTCTCAAGGCAATGATGGGTTCAATAGTACAGAGACAATTCAGAGATTACATTCCGGCTAATAAATTGGATACATAGTAAATAGCAAACACAAGGCTGTCACATAGTTCTGGCCACACAGCAAATGTTGCAACTTTATTCTCCAATACTCTTCACATGATTTATTATGTATTGTTATGGAGCATGTTCTGGTGCTTGAGGCTCACTTATGATGTTCGATCCTACAATCATCTGATTTACCTTAAGAATATTTATATATAAAACAAAAAACAAGTACTGTATATGGTGACATGTACATACTTTAATAATAGATTTACTCTGAACTTTTAAAGAATATTAGAAAATTAGTACTGGATGGCTAAGGAAGATTATTACTTTTGTGTGGTCTACCTTACCTTTGACTCTTGTCGAAGGGTTTCGGCCTGAAACATTGACTGTACTTTTTTCCATTGATGCTGCCTGGCCTGCTGAGCTCCTCCAGCATTTTGTGCGTGTTGTTCGGATTTCCAGCACCTGCAGATTTTCTCTTCTTTACCTCTGTGTGCTATGCTTTTCAAAGCTGTAAACACAGGACCTAGAAATCTGAGAAACACAGGCACACTGAATTTTGTTGACCACGGAGACTGGGCATTTGATATTTGGAGACATCCACTGGGAAATACCATATAAAAATGTGCTGGAGGTTAGTCAAAAGCAAAAATGCCAATGCCTTTACTCAGTCTAGGGGCAACCTGTCCCACCATCGCAACAGCTCTGTATTTAAAAGGACTAACTTTAAATTTAACAGTATAGCATGGTAGCATAACAGTTAGTGTAATGCTATCACAGCACCAGGTTTGATTCCTGCCACTGTCTGTACATTCTCCTCATAGCTGTGTGAGTTTCCTCTGGGCATTCTGGTTTCCTCCCACATTCCAAAGATGTACAGGGTAGTACTGGTCACATGGCTGCATTTGGGCGGCGTGGGTTCATTGGACCAAAAAAGCCCGTTACTTTCAGGGTGGAGGTTCTGGGCTCTTATTGGATGTCATTAGATTTGATAGCAATCAGCCTGATGGGCTTCAGTTTTCTTGAAGTCCTCCATCAGCTGAGGCTGCTAGACCTCCCACCGTTGAGACAAACGTCCTGCCAGAATGTCTTCAATTCCAAGGGAGAGAGAACTGTTCCACACCCCTTCCAGCAGGAGCCATGGAAACCAGGAGCCAAGTTATTTCAGCTCAGGTTGTTTGGAGAACTTCTATCACCAACCAACCTGAGATAAAAAATATCCTCTTCAAAGGGCAAATCCATTAGGAACGTTAGCTCTTCATTATAGCCACATCTCTTTAATGGCCTCCTTGTGGTAGAATATTAATGTTCTAGGTTAATTTTCTTAATGTGACATGAGGCAAATTTAAGATAACATTTACTTATTCCAATTAACCTTTCACTTGCCACATGCTTATATACCCATTACATTGATGTAAAGGTTTAAGCACATACACAAAACACATACAAGTTTAAGAAGAAAACCTGGGAAAATTTTCTTAATAGGTATAAAGTATTTCTAAATCAACTCAGTTTGGACATTTCCAGAGTGTGGGCTGATCCATGCTAGGACCAGCCATATGGTGAACTCAACACAGATGCAAACACATACAATTCACAGTCACGCATACACACACACACATTCAAATGTGCAAATGCAAACAGATTAACATGCACACATATGCATGTACATACACAATCTGGAACTGAAGGGAAACACACACACTAAGGATTGCCTCTGCACAAACACACTGTGTAGGTAATTGTGTCAGAATCCCTGACATGCCGAATCAGAATCAGATTTTTATCACTGACATACAGTATGTTGTGAGATTTGTTCTTTTGCAGCAGTACTACAGTGCAATACATAAAATACAATATACTATAATTTACAATAAGAAATATATATTAAATTATAAATAAGTAGTGGTAAAAGAGAGCAAAACTAGTGAGAGGTGTTCACGGGTTCATCTGAAATCTGATGGCAGAGGGAAATAAACTATTCGTAAAATGTTGAGTGGGTGTGTTCAGGCTCCTGTACCTCCCTGGTGTCAGAAATGAGAAGAGGGCATGTCCTTGGTGTTGGGGTCCTTAATGATGTATGCCACTTTTTGAGATATCACCTTTTGAAGATGTCCTCAATGCTAGGAAGGCCAGTGCTCATGCCGGAACTAATCGGGTTTACAACCCTTTGCATTTTTTTCCCATCCTGTGCATTGGCCCCTCTATGCAAGATGTTGATGCAACCACTTAGAATGTTCTCCTCTGTACCTCTCTTAAAATTTCCTCAATTCTTTGGAGACATACCAAATCTCCTTTAACTCGTAATGAAATATAGCTGCTAGTGTGCCTTCTTTTTAATTGCATCAATATGCTGGGCTCAGGATGGAGCTTCACAGATGTTGACACTCAGGAACTTGAAACTGCCCAGCCTTTCCACTGGTGACCCCTCAGTGAGGTTCGGTGTGTGTATCTCAACTTCTCCTTCCTGAAGTCCACAATCAATTCTTCGGTCTTACTGACTAAGGTAAAGCACATTTATGGCTTTGATACATGGCCTGCCTGAAACCATTGGTCTTCCAACAGAAGAAGCTTGGCATGACAGTGTCCCTTGGGGTCACTGAAGGGTCTCCGCCCAAAACGTCGACTGTACTTTTCCATAGATGCTGTCTGGCCTGCTGAGTTCCTCCAGCATTGTGTGAGTGCTGTCATGACAATGTTGTTGGTTAGCATGGTCTAAGGTGCAGTAACTCATATCATCAGATGGAGTCAAGCAAAGTTTGATCCATGCAAAGGATGTTTAAAGATTGGCTGATGCATAGTGTCAGCACCTGCTTTGTGTGCACAGAATTATGGAGTAATACTACATGGAAACAGACCTGTTAGCCTAACTCGTCCCTGCCCAAGATTGTGCCCACCAAGCTAGTCCCATTTGCCTGCACGTGGCCCATATCCCTCCAAACCCCTCCTTTCCATGTCTCTTAAATCATCCAAATTATCCATGTCACTTAAATGTCTTTTAAATGTTGTTATTGTACCTGACTCAAGCACCTTCGCTGACAACTCATTCCATAAAAATCTACACCCTCTGCAAGAGGAAGTTGTTCCTCAGGTCCCTTTTAAATTATCCACCTCAGAAGGATACATCTGTCATCAAAGATCCACACCATGCCTCCTTCCCACAGCTATCATTGGGCAGCAGGTCCTAAAGCCTGGTTCAAGAACAGTTACTTCCCTTAGCAATTTGCTTCTTGAATCAACCTGTACAATCATAATCACTATCTCACCATGACCACTTTGAGTACCTTACTACAGTGGACTTCTTTGCCCTAATTCCATTCTTTCTTATATAATTTTGAATATCTTTTATTTTGAATGTTTCTTCTCTTGTGAGTGGTGTGTCTCCGATGCAAGGTGCCTGTGATGCAGCTGCACGTTTTCATTGCATCTGTGCATACGTGTGCGTGTGTATATGACCTTAAACTTGGTGTACGAACTAAATACTTTATTATATCTTTTCACTTGTGCATTGATAAACTCTTCTGGTCTTTTTATTTCCTCCCACCCAGAGTAACAAAACTTTTGATTGCAGACATGCATTAATTACCCAGTGCTAAGCAAAGCTCTATGAGCACTGTCAGTACGTTGGAGTGTTTTCAGCGGGGCTTTATGAATTGTGTTACAATTCACATTCACATGTGACTAAGTGAGAACTTGATTGCATTTCTGATTAACAAACCATGACCAAAGGACATCATTATTGGGAATGTGACTGTCGGACTCATATCTGTACACTTGCACGTGTACTAGCGCAACAGTTAGAGCAATCACTTTACAGCACCAGTGAGCACCAATCGGTGTTCAATTCCCGCCACTGCCTGTAAGGAATTTGTATTTCCTCCCTCTGACCACATGATGCTCCAGTTTCCTCCTACTTTCTAAAGATGTACAAAAATGGTTAGGGTTAGTAAGTTGTGGGCATGTTATCTGGTGTCAGAAGCATGACGATACTTGCACAAACCCCCGGCACATTCCTTGCTGATTTGATTTGACACCAGCAACAAATTTCACTGTTTCGATATATATGTGACAAATAAAACTAATCTTTATCTTTTTTCCTGTAAATTTATGATACAGGAAGCAAACAGTGTGGGGAAATGAGGAGAGAAGCATGTTATGCTTTTGTAACTTCAAAAGATTAAACTAATTCCAAGACACTCATGGGAGTCTGTAAATATGGGTGTAACTTCGAGTTGATCTCATGTTAGCGTGATTACATAGGCAAATAATGTATTTTAACATATAATACCAATTGATTGTTTAACTGAACAATGATGCTTAATTCAAACAAAAATGTACACAGAATAACTCAAATATTACTCAAATACACAAGTTGTGATTGCTAAAGATGTTTATTAAGCAGAGATCACAGTGAATGGGAGGTGATCTGTGAGCCATTGTTGTACAGTGTGTCAGTACTATTCAAAGATTCAAAGCACATTTATTATCAAAGAATGTATAAATCAAACACCATGAGAATTGTCAGCTTACAGACAGCCACAAAGCAAGAAACTGAATAACCCAATTAAAAATAAGGAAGATCAAAAACCACTGCACAGAGAAAGAGAGAAAATAAACACAGAAACATTATCCATGATCATCTCTGGATGACACCAAGAGCTTTAAAACTAGAGGATGTACTTTAATTTAAATTAACAACAACTAAAACATACAGTACACCTCCAGTACATGTGCACTATAATGGCATTATTTTGTCACATGCAAATACAATTACTTCATATATGTACAGTAGATGCCATTCTGCATTTCCTAGATGAAATAAACAGATGTGCAACCATTACAGGTACATTCTGGAGACCAGTTTCCTCAAATTATGTGAACAGCCTTAATTATGCTTCTGCCTTTGGGATTATTGTTACTTCTATGACAGTCCAATTTAATTTGCTGTTTTTCAGTGTATTCTCTTTAGTAGCCAGTTCTATATTCCCTTCCAGAATAAAACCAGCATCACATACCTCTTCAGCATGTTCTGGTATGTCACTCACTTCAATTATTTGGTTAAAACAGGGACTTCCAATTCTTCCTTCAGTTTAGGTCTATTTACATGTACTTTATCACATTTTCCCCATCTTTTCATGTTGTACTTGCTTGGCAGTCCTAGCTCTTGCACTTTATGTTGAGTCCTGATGAAAGGTCTCGGCCCAAAACATTGACTGTTTATTCATCTCCATAGATGCTGTCTGACCTGCTGAGTTCCTCCAGCGTTTTGTGTGTGTTGCTCACTTTCTACTGTTGATTCAGCTGTCTCCCCTTCCCCAATCCCAATGGATTATCATGGATTGAGAATTGGCTGGCTGACAGGAAACAAAGAGTAGCGATTAACAGCTCCCTTTCGGAATGGCAGGCTGTGATCAGTGGGGTACTGCAAGGTTCGGTGCTGGGACCACAGCTGTTTACAATATACATTAATGATTTAGGTGAAGGGGTTAAAAGTAACATTAGCAAATTTGCCAATGACACAAAGCTGGGTGGCAGTGTGAAATGTCAGGAGGATGTTATGAGAATGCAGGGTGACTTGGACAGGTTGGGTGAGTGGGCAAATGTATGGCAGATGCAGTTTAATGTGGATAAATGTGAGGTTATCCACTTTGGTGGCAAGAACAGGAAGGCAGATTATTATCTAAATGGAGTCAAGTTAGGAAAAGGGGGAGTACAATGAGATCTAGGTGTTCTTGTACATCAGTCAATGAAAGCAAGCATGCAGGTACATCAGGCAGTGAAGAAAGCTAATGGCATGCTGGCCTTTATAACAAGAGGAATTGAGTATAGGAGTAAAGTGGTCCTTCTGCAGCTGTACAGGGCCCTGGTGAGACCCCACCTGGAGTATTGTGTGCAGTTTTGGTCTCCAAATTTGAGGAAGGACATTCTTGCTATTGAGGGAATGCAGCGTAGGTTCACAAAGTTAATTCCTGGAATGGCGGGACTGTCATATGTTGAAAGATTGGAGCGACTGGGCTTGTATACACTGGAAGTTAGAAGGATGAGAGGGGATCTGATTGAAACATATAAGATTATTAAGGGATTGGACACGCTGGAGGCAGGAAGCATGGTCCCACTGATGGGTGAGTCCAGAACTAGAGGCCACAGTTTAAGAATAAGGGATAGGCCATTTAGAACAGAGATGCAGAAAAACTTTTTCACCCAGAGAGTGGTGGATATGTGGAATGCTCTGCCCCAGAAGGCAGTGGAGGCCAAGTCTCTGGATGCTTTCAAGAGAGAGTTAGAAAGACCTCTTATAGATAGCAGGGTCAAGGGATATAGGGAGAGGGCAGGAACAGGGTACTGATTGTGTATGATCAGCCATGATCACAGTGAATGGCGATGCTAGCTAGAAGGGCCGAATGGCCTACTCCTCCACCTACTGTCTACTATCTATTGACAATTTTACTTCTGATTCAGCTGCCTTTCATCCACTGTCTCTTCAAGAGTGTTTGATACAGTACCTGAGAATATTAACCACTCATAGAAAAAGAGTAGTCTCTTTATCCCACCTAAACTAATCCTATTTGCCTGCCATATTGCTTAAACCTTTCCTGTCCATATACCTACCAAATTTTCTCTTGAGCCTGCCTCAATTACTTCCTCTGACTTGTTCCATATATGGACCACACTCCGTGTGAAGATGTTGCGCCTCAGATCCCCTTCCCCTCTCGCCTTACATTTATGACCACTAGTTTTTGGTTCCCTAGGAAAAAAGGCAGGGTGGGTTTACCCTATTGATAATGCTAATAATTTTATACACCTTATTTTTCCTACATTCCAAGAAATAGGGTCCTAGTATGTCCAACCAGTCCTGTAGTGGAATATGGCATATTTTGTTACTTAAACAACAGTTAGCTCACCAACTTTCAAAACTGCCTTGGAAGTTCAAGTTCTGAAAACCCATCGTAAGCAGAATAAGATGCTGGTTCCCTGCAGGAGCGCACCTGTTGTCAATGGCTGTCAATGGCAAGATTTTGCACTACTTGCACTTGTGTCATATTGATCATGTTTCTGGGGCAGAGCTCCCATTGCAGCTTGGGAGCCTGAGCTAACACATCATCTGTTCCTGCTGATACCCCAACTCTGGTGTTTTATTTCATTCCACTTAGGCCATCATGCTGCAAGTCAGAACAGGCATCGGTTTCTCTAAGTCTCTGGACTGGAGCTGTTCATCTTTTAAGGATCATCGCATTAAAATGTCCCAGATATGGAATATATAAATAAATAATTCAATGAAAAACAGATACCAACTCTGTCTCATGCCTCCAATTCCTCGTACTAAACCTGAAATTCTGTTACTTCCAATTGCCCAGGATTAAATAATCGCCCAATAGTCGCTCTTATGCCTGTGAATGGAGTCTCTTTTGCATTTGGTTTTACAAAACTTTCAGAATTCAGAAAAAGAAGGCCAAGATACTGTTCTGGAGAACAGGATAGAGGTGTATTCATTAAAGGGAAAAGTTTAACAAAAGCTAAGATATGACTGAACTTTGAGAAATTATAGATAATCGGGAAATGGCAGAGAAATTAAACAAATATCCTGTGATTTTCTTCATGGTAGAGAGAAAAGCTTAAGAGGGAATGCAAAATTGAAATAAAATAGCATCAGTAATCAAGTTATACAGGATTATCCAAGGATTGTCACCATGTCATGGCAGAGAGGCTGGTGAAAACTGGAGCGATGCTGTCTGGAGCTTAGCTCCTGGTAGAGTCACTCTTGATGGTAAGGTCAAGATGGAGGTTCTAGATAGAGAGATCCAATGGCAGTGAGGGTGGGGTAAAGCTGCAGCAGTGAAGAGACTCCAGTCGTCCTGCACCCTGTGCCACTGGACCCTGACCCCAATCTGTCAAGTACCATGTGGTGGCCTCCCCACGTTAAACAAAGTCACGCACTTTAAAGGGATAGGAGAACATTGCACTTAACTTGAGTGTTCATACTACCATACAGGAGGGATTAGTGATAAATATTTCCTAATGATTGAAAGCTAATAAATACCTTTGACCTAATGAAGCTTTGAAAAGGATGGTTTAGAGATACTTGATAACTTGATTGCCATCTTCTAAACTTCCAAAGGTTCTGGTACAGATCACACAGATTGTGAAATAGCACATGTAAACCTACTATGCAAGAAAGAAGAATGAGAGAAAATGGGGTACTGTGGGAAGTAGCAGTGAAAATGCTAGGAGTTATTATTAAGAAAGTGGTAATAGGGTGCATAGAATATAATTATATCTGATAGAGTCAATATTAATTTATGAGATGGAAATCTTGTCTGAATAATCTATTACAAACTTTTGAGGTTGCAACAAGGAGAGTAGGTGAGGATGACCTAGTGAATGATGTGTTTAGACTTCAGAAAACCTTTAAAGGGTTAATAACCTACCTACCTTTTCCCCTCCAATGCAAAAATCTATTTAACTATGAACGTAGAACATTACAGCATATGGAATGGGAATAATTTACTGCTGTGGATCGAGGCTTGGCTAATGTGTATGAAGGAGGTAGTAGGAATAAATGATTGAGAAGTTCTGACTTGTGAACTGCTGAAGGGATTGGAGCTGGGCCCCAGCTGTTCACAAGTGTTTATCATGAGTTGGATGAAGGGACTAAGGATAATTTATCCAAGTCTGGTGTCAGAGGGAAGAGGATATAGAGAAACTTCGTGGGGATACAAACTGGCTAAGTGAATGGGTAAAGATGTGGTTGATGAAATTTAATGCAGAAAATTTTGAATTAATAATGCATTGAAAGTACTGTGGCGACCCACTTTCTGCGCAGGAGAACCGGCTCACAAATAGCCAGCGCGCGGGGGGAGACTTTGGTGATGCACCTCCCACGTCATTTCCGCCCGGAAAGGGCGGGCGCTAGGGATTTAAATACCAGCACCGCGAAGTTTGAATAAACTGGTCTCGAAACGACTTACCGACTGCGTGTCGTTATCGCTACAGCACAGTATTTTGTTAATGGTGAGGGAGGAAGCAGGCCGCTCAGCCCACCACTAAATATTAGGTTCCATCTACACCAAGTCCATTTATTAACCCCCATCAATGCCTCCTACTGATTTCCCTGCCATCTAACAGTTGCAAGAGCAATTGACAGCAGCTATTTTAGCTTACCACAACACGTAGGAGGAAATAAGAGAATGGGGAAACCCATAGGATCCCAGGAAGAACGTGCCAACTCCACTCAGACAGCACCCACCATCAAGAGTGAATCCAGGTTAATGAGACTGTGAAACAGCAGCACTTCCAGAGTGATGTTTCCTCTGGCTGGAAAAACTAGAACCAGGTGGTACGAAAACCACACTGCCGTAAACACGGAGGCTCTTCAGCGGGTAGTCACGACCGCCAAGCACATCATCGACAACGGTCCCCCTGCCATCAAGGACGTACATACGGAAAGGTCCTGGAAAAAGACCAGCTACATCATGAATGATCCCACCCACCCTGCTCATGGACTGGGGGTCCCTCTCCCATCAGAGAGGAGGCAGCACAGCATCCACGCCAGGACCACCAGACTGAAAAACAGTTACTTTCCTTAAACAGTAAGGCTGATCAACACCTCCAGCCTCTAGCCCACCCCGCCACACCCCCCAACACTATAATTTCCTGTCAGCGTCACCTTATGTACAGACCCTCTTGTGCCTAGCGTCACTTTATAGACATACAATCAACCTATGTATATAAGCTATCTTACATTGATTTTGTTGTTTTTAGTTATTGTATGCCTAATCTTCTTGTGTATTTTTTGTGCTGCATAGGATCCAGGGTATCAATTATTTCATTCTTCTTTGCACTTATGACAACAAACAATCTTGAACCAGAGTCTCAAGGTAGAGGGTTAGCCATTCAGAACGGAGATGAGAGTAAATGTCTTCACCTAGGAAAAGGACGCTCAGAAATTCTCTTCTGAAAAGACCTGTGAAGACTCAGTTGCTGACTGTATTCGTCAATATTGATAGATCGTTGTGTATTGAAGAAAGAAAGAGAAAATAGGGCAAAGACCAGTCACGATTGTACTGAATGGTAAAACTAACACAAGTAGCCAGATAGCCTATTCATTCTTATCATGTTTATAGACGTCTGCAACACACCATAGACCTCATGGTCAATCCCTGCTGATACACTATCTTCTGCTCTACTATGGTCATATTCAATATTTGCATATTTTCAACGTAATCTTCTACTTCAGGAATATTGTTTTCAATAATGAAAATTCCTTTTCTTTTCAGCAGCATTTTTTGTTAATGATGTGGATAAGATCATCTATATTGCTGGCAAAAACAAGAATGAGTGGTGAGAGATTAGCAAAAAGGGAAGCTGCAATGAGACCTTTGCACCAGTCAATGAACATACTTGCACAAGAACTGAAGACAGGTGTTACCTTGGCCTTTATAGAGAGGGGATTTGAGTACAGGTTCAGGGTTGTTTTGCTGCAAACATGTAGGACCTTAATGTAGGGCAGCACCAACCTGGCACTCAACGTCAGTAAGACAAAAGAGCTGATTGTGGACTTCAGGAGGGGTAAGATGAAGGAAGTCATACCAATTCTCATAGAGGGATCAGAAGTGGAGAGAGTGAGCAGCTTCAAATTCCTGGGTGTCAAGGTCTCTGAGGATCTAACCTGGTTTCAACATATCGATGCAGTTATAAAGAAGGCAAGACAGCGGCTATACTTTATTAGGAGTTTGAAGAGATTTGGCATGTAAACAAATACACTCAAAAACTTCTATAGTTGTACCATGGAGAGCATTCTGACGGGCTGCGTCACCGTCTGGTATGGAGGGGCTACTGAACAGGACCAAAAGAAGCTGCAGAAAGTTGTAACTCTCGTCAGCTCCACCTTGGGTACTAGCCTACAGGGTAGCCAGGACATCTTTAGGGAGCGGTGTCTCAGAAAGGCAGCGTCCATTATTAAGGACCTCCAGCACCCAGGGCATGCTCCTTTCTCACAGTTACCATCAGGTAAGAGGTACAGAAGCCTGAAGGCACACACTCAGCGATTCAGGAACAGCTTCTTCCCCTCTGCCATCCGATTCCTAAATGGACATTGAAGCTTTGGACACGACCTCACTTTTTTAATATACAATATTTCTGTTTTTGCACATTTTTAATAATCTGTCCTAGTTTATTTATTATTATGTTTTTTTTTCTCTCTCTCTGCTAGATTATGTATTGCTTTGAATTGCTGCTGCTAAGTTAACAAATTTCATGTCACATACTGGTGATAATAAACCTGATTCTGACTATGTCTTGAGTATTGTGTGTAACTTTGGTCTCTCTGTCTGAAGAAAGATGTTCTTGCTACAGAGGGAGTGTTGAGGAGCCACAGCAGATGCCAATGAGGCAGAGGGAGATACAGAAGATTGGTGATTTGGAGGGCTGCTCTTCTGACTACAGCACACAAAAGGATAATATCCTTTTAAGCACACTAACACTCTGCAACCATACCCTAGGCTTTGCACCAAATGCAATTAAACCCATCCAGGACTTTCTCCATTTGTACCTGTCACAAGCGTCAGAAAGATGAAGAGAATATTTTTGATGTTGAAAACCTTACATTCAAAATGTGATAACATTTGCATATTGCAAATAAATCAGGTACCTGCAGCAGCAAGCTCCAGTTATTAAGCATCAGGTGGGACTCTGGATTGGGAGTCAGCAGTGGTTTGCTGCACGCACAATCCACACCATTTTCCTCTCCATTGATCTAACTGGAAGTAAAATTGTAAACAAATCCAACATTATCTGCCATCAGTCTGAGGTCTTGTACAACAATTGCCTTACCCATCTAACCACTTGCTTAATGATTCATCAACAAGATATTAATCTCTTTGAAGTCAAGTCTTTGCAAGATGTGTCCTTATCTTCAGGTCAAGTGGATAACTCATCAGTTTAATGCAGGACTCAAGTGTTGGAAAGTGCCTAACTATTCATGATCATCTGCACAAACTATGAAATACAGATTTCTCTGCAGCAGTCATGAAATTTGTCTGTGTTTGGTTCCAAATGAGGATTTGAGATTTAAGTCAAGAGATATCTAAAAAGCTTAATATCCATTGTGTATTAATACTTTACTAAAGGCTCAGTATTTCCTGATATTAATTACTTAAGGCTAAAAATTATATCCCGGCTGTTCATTACATATTAAAAAGTCATATATTAACTATACAATCCAGTCTTATATTGCACCATCTCCTTTGAATTACTGCTGGCCTTGACTTCATTGGATAAACTTGTCCCATGTAATTCTGGCAACATGAACCTTTCAGTGCTCATTTCTACTTCAGCTATTGAATCTCATTCCACTCTTCTGCTTGGTTCAGCCTCTGCACCAGCTCCCCTATCCCTCTGATTCACTCCTCGATGTCCCCCATAAGTCCTAGCTCCCCCCCCCAAAATGTGAAGCCCAAAACACATTATGAAAATCTAATAAAACTGCAGATGTTGCAAATCTGATATAAAAACAATGCTACAGTCAACAAGTCAGTCAGCATCTGGGGAGGAAAAAGACAGCTAATGTTTCAGGTCTGGACACAAACACATTAAACGTGCATTACTTCTTTCTCACAATAATAATGGATCATAAGTAATTGCTGGGTCTCTGGGGACATTAAATGAAGTGTGCATAGGCAAATCTTTCAGCTGTTTTATACAGGAATTTAGCACACTGCACCCTGACACAAACCCTTCCATTTTATTTTTAGTTAGATCAATGGAAAAGAGAATGGTCTGGATTGAACAAAGTGAGGCCAAACCACTACTGACTCGTAATCTAAAGTCCCACATGATGTTATACGACTCGAGCTTGCTGGCACGTAACACAAACTGTTTTGTGCTGCTGTTAAAATGCAGCTGTGGTTATTAAAGAGGCCCACCCCCATTAGCTCCACTACTGTGGACATATTGTATGTACACATTCCCTGTGTTGTACAGCTAAATGGAGTTTTGTTGTCAAAGCCACTGCTACCTTTTCCACATTCTTCAGCTTCAAATTAATTTCTCTAAGTAAATTTATTATTAAAGAATGCTTAAGAGTGGCCACTTTATTAACGCCTGTTCATTAATGCAAATATCTAATCAGCCAATCATGTGGCAGCAACTCAATAAAAGCATGCACTCGTGGTCAAGAAATTCAGTTGTTGTTCTGACCAAACATCAGAATGGGGAAGGAATGTGACTTTGACTGTGGAACGATTGTTGGTGCCAGACAGGGTGGTTGGAGTTTATCAGAAACTACTGATCCCCTGGGATTTTCACACTCACCAGTTTCTAGAGTTTACAGAGAATGGTGTGAAAAACAAAAAAATATCCAACGAGCTGCAGTCCTCTGGGCAAAATTGCCTTGTTAACGAGAAAGGTCAGGGAAGAATAGCCAGACTGGTTCAAGATGACAGGAAAGCAACAGTAACTCAAATAACCATGTGTTACAACAGCGGTGTGTGCAAGAGCATCTCTGAATGCACAACACGCTGAACCTTGAAGTGGATGGGCTACAGCAGCAGAAGACAATGAACGTACAGAAGTAAATTAAGTGGCCATTTTATTATGTACCTCCTGTACCTAACAAAGTGGCCATTAGTATGGCCTAATAGTCTGTCACCTTGAGCTTCATTTTCTTGGTATTTACAGGAAAATAAAGAACTGCGATAGAATTTATGAAAAACTATACATAAATAAAGACAGACAACCAATATTCTTTATTTATGAAGCAACATTGTTGACCTGAAGAATCTTAATTCACAGAGAGAATC
Source organism: Hypanus sabinus (assembly GCF_030144855.1). Taxonomy (NCBI): domain Eukaryota; kingdom Metazoa; phylum Chordata; class Chondrichthyes; order Myliobatiformes; family Dasyatidae; genus Hypanus; species Hypanus sabinus. The sequence goes on from NC_082718.1 coordinate 104,678,957, forward strand.
ACTAAAACCTGCTTAAGGCACTTGCTCTTTAGGAGAAGCTGTTAAATGCCTCCTGGAGTTTGCTGAGGAAACAGAGATTCTTATTGTTATCTAATTGTTAACCCACTGTGCTATCCACACAAGTTCCTTCTTTTACTGGATTAAATTAAACTTGTTTTGTTTATCAGCTACACTAATTGATGATTTAAATCATCAACATAAAGTCAATTTTATGTGCAAGGTGAATAGGATTGCACCACGAACCTGATTCACTGACACACATCATTCTCAGCGATGAGCCCAGTTCTGCCTCAACATGCACCTTGCATCTTATCTATCTATTTGCCTGGAATTCTCTCTTAACTTTAACATTAAATTCTACATTCTCTTATTACTTTCCTTCTGTACTACCTTGATATATGGAATGATCTAACTGGGGTGGCATGTAAGCAAGGCTTTTCACTGGACACCACTAAACCAGTTACCAATTGCCAATCATCAATTTATCAAATACTCAACATTGTTTAAATCTGGAAAATGATAACCAGTCAGGCACTTACAACAGGTTCTATTCAGTTGAACCTCATCCCTTAGACAGGCTGTGCTATGAACTTGTAGCAATGAGTAAAACTTTCAAGCATCATTGGCATGTGAGAATCATTTACTGGATCATCTTCTGGTTGTATATAACCCTATCCAATAGGAAAGATTGGTTAGATAATAACCAACTGCTGTAATTCATTATTACTCTTTTCATTTTGTCTTTAGCTGGTGAAATCCACCCTTTACCTGTTCAAGAGCGTTTTTCACATATTCTTTCAAGGCCAACAACTTTTCACTTTGACTTCAATTGCTACCGTACTAATATCATGATTGATGGGAGAACTGCCTAAGTTAGCATGTCATCTTCTCCTGCACCGTGCATCACCCCAGGCGCAATGCCCTTTATGCTCTCTTTGACTGTCAAAACATGGAGGCACCTTCACGAACTCCCACAGTCCCCGAGCATCCTTCAGGAGGGTGAACCTACAGAAAGCACCAGGTAGAGTACCTGGCCGAGTACTGAAGACCTGTGCTGATCAACTGGCTAAAACATTCACTGTCATCTTCAACCTCTCATTTCAGCATTTGAGGTACCCACCAGCTTCAGGTTATAGTGGTTTTAAGGAAAATGTGGTAACTGCCTCAGTGACAGTCGTCTAGTGGCTCTTACACCCACTGTGAGGAAGTGTCTTGAGAGGTTGGTGATGAAACATATCAATTCCTGCCCAAGGAGAGACTTGGATCCCGCTCCAATTTGCCTACGGCCACAACAGGCCAACAGCAGATGCCATTTCGTTGGCTCTTCACTCAGCCGTGGAACATCTGGACAGTGAAGATGCCTACATCAGGATGCTCTTCATTGACTGCAGTTCAACGTTCAATATTATCATCCCCTCAGAGCTAATCAATAAGCTCCAGCATCTAGGCCTCAATACTTCCCTGTGCAACTGGATCCTCGATTTCCTCACCTGCAGACACCTGGCAGTTCAGATTGGCAACATCTCCTCCACAGTCACCATCAGCAGAGGTGCCCCACAAGGCTGTGTGCTTAGCCCCCAGCTCCACCCACTTTATTCTTATGACTGTGAGGCTAAGTACAGCTTCAATGCCATATATTAAATTTGCTGATGATTATACTATTATTAACCAAATCAAAGGTGGTGACAAGACAGCATATAGGAGGGAGACTGAAAATCTGGCTGAGAGGTGCCACTACGACAATCTCTCACTCAATGTCAGCAAGACCAAGGCGCTGATTATTGACTGCAGCAGGAGGAAACCAGAGGTCCATGAAGCAGTCTTCATCAGAGGATTAGAGACGGAGAGGGTCAGCAACTTAAATTTCATCATTTCAGAGGATCCAGCACGTAAGTGAAATCACAAAGAACATACAGCAATGCCTCTACTTTGTTCAAAGTTTACATAAATTTGGTATGTCATCTAAAACTTTGGCAACCTTCTAAAGATGTGCAATGGTGAGTATATTGACTGGTTGTATCATGGCCTGGTATGAATATACTAATGCCCTTGAATGGAAAAGCCTAAAAAAAAGTAGTGGATACAGCCCAGTCCATCACAGGTAAAGTCCTCCCCAGCACAGAGCACATCCACAAGGAGTGCTGTCGCAGGAAATCAGCATCGATCCAGGCCATGATCTCTTCTCACTGCTGCCATCAGGAAGGAGATACAGAAGCTTCAGGACCCACACCACCAGGTTCAGAAACAGTTATTAACCCTTGAACAGGGAGGATAACTTCACTGAACTCTTCTCACAACCAATGGACTCACTTTCAAGGATCTTCATCTTACGTTCTTGTTATTTATCATTTATTATGTTTTTGTTTCTTTGCACTTACTGTGAATACCCACAAGAAAATGCATCTCAGGATTGTGTACGGTGACATATATGTATGTACTTTGATAATAAATTTACTTTGAACTTTGATCAGAGGCCCCTGCCACCCTTCAGCCTCATCAGAGGAGAAACTGTCAATCATTGTGACTGGCATCCAAAAATGTAAAAAACCACTCAGAGAGTTAAACATAAAAAAAACAGTTAAATATTTATAATGTGTATAAACTTACAGTAGAATATTAAAAAGTATAGCCACAACTAACAAGTAAATGAAAATCAACTGAATTAAATCAAAGAGAAATTATCTTCTACTCACCTTTGTGATCAAACCCCTTGCTGTCCAAGAGACCATCGTACCTGCATCAGATCTAACATAAGGTGGGTTCAGCAGAAACCTCTTCTTGCCAGATTTGTGGCATGACAGTAAAACTCTCATAATCCATGATCCGGCTGGTTTGCAGATTGTTGGTTCCTGCATCCCCTCTGACTTCCCATGTTCCCTTGCAACCTGCCAGGGCCTGGGCCTGGTATCTCACCCTGTTTTAGACTTACAGAGTGCAACAGAAAACACATTTTACAGTGTAACACATATTTTTAAAAAGTGAATTGTAAGTGGCTCAGAGTATTAACAAAAATAGGTTCCAATAGTCCAGAAGATCTGTTAGTCTGTCACAACCAAAGCCTTGATTTAACAGCTTTTTATTGTTGAGAGGAACCCTTCTCTGCAACTTGGTAATCCATGAACAGGCCACAGTGTGATTCAAGTGTCCCAGACTGGCAGGTAACTGCAGCAGAAGGCACACTGAACTTGGGAATAGCCGAGCTTTCTCACAGTCAAGTGGATCAAGGACAGTAAGTTCCACCAGATACGTGTAAAATTGGGAATATTATGTTAAATAAACACAAGAGACAATGTAGGTGCAGGAAATCTTGAGCAACACACACAAAATGCTGGAGGGACTCAGCAAGTCTAGCAGCATCTATGGAGGGGAATAAACAATCAATGTTTTGGGCCGAGACCCTTCATCAGAGCTTCTTCCCCCTTTCTTTTCAGTCCTACTGAAGTGTCTAAGCCTGAAACGTAAACTGTTTATTTCCTTCCATAGACACTGCCTGACCTGCTGAGTTCCTCCAGCATTATGCTTTGTGAATGTAGTTACCTTGGGATTTGCTGCCCCCTGATGGATTAGGATGTTAATACTGCATCATCACAGAACTTCCAGTGACAAATCACACAAAATTACTGATCAGAGACGCAGGTGATTTGCAGATGTAGGAAATCTTGAGCAACACACACAAAGTGCTGGAGTCTTGATAAAGAGTCTCAGCTGAAAAAAATCAACTGTTCATTTCCCTCCACAGATGATGACTAAGCAACAGAGTTCCTGCAGCATTTTGTGTGTGTTCATTTACTGATCCCTCATTTGTCTGTTCAAGTGGTATCTAGCTTGGACTACACTGGTTTTTGAATGGAGATTAAGAAATTTATAAATGGTCAGCCAGACATTTACACAGGTTGAAAAAAAACAGAAAATTTTGGAAATACTCAGCAGGCCAGGCCAGATCTGTGGGATGGGAATGAGTCAATGTCTTGGATCTAAGACTCTAAGTTAAAACAGGGAAGGTCACGAGCTTCATCCATCCTCCCTACAGGTCAATGTGCTTCTGCTGTCTCTCCGCCGAACATAGATTCTAATTCTCTTCCCACTGATGCCAGCTGAGTATTTCTGGCATTTTCAGTTTTTATTTTAGATCATTTCCAGTAAGACAGCGGGGCATGCAAACGCAGCGGCCTCTCGGGGACCAAACAGAAGTGTTTTTTTCCTGAAAAATTTGATTTTTTCGATCCAAAGACATTTCTGCTCCAAGAACTTTGGGTACTGCCGAGCTACTCCATCAAAAAGCTGTTCGTCGATCAGAGTGGCTGGGCTGGTGTTGGGGGCAGCCAACGAGGTGTCGAAGGGGTCGGCCACGAAGTCAGTTGCGATACCAGAGGAGCCCGCTGGGATATCGGGAAAAGAGACAGTTGAGATACCGGAGGAGCCCGCCAATGTGTCGGAGGAGCCAGTTTGGTTTCGGACAAGTTGACCTGGTTGCAGACTGTGCTGCTATCCACTACTCAGAAGCATTGGAGTTTGTGCCATATAACCATGGGAGATTGTCTCAGACATTTCCGTTATGATTGCAAGACTCTGTTGGACAGTGACAATGCAACTTGCAGCAGGCCTGCTACCCTTGTCTGGTGGAGGGACAGTCGATATGGGAGATGTGTAACCTCAGTTATAGCAAAAACTAGGCCTCAGGCCTCGGGCTTGCCTGCTACTGCAGGTCAGGTGACAGATGTGGAAGCGCTACATACAGCGTGGTTGAGCTTGGCTGGGGCCTGCTCTCTCCTGTCAGTGCTTCCCTCCTGTGTTCAAGTGCTGGAATGACAGGCCGGATTGCATGTGTCTGTACCTTCAATTGCTGGACATTGTCGCTCGGAGTTTGGACTCTACACTTTTTATTCAAGGGAATATGCTTTGTTGCTCTACATTTTGAATTATGGTACTCACTATTTTTGAATGTTTGCTTGCTATTTTGAACTTTGACCCCAGAGGAAACATATGCTTGCTCATTTGTATCTATGTACGGCTTGAACGATGATTAAACTTGATTAGATTTGATTTTGATTTGATTTGATTACAAGGAGCTACAGTTTTTTCTTAATTTTCACTTCAGAAATTTCTGCTATTTTCTACCTTACCTTTACATGAAATGCACAGTAGAAAAATAGCATACACTCATCTGGTCAGACAATGCAGCAACACCACATTAATCCAACAAAGGGCAGAAAACTCCAAGGTCTCCAAGCCTCATCCCATCCTCTTCATTTCACCTTCAAGTCCTTTCCTCCTCTTAGGGAAGGAAAGATGTTGCTCCGACCTCTTCTGAGCCTGTCTGTAACTTTCATCCCACGACAGTGAGCTCCCAGTGAAGTAGGCCCAGCAGCCAAATGGATTATGTCAAAGCTATTCCCAAGGAGTTTCAGAAGAAAGCCAAACACCAAGTTGGTGACGGTTGGTGACAACTGTTGGCCGTGCAAAACATAGGTTCCATGGATTTAATTAAATATTCTCCTTTCCCTAGTTGGAAATTTTACTCTGTAGGTGACCTGTAGAATCTTAATTCGCAAGAAAATTCATTAAGATCTACTTAAGGTGTTCACTCCTTAGGTGTGTTCTAATGTACCACCACCCAGGACATGCTCTGTTTTCACTGCTGCCTTCGGGAAGAAGGTACAGGAGCCTCAGGACTCACACCACCAGGTTCAGGAACAGTTACCATCAGGCTCTTGAACCAAAGTTAGGCGAGTTAACTTCACTCAACTTCATTTGCCCCATCGTTGAAATGTTCCCAGAACCTATGCACTTACTTTCAAGGTTTCTTCATCTCAGGTTCTTGATATTTATTGCTTATTTATTTATTTATTAGTAATACTTATTTCTTTTTGTATTTGCACAGTTTGTTTTCTTTCGCACACTGGTAGGATACCCAAGTTTGTGCAGTCTTTCACTGATTCTATTATGGTTAGTATTCTATTATGGATTTATTGAGTATGCCTTCAAGAAAATGAATCTCAGGACTGTATATGGTAACATATATGCACTATGATAATAAATTTACTTTAAACTTTCATCTTTGTTCTTATACCAGTTTAAATGCTCCTTGGGAAGTACGTTTTTGAAACAGGGATCCTTGCTGATGTACACTGAGCTGTCTGATTATAAAATATGCGTCAGTTTTGTCTAGAATTTCCAAACTAACATTGTCTACAAAATCCAAAACAGTGGAAAAGAAAACAGAAAGTACTAAAAAAAATTCAGACAGCTGCTATATTTCAACAGACGCTGCTGTTTTAAGTATTTTCAGTTTGTATATCACTCTCATAATATCACTATCATTTTATACCATAGTTAATGTCAAAAACATCAATAATTCTAAGCTTCTGGAGTATCGCCGGGACGTACCACAGAAATATAGCCCACCAGTGAGGTAAGATACCTGAAGAAATAATGCTTCCTAGACCATCGATGGCAGCATCAGATCCATCATATTAGTTAAAACTTCACCTCGTTTGCAGGATAGCATCCCATTCAGTCAACTCAAGTGTGGAGAAACACTGAAATAACTACTCAATTACTTTGATTGCAAAATCTCCAATTCAATACAAATGGGTTTAAACTACACTGCACAATATTAATAATGGCGTATTAATATATGCTGAAATTCCTCAGTTCACCATTGTGAAGAATTCACACAAACGGACATTGTAATTTCATAACAATTATTAATGTCCCATTGTGTTTTTCTAACTCATATCCCATCCTGAAGTAGAGCTAAGTTCCATACATTACCACCTTACTATCTTGAACCCTAAGAGAGGGGAATTAACGTGCTGAACATAAAAGAATAGAGAATGCTAAACACAAGAGATTCTGCAAATGCTGGAAATCCAGAGCAACACACACACAAAGTGCTGGAGGAGCTCAGCAGGTCAAGCAATATCTATGGAAAGGAATAAACAGTCGACCTTTCAGGCAGAGACACTTCATCAGGCCTCTGCTCTCAGGAGTTAAGGGAGGGGGATACAGCTAAACTTAAACTGAAATTAAGAGGAAAGGTGTCTTTGCACTAAAACAGAAGCAACAACGAACATCAGTACAAACTGATGTTGTAAGGGGTTGTGTGGTGGTAACAGCTTCGACTTCAGACTCAATGGGATGGAGAAAGATTCAAGATCTGTTTATTTATCATGTGTACATTGAAACTCACAGTCAAATGCATCATTTGTGTTAACAAGCCAACACACCCCAGGGTGGGCAGGGGACAGCCTGCTAGTGTCACCACACGTTCTGGTGCCAACATCATATGCCCACAATGCTCAGCAGAAGAAAACAGAACATAACAAGCAATGAAACAAGCCCCATTCCTCTCTCCCCCACTAGCACACACACAGTCCTTAAAACCCCTAGACAGGCCTCCAGCCTCCAGTGGACTCGGGCCTGCAGACATTGCACTTTGACTTCCTTGGTGAGCTTGAAGTGACTCATAAACTCAGCTCCAGACAATAGGCCTCAATTTCAAAACTTACAATTCACCATCGGGCCTCAGATCTCAGCATCAATATTCTGGGACACACTGATCACCAGTTACCTGGGCCTCAAAAACTGGACTCACCAATGACAGGACTCCAAACACTAGGTCCTCAGAGGTTTAAGGCAGAAGTCCATAGGAACATAAGACATAGGAGCAGAATTAGGCCATTCAGCCCATCAAGTCTGCTCTATCAGTCCATCATGGCTGATCCTGGATCCCACTCAACCCCAAATACCTGCCTTCTTGCCATATCCTTTGATGTCTTGACTGATCAGGAAATGATCAACTTCCGCCTTAAATACACACAAGGACTTCGCCTCCACCACAGTCTGTTGCAGAACCCTCCACAGATTTACTACTCTCTGGCTAAAAAAAGAATCCTCTTTACCTCTGTCCTAAAGGCTCACCCCTCAATTTTGAGGCTGTGCCCTCTGGTTCTGGACACCCCCACCAGAGGAAACATCCTCTCCACATCCACCCTATCTAGTCCTTTCAACATTTGGTAGGTTTCAATGAGTTCCCCATGCATTCTCCTGAATTGCAGTGTGTACAGGCCCAAAGCTGCCAAACGCTCCTCACATGTTAACCCCTTCGTTCCCGGAGTTGTTTGAAAGGAGTGAGTTATCATTGTGATACACCAAAAGGTAAGTTATGCCATGTAAAAGTAAAAACAGGCTGCTTCCTAAAATCCAAGATACCAATGTGTAGCAGATGAGGCACCCCGGAAACAAACACTTGGACTCCCCAAGCTTGTGCTGACTAGTAAACACCCATATACACCATCCTATTTTACCTCCCACACCCTCTTTAGTTCCCAGCCCTCCCAATTCCCCTCCCCTACCCCACCATGGCTAGGAGCCACCTAACCATGACCTCACACACCTTTGAGATGTGGGGTAGAACTAGAGCAACAGTGGGAAGCAAACGTGGTCGAGGGGAGAACGTGTGCACTCTGCACAGGCAGCACCAGATATCAGGATGTTACTGGACCCCTAAAGCATAAACACAAGATATTCTGCACGTGGCTGGAAATCGTGAACAACACACGCAAAATGCTGGAGGAGCTCAGCAAGTCAGGCAGCACCTCTCAAGCAACATTACCAGAGCCAGAAGCAACTGTTTAATCCTACAGAGTTCCTCCAGTATCTTGTGTGTGTAAGTGGAGCTGTGAGACTGCACCACACCACTGTGGAGGGTGCTTCTTTCTGATTAAAATGCTATTGAGCATAAGTTTTCAGTGTTTCCTCCGCCAAGGCTGTGGGAATCCCTAAGCAATGCCAGCTTGCTCTGAATAAATTAAACTATTATTCTTACCCTATGGACAGTTTTGAACATATTTATGAATATTACAGCTTTAATCTTCCTATTCATTTCCTTCACACTGGATATATTCTATTATGAGCCCTACGGGCCCTGCAACTTGCTGTGGAGCATCTGAGCTTCTAGGTTTCTCTAGCACCTGCGTTTACTCATTGTTATCTCATCTGGAGCCGTTAAACCCGGGTGCTTTCTGTTTAATCTGGTTGAGATGATGGTGACTGGCATGGGTTTTCCGCATTCTATGATTATTTAAAGGAGACTCTTGTTCAGCGCTGTGACATGTCTGTGTAGAATGATTTGCCTCGCGGTGTTGCCCATTCGTGGTATTCCTATGTCTAATATCTCGTTTCTGTGTCTACATGTGTCGTCCCTCCACACCTGCGCTGAGTGGCTGCCAGCATTCACCGTGACAAAATCTGCTGTTCATACGCACCCAGCTCCAGTCCTGCCAGCGTGGAACATTACAATATTCAACCCTAAGTATAGTAACAAATTGTAATTGTTTCATTGTTGTTTATTTCTTCACTTTAATTTTCAGAAATTGAGATCAATTCGCTTCCACAACACTTACCAGTCTACTGAAAATTAATAACAGTTATTCTGAATCTCTTTCAGAATAATAAATCCACAAAGCTTTAAACTCTTCTGGTTTCTACTCTTCCAAGTTTACTAATCTCCCATTTTCAAACCAAGCTTTCTCTTTGCACCATCATTAAATGTGACCACACAAGCCCTTAAGCCTGTGTCCTGTCCACCAGTCTCAGGTAAACACTTCTACTGTTCCGATGACAGAGAACAGTCCCGTCGAGTTCCAGTCTAACACTTCAGCCCCTGCTCAGCAGAAAACTTCACACAAGTGCAGCTGGAACACTTTGCAATTGGGGCCATCGCAAGAAATTGCAAAGAGTTTGAAGAGAGGTCATGGCTGATCTAAACCTGGCTTCAGTTCCTCCCCTGCGCTAGTTTCTTATAGATGTCAATCTACTGATCTTTCACAAAATGACCTACCTCCACTCAGATTGTTTCAAAGATCTAACTTCTGCAGAAGAGAACTCCAGAGATCCACCAGTCTCGACAAGAAAGTTCGATATACTTGTGGTGAACTACATATACCTGTCCGGACATGCCCCTCTGCTGACTGCTCCTGTGGCTCCTCCCACAGACCCCTGTAATAAAATTGATGCACCATCAATAACTCTCAGAGATGGGAGGTGAACAATAGGCTTTTATTAGCAGCAAGAGACCACCACACAACATCCTGGAGACTGAGGGAGGAGCAGTGCCTCCAATCGCCTTTATAGATTCCACTATGGCCTGGGCTTCTTTCTCCACCATGGAGTGCCAAATTTCAGGGCCTTGAAGGGTACGAGAGAAGAATGCTACCAGCCTTCCTGCCTGATTGAGGGTAGCAGCCAGCGCAAAGTCGGAGGCGTCACTCTCTACTTGGAAGGGAATGGTCTCATCCACCGCATGCATCGTTGCTTTGGCAATATCCCCTTTAATGCGGCTGAAGGCTGCGCGGGCCTCGGCTGAGAGGGGAAATGCCTCCCGTCTCCGAGAGTTATTGATGGTGCATCAATACTGTACCTCGTTAACTGGCTCTAAGGTTCCTGTTCACACTTCTCACTGCCCCAGTGAAGCAGCCAGCATGATGGAAGAACCCGCCCACCTTGCGCAGTCTCTCTTTTCCCTCTCCATTAGACAGAAGATAGAAAAGATGAAAGATTTAGTTTTACCTGTCACAATCTCATCGACGCATACAGTAAAGTGAAGTGTCTGCGTCAAATGGAATCCATGAGGATGTGCTGAGGGCAGCCCGCAAGTATTGTCACACTTGTGGCAACAACGTAGTGTGCCCATAACCAAATAACCTTAACCATATGTCTTTGAAATCTGGGAGGAAACCGGAGCACCCTGGAGTCCCATGGAGAATGTACAAATTCCTTACGGGCAGTGACAGGAATTGAACCCTTCTCTCAGAGCTGGCGCTGTAAAGCACTGTGCTAACTGTCGTGCTACCGTGCTGGCCAAAAGCCTGAAAGCACATACACCAGTGCCAACAGCAGCTTCCACCACACTAAATGGCTCCCTAATACAATAAAATGAACTCTTAACCTCACAATCTACTTCATTGTGACCTTGCAACTTTTTTTTTACCTGTAGCACAAGCAGTTCTGCAGATGCTGAGAATCCAGAACAACACGCACAAAGTGCTGGAGGAACTCAGCAGGTCAGGCAGCATCTATGGGAATGAACAAACAGTCATTGCTTCAGCCCGGGACTCTACTTCAGGACTGGAAAGGAAGAGGAACATGCTGGAATAAAAAGGTGGGGGGAGGGGAAGGATGAATGCTAGAAGGTGATAGATAAAGCCAGCTGGGGTGGAAAGATAAAGGGCTGGAGAGGAATGAATCTGATAGGAGAGGAGAGTGGATCATAGGAGAAAGAAAAGGTGTAGGGGACCTAGGGGGAGGTGATAGGTAGGTGAGAAGAGGCGAGAAGCCAGAATGGAGAATAGAAAAAGAGGGGAGGGGGAGGGACTTTTTTTTACCGGAAGGAGAAATCGATATTCATGCCATCAGGTTGCAGGCTACCCAGACAGAACATAAGATCTTTCTCTTCCACCGCCATCTTGGGTCTCACCAATGTAGTGGAGACCACATCAGGAGCACTGGACACAATGGATGACCCCAGCAGGTTCACAGGTGAAGTGTTGCCTCATGTAGAAGGTCTGTTTGGAACCCTGACTGGAGGTGAGGGATGAGGTGAATGGGCAGGTGTCGCACTTTGGCTACTTGCTGGGAGAGAGATTAGTGGAGAGGACTGAATGGACAAGTGAATGAAGGAGGAAGCGATCCCTGTGGAGAGAGTTAAAGATGTATTTAGTGGAAGAATCGCTTTGGAGATGGCGGAAGTTGCAAAGAGTAATATAGTGGATGCAGAAGCTCAGTTGGGGGGGGAGGGTTATAGCTAAGGACAAGAGGACTTTTATCACTGTTAGGGCAGCAGGAGGATGGAGTAAGCATGTACGTCTGGGAAGTGGAGGAGATGCATGTGAGGGCAGCATCAATGGTGGAGATTCTCTGTAGTTTTGTTATTGTTATTTTTTTATCTTGTTCTACCTCAATGCAGTGTGTAATGATTTGATCTGTATGAACAGTAAACAAGATAAGTTTTTCACTGTATCTTGGGACATGTGACAATAATAAACCAAAATCAAATCCAATTCCACAAACCTTGGTTTTGAACGAGCAGCTCCTTATCTTAAAACAATGTCCCTTTGTCCAAGAATCCTCAATTAGTCATTACCAAAAATGGCAGGTGCGAGAAATCTGAAATAAAAACAGTAAGTGTTGGAAACTCTCATCAGGTTAAAAATGTCAAGGTTAAAGTTTCACGTTGAAGATCCCTTAACAAAGCTGAGGCAGTTGATTTTAGTCCGTGGGCAAATCTCAGGGCCTTTCTCCGCCAATCCTTCCATTTCCTAATCATAATGTATGTAGCGTAAGCTAACAAAGTACCAGGAGATGTAGTTGGTTGAGGCAGAAAGGGAAGTGAGGATTACGGAATCATAGAAATTTACAGCATTGTTTGAGGTCATCTAGCCCATCATCTCCCAACTGGACAACAGTCCCGCATCAGGTCCACACTAGTGTTTAGAAACATAGAAAACCTACAGCACAATGTAGGCCCTTTCGGCCCACAAGGTTGTGCCAAACATGTCCTTACCTTAGAAATTACCTAGGGTTACCCATAGCCCTCTATTTTATTAAGCTCCATCTAAAAGCCTCTTAAAAGACCCTATCGTATCCACCTCCACCACATTTGCCGGTAGCACATTCTATGCATTCGCCACTCTCTGAGTAAAAAACTTACCCCGACATCTCCTCTGTACCTACTCCCCAGCACCTGAAACCTGTGGCAACCATTTCAGCCCTGGGAAAAAGCCTCTAACTATCCACACGATCAATGCCTCTCATCATCTTGTACACCTCTATCAGGTCACTTCTCATCCTCCGTTGCTCCAAGGAGAAAAGGCCGAGTTCACTCAACCTATTCTCATAAGGCATGCTCCCCAATCCAGGCAATATCCTTGTAAATCTCCTCTGCACCCTTTCTATGGCTTCCACATCCTTCCAGTAGTGAGGCAACCAGAAGTAGTTTGTAGTTTGTCAGCTACATTGTCCCATCTCACTTGCGCTTCAACCCAACATTATCAGATCATCATCTGATAATTTGTTCAACACTCAAATATTCTGTCATAAGCATACATGAGGTCTGACCTGTTGATCTAAAGTAAGTCAATAAACACATAATTATGCAAAATAAATCTATCTACTAATCTACTGCGGATAAGATCAAAGAACAGTTCCCTTAAAGGGAACACAAGGAGATGATTGGTAAAGAAAATGTGTAGTGCAGTTGCGTTCCTTGGTTGAAACACTGACTATAAGAGACAGGAACTCACATTGCTGCATTATAACACATAAATTAGACTGCATTTGGAGCTCTGTGTTCAGTTCTGGTCTCACAATGGATGTGGAGGCTTTGGAACGGGTGCAGAGATTATTTATCAGAATGCTGTAAGGAGAAGTTGCACAGGCCTGTGATGTTTTCTCTGGAGTGCTGGAGGGTGAGGGGAGACCAGATGGAAGGTTATAAAATGCATGAATAGGGAGTAGACAGTAAGAATCATTTTCTCAGCTTAGAAATGTCAAATGCAACAGGACCTTATTACGGAGAAAGAGAGAGAGATTCTGTGGGAGGTTGAAATGTTGGAGTGAACAGTTTTTGATGTTCTGTAGATCATGGTCTCTCTTTGGGGGCTTTGCTGTTGCTTGTATGGCAGGTAGAGGGAATACTGATGTTTTATCCGAGAGTAAATGGGGAAGGGGTGAGAGGATTTCATGCTGCTTGTGTATGGGACAAGGGTCTTTGGGGTTCAAACAATTTTTCTGTCACTCATCCTTTGGGGATTTTCTTCTGTTTTGAGGAAGTCTGCAGAGAGTAAGAACTTCAGGTTGTATATTGTATATATTCTCTGATATTAAATGGAGCTATTGATCTATTGAACATGCATTTAAGGTGAGGGGGGTATGTTTAAAGGACGTGTTGAGCAATACACTTACTCAGAGAGCAGTAGATGCCTAGGACAGGCTGACAAGGGTGGGTGGTAATGGTAGAGGAGCTTATGGGCTTTTAGATTGGCCCATGAAGAAGCAGAAGAAGGAGGGATAAAGTCCCCTTCCCTGGCCTGTGCCTTCAGAATGCATACACCTATGCCAGAATCATAGCATTGGGGTATGCGTTAGGAGGGGGTTCTGAATCTCTTGAAGTCTCATCACATCAAACTTAACAAAGGAAATTAAAAAGCTAAGACAGAGTGGATGTGGAGAGGACGTTTCCAATAGTGGGAGAGTCTAAACAGACATACTTTATTAATCCCGAGGGAAACTGGGTTTCATTACAGTCGCACCAACCAAGAATAGTGTAGAAATATAGCAATATAAAACCATAAATAATTAAATAATAATACGTAAATAATGCCAAGTGGAAATAAGTCCAGGACCAGACTATTGGCTCAGGGTGTCTGGCACTCCTAGGGAGGAGTTGTAAAGTTTGATGGCCACAGGTAGGAATGACTTCCTATGATGCTCAGTGTTACATCTCAGTGGAATGAGTCTCTGGCTGAATGTACTCCTGTGTCTAACCAGTACATTATCGAGTGGATGGGAGACATTGTCCAAGATGGCATGCAACTTGGACAGCATCCTCTTTTCAGACTCCACTGTCAGAGAGTCCAGTTCCACCCCCACAACATCACTGGCCTTACAAATGTTGATTCTGTTGGTGCCTGCTGCCCTCAGTCTGCTGTCCCAGCACACAACCGCAAACATGATAGCACTGGCCACCACAGACTTGTAAAACAACCTCAGCATCATCCAGCAGATGTTAAAGGACCTCAGTCTCCTCAGGAAATAGAGATGGCTCTGACCCTTCTTGTAGACAGCCTCACTGTTCTTTGACCAGTCCAGTTTATTGTCAATTCGTATCCCCAGGTATTTGTAATCCTCCACCATGTCCACACTGACCCCTTGGATGGAAACAGAGGTCACCAGTGCCTTAGCCCTCCTCAGGTCCACCACCAGCTCCTTGGTCTTATTCACATTAAGTTGCAGATGATTCTGCTCACATCATGTGACAATGTTTCCCACCGTAGCCCTGTACTCCGCCTCATTTCCCTTGCTGGTGCATCCAACTATGGCAGAGTCATCAGAAAACTTCTGAAGATTGCAAGACTCTGTGTTGAAGTTGAAGTCTGAGGTGTAGATGGTGAAGAGAAAGGGAGACAGGACAGTCTCCTGTGGAGCCCCAGTGCTGCTGACCACTCTGTCTGACACACAGTGTTGCAAGTGCACGTACTGTGGTCTGCCAGTCAGGTAATCAGTAATCCATGACACCAGGGAAGCATCCACCTGTATCACTGTCAGCTTCTCACCCAGCAGAGCAGGGCGGATGGTGTTGAACGCACTGGAGAAGTCAAAAAACATGACCCTCACAATGCTCGCCAGCTTGTCCAGGTGGGCGAAGACATGGTTCAGCAGGTAGACGATGGCATCCTCAACTCCTAGTCGGGGCTGGTAGGCAAACTGGAGGGGGTCTAATTATGGTCTAACCATAGGCCGGAGCTGCTCTAGAACAAGTCTCTCCAGGGTCTTTATGAAGTGGGAGGTCAATGCCACCAGTCTATAGTCATTGGAGCCACTGGGGCGCGGCATCTTCGGTACAGGGACAAGTCTTCCACAGCACTGGAACCCTCTGGAGACTCAGGCTCAGGTTGAAGACATGGACTAGAGGAGTAGGCCTTAGAAGAGAAGGGAGTCCCTTTAGATCAGAAATGGGGAGGAATTTTTTTTAGCCAGATGGTAATGAATCTGTGGAATTCATCGCCATGGACAGCAGTGGAGACCAAGTCATTGGGCATGTTTAAAGCGGAGGTTGATAGTGTTACAGATACAGCAACAATAAATATATGAGTGAGGCAGGGGTTTTTATAACAAATAAAACATTTATTAAACACTGAAAAACAAACCCCCAAAAGTAAACAAATCACTAACGTAACTGGAAATCAGCTGCTGTGCGGCAGCTTAAACAGTTCTTAAAGCAATGAAGCTTAAACAGTTTTTAAAGTGATGTTGCAAAAACAGTTCTTCAAAGTAGTATTGCAAAAGTTCAAAATGCTTACAGTCCATTTAAGGGAGAGACTTTTTAAGACGATTTATATTCTCTTTCACGTCATGTTGCTGTGGTTCCCAGTCGAACTACTTTTCCCATGAAAATGGAAGATGAAACAGCTAAAAGGCACGGACCTTTCCTTTACAAAACTGTTCCCAATCCTTTCTGCTATTCAAAGGGATTAACATGAGAACAGTCAACGAATTCCTTCTGAATGAGGATCAAACAAGGTCAACCCTGTTTCACCGTCAAAATCGACTTTCCTCGATCTTTTAACTCCCGAACTCCGATCTTCACTCTCCACTGATTTTTAACTAGCAGTATTATAAAGAAACTGCTGGCAATGACCTTTTAAACTTTAGGCATTAAATAAAACTCCATCTTTCAACTAAACTGCGTCATAACATTAAATCACGCAGTGGCATGAAATCAACATGGCAAATCCAGCCACGAACTGCCCCTCCTCACAGGGAGGGGTCCTCCTTTTATATCCTGTAAAAAAAACCTGTCACATGACCTCTACTGGCGGGAAAATGACATCACTCCACCATCATAAGACCATTATCTCAAGTCCAGTATAGCTTCAACACCTGTCACGTGACAAGTACACCACTGTCACGTGTCATGGGTACGTAACACCTCCCTCCCAAAAAAAAAATTTTGGTCTGTCAAGAACAAAAATTTTAACAATTATTTACAAGAAAAACAAATGTATAAATTTTATAACATACACAATATACAATACAGTATCATCATATAACATCTTACAACTCACAATACAGTAGGTGTTACAATTGTAAAAAAACCACACCATAAAAAAAATTACATTGTACATTCAACATCGAGGTAGACAATCAGCAACCACAT